>NW_020528251.1:321250-642500 GCF_003368295.1 Carassius auratus | reverse complement strand
CTCTCCAGCCAGAGTGGCACTTTGCTATGACTGGCAGATTAATTATGGAGTACATGCATGCGTCCCCTGTAGACGGCTGAGCTGGGGAGATGGGTATCTGCCCTCATGTAAAGCAATGAGACTGGCGCTCTGAGGACATGGCACCCTGGCCAATGTGTATCTGCCAGACCTCATTACTGGAACAGGGCTCCTCCGACACCTCAGATCTCCCAGTCTGTGTGCACTGCCTTAAAGGAGCCTCTCTGGCAGGTCTGAGATCAGTGCTGGCATCCGACAGGCCAGGATGAGTGGCGGTCTTACTGTGACAAGCCCTGATCTGCTGCAGGCTGTAATAAGCTGAACAATGCGCTTGACTGGCAGTGTGCGCAGCGGAGCGATAATTGACACATCCTAAAAATGCGAGTAACGACTGTGTTATTAATGCTCTCATCCTGGGGGTGGTTTCAGAGCAACCATTAAGCCTTTAATGGAGAGGGAAGACTGACATTTAAAAGCTGTTGCTGTTACCTACTTTTCCATTTAATGAAGATGAGTCTTTGGGCTGGCCGCAGCGAACAATTACGGCACTCGACATTCAGGCACAACAATGAGCTGTTGCTATTTTAGTTATTCTTGTTTTCAGAAATAACTCAAGGTCAGTGCCTGGGGCATTGGAAAAAATGAGGAATCTGCTTTTTACTCTGGGGCAGGTGAGCGTGTTTCTCACCCCTCCCTGTTTTCACTTTCATGATCTCTAAGACAACACAAGCCTTTCTACACGCCGTAATAATGTTGTTGATGTGGAAGACATGGCCAGAGTTTCGGTTAGGAGTAGAAAAGCCAAAGGCTTGTTACTAGGTTACATCACTGTTGTTGTTGTGAAGCAGTGTGCCAGGTCTTCAGGCGCTGTGGAAGGAGCTCACAGAGAGTGATTCCCCTCTGCCGAAGCCAAGTTACCATCCCCCCAATGGGGCCTTCTCCACCGCAAGTCTGCTTACTAATCAAACCACACATCCATGTACACACACAAGTTTGCACGCGTTTGTTTCCGTAAAGTAAATATTTATTGTTCACACTTTGACTCATAGAAAAGGCGTCTGAGCGAGCATACGGCATGCCAAAGCAATTAACATTTCTCTTTTAACACTGTGATCGGATGATATTGAGTTTTGGAAGGAGATTACTCCCCAGTAATTGTCGTCTTTGAATTACAGTAAAATCGTGTTTGCCTTTGTATATTTTACCTTGAGAATTCACAAACGTTTCTCAGTGCAATCCATTAGATGATGAATATTAACGCTCCGAGCATTTGCACAGTCTGTGAGTTGTAACTAAACCACTCTCATTGTTTCAGCATTGCCTTACGAGTAAAATTGTACATAAAACTTGCGTTACATCATGTTTATTTTTTTTATGATCATGTTATAGTTCAACAAATGCAGTGTGTGTGTGTGTATATATATACATACACACACACACACACACACACACACACACACACACACACTGCATTTGTTAAACTATAACATGATGAACTATAAAATGATGATTTTAGGTGAACTATAAACTGACTTTTAAATATTATTCATTTAAAAAAGTGTGTGTGTGTATATATATATATATGTATGTATGTATCTGTGTATATATACACACACACACTTTTGTAAATGAATAATAATATTTAAAAGTCAGTTTATAGTTCATCTAATGTTAACAGATGCAACTTTAATATTTAAAAATATATTATTAAATGTGGAAATTAACACACTAACAAGGTTAAATACTACGTCTTTTATCAACCTTATGTTATAAATGGAGTCTTGTTGTAAAGTGTTATTTCATTTCGACAGTCATGCTTAAAGATGGCCATAGTTAAATATCTACACAAAAGCTATTATGAAATTGCATACATAGTTTGGGGAAGTCGTGGCCAAGTGGTTAGTGAGTCTGACTCCTAACCCTAGGGTTGTGGGTTCGAATCTCGGGCTGTCAATAACATGACTTAGGTACCATTGAGCAAGGCACCGAACCCTCTTCTCCCCGGGCACCGCAACATAAATGGCTGCCCACTGCTACAAGTGTGTGTTCACAGTGTGTGTGAGTGTTCATTGCTGTGTGTGCGCACTTTGGATTGGTTAAATGCAGAGCACGATTTCTGAGTATGGGTCACCATACTTCACTGTATGTTACGTCATTTTTCACTTTCATAATGGATACTAGTGCTGTGTTCGATACATAGATTTCGACAATGTATCGTCACAGAGATTTGACCATACAATTACCAAATACAGCTGGCCCTCTAGCGATGTTGTGGCACATGTGCAGCAGTGGACCGCACTTAATTTGTATAAATGAACATGATTTAAAACCTGTGAGGTTTCTAAAAAATAATGAATGGAGGATGATATAGGTTTCTACAACAAGGTTTAATCTGGCCGCAGAGGGACATAACTGGATGAGCTGATATAAAGAGACATAATCCCTGAAACAGAGCTTCCCACTCTCAATATCGGTTAAGTGTGCTACTTATCTTTGTCAACCTGGCAACCATGTGCACTCGCACTCTCTCCACTGTGGATAAATGTGCTTGCTTTCTGAAAACACTGGTTAGCTTTCAATTTAGTGATTTCCATTTCAATATTTAATTCTCAGAAAGGTGTAATTCATTAAGTCTTCACTTATTAGAGAGAGAAGGCTGTGTTTGTATGCGTTACCACTGTTTTGCCACGTTTCTCTGTTAACAGTGAAGCTGTGAAGCTGAGAAACGATGTGACCAGTTCCTTGTTGAGAGATAATGTAGCTCTTGAGCGATTAAGCTATTTAATTGATAAAATTGCAGGGCAGCACTAAAAAGTTTTAATAAAATAAGATAAAAACAATCAGAATATTGTACCTGGTGGAGAGTGCCAAATGCAAACATGAAACATGCCATTACCTATACTGTAGCTGTACCTATGTAGGCCATTCATAATGCAGAGGTCAGCTGCCTGCTCTGCCAGTAATTAGAAATGGCACTATTGTATGCAGTGTTTAATGAACGGCTAAATTCTACTTTTACTAAATTCTGCTGAGGTGAAATTCAATGCAGTCCTTTATCGTGATATGTATCGTATTGTGACTTTGCTGGTGATACACGGCCCTAATGGATACTGTATGTAAACTCTTACATTTAATTTGCTTCTATTTTAGAACACTTTATTGTCTCATCATAATGTTAGCCACACACAAGGCAAATGCACGGTTAGGGTGAGGGTTAGGGTTAGACATGCCTGACTTGATGTGTGTGTAATGGCCACCAGCCATAGCCCTTTTTATGCTCCACTGCAGCGCGGGTCTGTAACTGAGTCGTCTACACAGGTGCCACTGTTAATGAGTGAAGATGCAGGCTGCATTTTACTGCCTGGCACTGCAGAGGTGTGCTAATTACCTGAGAGCAGTGATACTGGGTGATGTGCATGGAGTCAGCATGGTAGCAGCCCTGTAGCAAGTAGGATATGCTTAATACTTAAACCTTTATCTGCAGATTTCATCATTCAGAATTTTAGCAGGGAAACTTTTTTTGGTTTGTGGGTTGGTGGTGTGAATATTAAGTGCACAGAATGCCTCATTCAGAATGCATCTTTTGCTATTTTGTACTGTATTATTTCATGTCAAAGCTTTAAAATACTTAAAATACAATTTGCATTCAAATATTAATATTTATCCCAAGTCCAAATGAACATTTAATCCCCTGTTTTGATATTAAGAACTATTATGAGTAGGGTTGGGAATCGAAAACCGGTTCTTATGCAGAACCGATTGTTTTTTTTTGTTTTTTTTATTCCAGAACCGTGCGACATTCCTACGTTTTGGTTCCGAAAACGGTTCTTGTGCGATGTGTGTGTGAACTGCAAAGTGCTGGGAGCGTATCCTTTAATAGCGATGTCTCACCTCAATTACGTTGTCCGCCGCTTCCAGAAGCGCAACCAATTAACGCAAGCACTCACTCAAACACACACTCACTAGAGTGTTACACACCTAGGGTTAGACACCTAACCACTAACCCTAACCCTCACTCACACACAAACTCACAACGCTCCCTCACACACAACGCTACTCATTTACTCCTTGCTTGAGATATTTTCTTGTTGACAAAAGTGTGGCTTCATTTCGAAAGGTTAAATGATGATGAAGCAAAATGTAACGCATGTGATGAGCTTATTACATGCAAAGTAGGCAAACACTTGCTATAGCGCCACAGAATCAACCTCAAAACATGCAATGTTTTCGACTGTTTAAGGAAGACATCTGAACCTTGCATGTCCCCATCGCCAGGTAGGAATTCGTACATGGGTAAATGTATTATTTCAGTAGTAATAAATTATCCCAATATTCAATATTCTTTAGAATTTTGAATATTGGGATCAATATTCTTTAGAATCAATATTCTTTACGTATTTTTTTTTTTCAGATGTTAAACATATAGTGCGCCAAGCGCGGATAACCACACAATGCGCTACACTCCTGCTCCTGGAACGTCAGAGACAGTAACGCCGTTAACTTTAGCGAGTAAAGGGAAAATGACGACAGAGAGAATAAATGAGTGCCACAGGGCTGTTACACGATTTATAGTGAAAGGTTTTCCTAAGGGAACATCCCTTACATCCCTGAACAAAATCATACTTTTTTTTTTCTTTTTTTTTGTTTTGTTAAAACTTTATGAAAGTTTTGAATTTTGCATCCGTTATTTTGTTGCTGCTTTTTATATCTTGATGCTTTCCATTTTGATATCCAGCTCCTTTATTATAATCAATATTTCAACGCTTTTCTGAGTGATTCCAACTCTGCTGCTATACAGTTTTACCTGCTACAGTCAGCTTTGCTGATTATTGTGTAGTCTTTATTCTTTCAAATGCATAGATGCTCATATTTAATGAGAGCAAAGTGTGCAAAATCTTCTTTATTGAAAACACCGTTGTTATCCAACACATCCACGAGCTGATTTTTATTTATTTTTAATTGTAATTTTTTTTTGTCTGAATCCACGTCAAGTGTTTGGGTTAAAATTTATTTTGAATGTAATGTTTGTGTAACTTAAAAAATACTACCATTTGTCAACATGTTCTTGCTTTCACTTTTTCATTTTAAATGGTTATTGAATATTAATTAATGCTATCTTCCCTTTTTTGTAGATTTTTGTTATCAGTGTTGATATTGTGACTCTGAAAACCTTCAGACACTAGCTAAACTTTCATTTACATTTATGCGTTTGGTAGTCAGTTTTATCTAAAAAGTTATTTATATTTTATGATGGTTGCCTTACCTTTCACATTTATTTTGCTGCTGTCTGCCTGGCATTGCTTTTGGGGTGGTTGCCTGATAGTTGCAACATGCAGAGGTTTCAGTTTGTCAATGCAGTTTATTTCTGCAATCTATGTGAAAATCAGATCGGATGCATGAGAAATTGAGGAGTCCACTGCACATAGATTTGATTTAATTTAATTAGCAATGCCCAAAGGCGCTCATTTCCTGCATGTGAATGGCGAGGATGCTAAATTAGAAATTTTTAGTTTGCACTTCATACAGCTGGTTCAGAGGGTCTCATCCTTGTGCTGGAAAAAATCTTTTAAATTAGAGGGTCATGACTCACCTTTATGGAAATGACAGAATAATGAAAAAACAGTCTCCATCATAGCACTGGCCTCACAGACATCTAATTTATCAGATTTCAGAGGCCTCGTACATGCTTTCTGCCATTCTAGAGGAATTTCAGTGAGGTTCCCGAGAGAACAGGGGAGGTATTTTTAAACCGAGGTTCATCTGAAGAATATGTGGGATATTCACTCCCCTGGTGCCTTCCAGTTGTGTTTTAATTTTCACGATAAGACGTGCTATGCAAAGTGCAGATGGATTATGCCACCTCACCGTATACCTAAGTGAAGGGACGGGCCTCACGCTTTTGCTACTATTTTAAGCCAGAGAGGGCAGTGTGCCTAAAACACAAGGTTGTTTGTGTGTGTAGGGTGCAGCCGCAGACAGGAATAAGAGACCATGCTGCATGACGATGATTCCGAGGCCTGTTTACAACGGAGATGAATGGAGGGGGGGAAGGGTAGCAGGAAAGAGAAAGGGTTACGCTTCCCTTAGGAGAACTGGAATTCTTTGTGAACCGTTCCCCCATTTAGCTGGCAGTTGTGAAAACAATTCCGCAGCATTTACTCAGTTTGCGACTCGGATTACAGTTGTGTGAGTCAGCTGCAGGGTGCAGGCCGGAGGTAGGAGGTGGGCCAGACGGCTTGGCCGGTCTGTGCAGCTCAGTGTTTTTTTTTTATTTATTTATTTTTTGTCTGCAGATCGGCGTCTGTTCTGGGGCTTCTCTCCAAAGAGAAACGCTGCCTATTTGAATGTGCTAATTAAAATGGCATTGGTTCCAGCTGGAGTGGTTCTAACTATTGAAGTGTCGGCACGCTTTAGGAGTGATCGCTCATATCCTGACAGTGTCGGGCAATATAATGATCCCCTCTCTCGCTCTTCTCCGCAGGTTTTGTTTTTGAGTGACGGCAACAAAAACAGTGATCTGAGGGAGCGCCCTGCATTCTCTCCGCACCGGATTGCCACCCCTCCTTCACCGCCGCCATTGCTGCCACTCGACCTGCCACCATGACGTCGGAGCTGGAGAGCAGCTTGACCTCCATGGACTGGCTGCCACAGCTGACCATGCGGGCAGCCATTCAGAAAGCGGATTCCCAGAACACTCACGGGCCAGGCATGGCTAAGAAGAGTGCTCTGCTGGACCCCAACACCACACTGGACCAGGAAGAGGTGCAGCAGCACAAGGATGGCAAACCACCATACAGTTACGCCAGCCTCATCACATTCGCCATCAACAGTTCACCAAAGAAGAAAATGACACTGAGCGAGATCTACCAGTGGATCTGTGACAATTTCCCCTATTACAGGGAAGCCGGCAGCGGGTGGAAGGTAAGGGGCTGTGAGCGTCAGTTAATTTGTCATTATTTGCTTTCTGCCCGTCAGAGACATTTGCATGCACACGAGTGACGTCCCTCCACTTAAATTCAATCAGTGTACCGAATCAGCCATGAATTTAGTCAGAGGAGACTGTCAAGGTTAATGTGTGAAATTATTCTCATTTCTTGCTGTCAAGGTTTTTTTTTTTCTTCCGTTCCTCGCCAAGGAACTTTGCGAAAATATCAAAGCAACAGCCAAGTTGCTATTTTGCAAATCTCGTTCAGATCGGTTTATGACCATTAATATTTGACAGTATCTTGTCTATCTAGACACAAGAAAATAAAGACTCTTTTTGCAGACAGAAGTGTGAGAAGGAAGTGTGTTGATATTCACCCAGCCAGATCCAGCCTCGCAAGCCATAGATGAGGAAAAAAACTGCTTTCATTGCTTGTATTATTCATGCCAGATGCCTTGATAGAAGTCCATTATGTTGGAGAGAGCCATTGCTGTGTCACCATCTCAAGGAGCATATGATATACAGAGATGAAGCCGTGCTGATTGCCTTTTAAAAAGCGGAGATGGAAATTGATATTAGAATGAGCTTTCCAATCAGTTGACATTTATTGGCAATAGAATCGGTAGCACAGCTTTATTGCAGGCAGACAAGATATATGCGGTTCATATCCGTGCGAGACGCGACCCTGTGCGTGCGTACGTGTGTGTGTGTGTGTGTCTGTGTCTATCTGTTGGTGAGCATATTTTCACACCCCCCACCCTCTTTTGCTGTACTGTAAAATGGATATTTATGTCAGTGTAGATACGAGAGCAACACATGATTTTGTAAATTTAAAAATCATCTTAAAATATGTTTATAGATGCAGGTTTGTTTTGATAACTATAATCAAAATAACAAATCAAGCATGTGGCGGTCTACACTTCCACCCCATTGTTGTCTGTGGATTATAGAGCAAGAGAGTTTTTGCATATTTATCAATCCTGTTAGCTTAAGTTTTCTTCCCTGCTGAAGTGTAATGCTATTTCCGCTGAAAAGATTTGTATTTGCAGATATATGAGGTGAGTTTGAGGGTCAACATGGTGCTTTTACTCATTTATTCTCTCACTAGAAACATGCTCACACATTGTCCGTGGTACCTGGGAGGATGGCTCTAAGTTAAATTGCTTGCTAGCACCTATAATGCCTTTTGTGACATCAGCCTTTCTTTTTCCCCCCTACCAACCCCGTACACATTTTACACGGTGGACAGACGACACAAATGGATTTCTGCGTTTTTCACTGAATTTACTGAAATCGCTGTACAAGGTTGCTGCCCTGACACGTTTACCAGGCTTTCCATTTCACTGGAATGTAGCCTTTTTTCAAAAGCCTCGTAGAAAGAGGCAACTCACCGCTGTTCTCAATGATGGCTGCTAATTGCCACATTCCATCTCTATATCATGTATTATTACAGCTATTATTTTGGGGATCTAGCTGTATGTCAGTTTACAATGGGCCAAATATGCATTCAGTAGTGTGTTAGTGTTCGTTTAAGCAGAGTAATGAAAAGTTGGATAACTGGATACAGTTCTGTTGCTTTTTTATTTACATATATTCAAGTTGAAGAAATAGCTGAACTCAAAGGCATGCTGGTCATTTAATGTGAAAGTGCTTGCATTTAGATGCATAGTGCGAGACAGGCTGAAGCACTATGCCTATGTGATGTGGAAAATGCTTTCAGGATATCGCAGCGCAGGAGCATCTCAGAGGCGGAAGATCATGCACTTATGGGAAAACAGATCTATGGAGCTGGTGTTAAGAATTGTATAACAACAATACATGTTTCTTTTAATAGACGGAAGAGCGTGAATCTCACTCCGACCGCCATCGACTATTATTTTAGAGAGATTCTTTGTCTCTGAAGTGTGCGCTGCTATATTTGCGTTTTTGTATATATACCAAGCGTGGCTGGGGTGAATGTAGGTCTGTGTGCAGTCATCGCCCTCCATCTCTCAGTATCCACATCCCCCCCTGAGATGTCGGCTGCAGGAATTTACGACCCAGCGCACGCACACGTCTGTTCTCTATGATAATTCTAGCTGTGCCGGAGAGATGAGACCAGGCTAATCCAGGCGGCGGCAACTCATTTAGTCATCTCAATAGAACTCCATTAGCCAACGCTTTTAAGAAATATCAATAAGTGCTGTCAATAAGAATAGATAATTCATCAAGGTCAAAAAATATTAATGCAGTATTAGGGGAGATAGATATGCAGCTTGAGATGAATTTTATCACATTCTGTCTCTGCATTTCAAAACCTGTTACTGTAGAGTAGGGTTGTCACCAGGGTTAGAAATTAACTTTTTTTGCCGACAAGCCACAGTGGCTTGTGAAATGCAGAATTACCCTGACCCCTAGCTATTAAGTTTTTTTTTTTCACACGGTCATTGGCTTTGTAAGTGGACTCTGTGTAAGTGGATTTTTATAAGCTACCACAGTGTGTGGGACTTCTATTCCGATGCACTACTGGTCATTTTTATTATGATATTTTCATTAGATGGTAATAAAAAAAAATGGCAATTTGAAAATGTATTACATATTAACAATTTGATAATAAGTTATGTTTATTGGGTGCCAAATCAGCATATTAGAATGTTTTCTGAAGGATTATGTGACACTGAAGGCTAATGGTTGCTGAAAATTCAGCTTTAACATAATTTTTTTTGTTTATTATAAAATTTGGAAAAAAATCCAAATAAAGTCTTTTGCATCCATTCAGGTGTGCAAAGAGTGTTTATTTATTGGCTTTAATATATTTATAAACATTTAATTAAATTTTATCACACTTGTATACATTCACTTTAAGCAGACTGAGAACAACTTGTGTAGAGTTGTTTTGTAACTTTCTTTTTTTTTCTATATAATTTGTATCAAACAATCCAGTATTACTCCTTTGGAACAGCAGGGTGGAGTTCAATTATGTAGCCACTACACAGATTCAAGATATTGCTTTGACTGTCACCACAAGAAATAATCCACCATCCCTTTTGAAAGCCTTTACGTAATACACTTGTCTTTCTTATAATCCCAAGTTATCAGCATGCAAGCTACCTCAGTGAAAAGAGTGAAAGAGCAAATGAGATTAATTTGCTGTCTATTGGTTTGAGAGGCTCACTGTTCTCGGTCAAACCCACTTGTCACTGATGAGATGTTTAATGCTGTCAAGATGCTTAGCACCCAGACACCTTCTGAATTTATGAATTTGACACCGATGCTTCTGGTTAAGCGAAAGCCATCGCAGCACACCTGATCTTTTCGTTCCAGCATCCTCATCCCTTTTGACCTCAGAGCAGTCATATACAAGCTGTAGCGGAGTGCAACCAGGCTAAAACTCAGTTTAAAAGCATTAAATGTATGGATGTTAGAGGATTATGTAGGACCTGAGCCACGCGAAAGCTCTTGTTATCCTCTGAGAATATTCAGTCTCTGTTTACACAACAGGTTTGTAATCCGGCCACAGAGCAGGCCGTAATCTGATCAGGCACTCCGAAAACATGCGGCCCTAGCAGATGTGACAGCACGTCTGCTTATGATGGCTTTGCCACAGCTGCTGCTTCTCAGAATACACAATGTGGTTCTGGCACTTTCTGGTCTAATTGCTCCCTGATGATTTACAAACAGTGATTCGGGAAGCCCGGGTGACTTTTCAGGTCCTCGCTCTACCCACTTTCGAACTCACCATTTGAATCTCATTGTGCTGGAGACGGCTCGTCTGAAGTGCGGCCAAACATCCCAGGCAGTTCTTGCATCCTAACCAGTTTAAATATGCTTGAAATGTTTGTTCTTGAATCTCTTCCATTGCTACCGGCATGATATTCTCCCATTTCACCTGCATGCAGGCGAAAAAGTGTGCAAATGCTTAATTCCTCACAAATGCCGTAGCCGTTGATGCGCCAAAGCTGTTTCGGCCTGTGCTAATGGATAAATGCAGTTGCCGAGGTTGAGTCTTGCCCTGTTTAAAAACGCTTTTGGCACTTGTGGAGTGTCCAGATCTTCTTCTTTGATCTCATTATGAAATGCAAATGCTCACCAACCTAAACATCAAAGGTTGCACCCGCTGCTGGGCAGCCATCGTAATAATGGAAGCCAGGGGCGAATTGACCGTTTTTTTCCCTAATAAGTGATTTGGGGGACTGCTTCACCCCCCAGGGCGTTATTTACTTTCAAGCCAGGAACATTATCTCTTAAGTAACTAAACAGCCCAAATCCCAGCTCCCCTTGCTTTTATTTAAATGTGGAAGCACAGGTGTTGCACTCGTCATATCTCTAAACTCAGGCTTACTGTGCAGGGTGTGGAATATTAAGATGTAAAATTGCTTCAGCGCGCTCTGATTTTTCAGTTTAATCCTCCAGCCAGGATCATTATGCGGTCGGGCATTTCATTTTTAAACATCCTCCTGATATTAAATTATTCAAATGGTAAGATACATATTGATAAAAAGTTGTCTGTATGTTTTTCCCCCCGAATTCTTTTTCTAAAAATACATTCACCTTACAGTACATCAGATTTGAAAATCTAGTGCGCCATTATTAGGCTTGTGTTGTTGCATATATTTCGTTTTCTGCCTCTCTGTGTTTTTAATTGTGACAGCAGCAGAAGTGGCTGTGTTGGTGGTGGGAGTGGTGGTGATTCATGCCGTAGCCAGTTTGATCCTGTTGTGTGGATGGCTCCTGTGTCAGGAAGCTACTGCCTGGCCGCCGCCCACCAGCCTCACCCTGCCCCATCCCACTTGTACCTCGCCGCTCACACAGAGTAGGTGGACAAAAAGCATAGTGGCTCACTAGGTGGTACTGGCAGAGAGGGCACTCGCTACACCTCACAAAGCATGAAGTTGACTTTAGTAATGGTTTTGGAAGAGACTGACGTCTTGAATCATGTTAACCAGTACTGCTGTAGCCGTGTAACTGGTCTTGAACCTTATAAAATAAGGTTAGTATTATTGTTAGTATTTAATTTACTGGGGGTCATCAAGGCCTAATGGCTAGAGAGTCTGACTTGTAACCTGAAGGTTGTGGGTTTGAGTCTTAGGTCCGGCAGGAATTGTCGGTGGGGGGAGTAAAAGTCGGTGGGCAAAGCTTAATTGTCATCATTATTCCAGTCTTCAGTGCCACATGATCCTTCAGAGATCATTCTAATATGCTGATTTGGTGCTCAATGAAGAATTTCTTATAATTATCAGTGCTGAAACCATTTGTGCTGCTTAATATTTTTGTGGAATCCACTTTTCAGGTTTCTGTGAATAATTATTTCAAAAGAACAGCATTTAATTGAAATAGAAATTTGTCACTTTTGATGATTAATTAATACATCCTTGCTGAATAAAAGTGTCTCGTTCTCTGTAAACCCTTCTCACAAGATATATCTTACAAGAAGAAACCCATGATCCCTACTACGCATGTAGGTGTATACTTCATCCACTAAACATCAATCATTTGTCTTTCATTGATTAACCACATCTGTGGTGATAATGAGGCCTGTTACATGAAGTCAATACCTGATATGGAACATTTAATGCTAGATGAACTTAAGTGAAATGTCTGCCTGTTTAGCTTTTCTTACTGCTTGTATTATAGGTGCTGCTTTTCCATCTGACAATTAGGGGGTTAAAAACCGAATCTTCAACTGAACTGATTTGAATGTGTTTATTAATGTGCTAAAAATAAAAAAAGTAAATGTTGCCACAGTAAACTGTGCGCTGAACATTTTGGTAATGTATTCACTGTCTTGTCTCAGACATTTGAAGACATGCTTTTATTTTGAATACAGTCACAGCCAAAGAGCGATGCTCATCCTCTCATACCTTACTGCTAAAATTTCTGTTTTTATATTTGTCTACACAGATTTTTCCCTCCTCGCCCACAGCACTTAATTGCCTTGTTCTGTTTGAGATACTTGTTTTTGCTTTCTCCATAAACCAGTTTATTATAAATAAATCTAAATAAAAAAAAAAAACTTTAGCACAGTTATCACATCAGCCTTTTAACAAGTCAGCAGCATCCCCCACTCTGGCGAGGATGCTCGGCTCTTTATTAATTGAGGCTGGGATGACCTGAACATGGCCTCTTATCGCTGCTGTGATTTGGCCCCAAGAGAGAGGCGCTGAGCCATGATGAGTTTGCGCATGCTATAAATAGTCTGGTCCTTGGAATCCGCCTTTAACTCTGAATCTACTCTCTGAAATCTGCTTAAGCTGCCGTTGGACTGTCTGTCAATGCCGCATTAAGGATAAAAATGAAATTTTCATAAATGGTCGCACATTTCACTTTGAAAAGATTTTCATCTATGATTTTTTTATGAATTGTGTGTGATGTATTCTCTCTTTTGGACCTCCTTGTCATCGTTCTGAAATACAGAATATATTACAAAATACATTAGTAGATATAATAGATCTGCTGAAATTGACATTTTATTACTTAGAACTTTTCTAAGATGAGCGTGTTTTTTTATTTCTGTATAAAAATACATTTTGATATGTCAAGTTGGTACAATTTCCCCAAAACTTTTACAAATAATATAATATAATATATAAAATACAATATAATATGTAATATAATAATTATAATCTTTCTTTTTCTTTCTTTCCCTTAGGTCCATAACACAAAAATAAAAGTAAAGAAGTAATAAACAAACATCAGACACTATTTAAAAAATATACAAACTTGAATTCCAGTGCTTCCAGTACAAGGAGGAATACCTTGTCACTTATGCCACTTAAGTCCATTATGATTGTATTTCTTTAGTCACTTAATGGATGTATGAAACTATGCATATAATTCCTTAACACAGCATGCAAAGTAGGAACATCATTAGATACAAACAATTGGCTTGCACTTATCCACCTTGGGAGCTTAAGCAGAATTCGTAACGCATCATTAAATGCCACCTGAAGCTTTTTCATTTTAGCTTTACTATAACTACACCATAAATGTGCCTTATAAAAAGAAGTACAGTAAGCTCTAAAAATTGCTATTTTAACATCATCTGTTCACGTCAAATTTACAAGCCAACCTATTTGACTGTCCATATAGCTTATAGCACTGGTGTTCCACATCATCATCATTTAAATAATCTCTAATAATGTGACCCAGATATATATATATATATTTTTTTAACTGCATTCAATTCTTAGTCACCTAAATAAAAAGAGGGGAAATTTTGCTTACTATCCTCTTTAGTTTTAACAATCATAACCACACACTTTTTAGAATTAAATTTTATATCATATTGATTTAAATTGATATAAGAAGGTGTGACAATATTCCACTTTGCCAAACCCCATTTATCATATTAAAGGGTGCCAATACATTCCTGCCCAACCTGACTTGTATGGATTGATATTTATAACAGTAATGTAAAATTCTTCTCAAATATGAGGAAACCCTTGTCTTGTAACATTATAAACAGCTTAGTGTTATTAATTTGCCTTATAGGCATCTAAAAAGCACATATAAATACTGTAGAATTATGTATAATTATACTTACTAACCATTTCCTTTAATGAATATATGCCTACATTGTGCCACTCTTAAAATGATTATCCGTAGTTACCAAATATTCTTTGAGCCATAAGGATACTCTTTTGAAATTATAATTGGCCTATAATTTTCCATTACTAGATATTTTATCACTCTGTGTTCTTGCCGCCACCATCCGCCATCTTGCTGAAATATAATGTAATACAAAACATTTTTTCAGTGTGTACAGAAATGTATAGAGCTTTTAAAATTTTTATATTGAAATACAATTTCAAAGAATTTCGCACAAGTTTTAAACTAGGTTTTGAAACTGTTTTTACTTTGTTTTGGACATTGGACATATTTTTGAACGAGGAGAAGAAATGTCTGTGTTAATCGAAATGATTGAACATGAAGACCCAGTGTAACAGTGGATTTAACTGATTTAGACATTTGTGTGAGGAGCACCTCTTCCAGAATGAGACAAATGCTACACAGCCATACGCAATAGTACTTGTGATTTCAAGTAATTATCCATAAGCTGCCCCTTTTTCTTTTTCACTTAAACAAACCTGACCCTTCTTGTCAATTCTTTTTTGAAGACTCAAATTTAAAGATTAAGTAGGGCTGCCAAGGCATTACCAGTACAATGCTGAGTTTTAACAATAGGAAATGTGCCATGGCAGAAATGTTTCATCTCATTTTATGCCCATCTGACATGGTTTTAGCAGGCAGGAGCTGCAGACAGAGTGGCACCATGTGTGTGGTGTCACTGAGGATATGGCACACTGCCCAGGGACTTCACATAGAGCTCCCACATCGAAAATGTCATTGAGCTCCATGCTTTTACTATCTGGGTTTTGGGTGACTTTGGTTTGTCTGTGCTGGTAGCTAGGAAGGCCAAGATTTTGAGGTCTAATGAGTGAGACCAGGTTTTTTGGTCCCGAAACAGCAGAAATTACAAGATCTCTGCTTCAAAGCAATGTGTGTATTTTGGATAATTTATTTCATTTTTGCCAGAAACCCAGTTTCTGTAAACATCTCGAGATTATAAAATGCACATGCCTGGTATCATCATTAGTTTGTCGCTACAGTATTTATGTATCCACAGGCACAATGTCCTTAAAGAATTCACCCTTCACTCGGGAGAGGAAAATGACAGTGCCGCCTAGCAGGAGAGTACAGCCAATGATGGATGAGATGCCAGGCGTCAGTGCTGTCTTCCCATCCCATAGCCATTGACATGCAAAACTCCCAGCATCTTTCCATCACTCTGGATATTTGCAGGTCATAGCAGCCATGGATACGACACATTAATTCCTCACTCATGATTGCCTATTCATCAGTGTCAGCACTCTCAATACACCTTTTCCATCCAAATTTATTGAAGAAATCCATGTACAGTAGCCCCCAAAAATGTTTTGGACACTGAAGTCATATAGAATAACTAATTGTATTAGATTCCAAAACATCAAACAAAGTGGCACTTAAAGATCACATAAGCAAACTTTACAAGTAAAACATTTTAAGAAAGAGACGCGTTTCAGATTCCTTTAAACAAGAGACCTTTAAAGAAGACCTTTAAAAGACCTTTAAAATTTCTCATTGTCAAAAACACTTCAGACATCTATAATGACTATAGAATATATATATATATATATATATATATATATATATATATATATATATATATATATATATATATATATATATATATATATATATATATATATATATATATGGCATTAATATATGGTCCTTTTATTTGCATGTTTTAAGTGTTCAAATACTTGTCATGGCTTTGAAAAGTCTGGATGAGCTATACAGCCAGGATGTATAGGTAGTCATCTTTCTTTTCAAGGTGACGTGGGCCGCCTGTAGCAGTGGAGAGAGTCTGGTCAGCAGGCAGAGAGGGATGGGCAAAGCTACCACTGCTGGTTGCCACTGGCCAGCTGGCTGCAAGGCCACAACGTCTCACTGCCAACTAATTGCCTCTGAATTAGACAAGTAATGTGGCCTTGTAGATCGCTGGAGTGTCTGACTAGAGGGACGGCAGTGAGCAGGAGGGTTCCCGGCCTCTTCTCGCCTCAGCAATGTATTATTAATGGGTCGCTGTGCTTGACAGATTTACATTAACTTTGCTAATGGACTCTATAGGAGGGTTGTGACTTTTGGATCTATGTTAAGTTCAATACAAAAGGGAAACCTTTTTTTTTTTTTATAGCACAAAGAATCTGCTTTTCTGTCTTCTCGACTACATTTTAAAGGAGTGCGTTGCCCAAAGGGAAAGCCAGTGTATAAGTTTCAGATGGATGAAGGTGTAAAAGATTAGTCCCTGTCCACCCTCAGCACCATCTTTGCTGCTTTTACTGTTCGTTTGTGTTGATTGATTGACTGCCTCTGTTGTGTGAGAGATTCTTCTGTCAGTCCGCTGTCGTAGATGAATGCTGAGTTTCCTTTGGTTTGCCAAAACAGTTTTTAGCTTTTTTTCTTGGAAGTGAGCAGTGCTGTTGCACCACTGTTAAAGCCTCTAGCAGATCGATTTTGTTTTCAAAGAGCCTAATTGTTGGCATTGACTTGAACAGTTGTATTCCGTTGATCTGCTCATGCTAATTGTAGGCCACTAGCACAATGAAGTGTTACAGTAGTGTTGAGAGAAAGGGCTGCATTGTGCATATGGGAACTGGATGGTCACCTCTGCTCCCCTCATTAGCTCCATTGGCTGTAATAGGGGTTATTGACTGGATGGAACTTTAAGCACCTGTAATATTAATGGCAGCTCTCCCAGCTGCGATGGATGAGTGCTGCGTTTGCTAGTGCTGCTGAGGACACTCTTCTATCGGCGCTTCATCAGCCACTTGTGCACAGCGTAGTTCCAAACTCTGGGTTTGCTGGTGACCCTCACATATTCAGGCCTGCTCCCATTTTGTTAACTGTTAAATCTGAAGCACCAGTGAGGTTTACGATTTTTTGTGGAGCATACTAGAGGTGGAGATAAAAGATAGAATTTGATATTGCACTACATCTGTCACAATATTAAAATATTGCAAGTTTTTTTTTACCACCGATATTGCCATTTAATTTTGCAAAGTCAAGCTTCAGCTTAATGTTGTCAATAGTGTGCAGCACAGTATGGGTATCGTTACCCTGCTGAAAAACAAAAACAAAAGAAACCATCACAGAAATTATTATGGTTTCCATTAAAACAATTTACTTAATTATTGAATTTCACAGGAAAGAGTCGTTTATTTTGTGTAAATCAAGAACTGTATTTCTTTATTGAGTTATTAAAGTATTGCGTAGGTTACATATGCTGATTTATTCATTTTTAACTATTTGGTATTTTAAGAACATGTGGAAAATGAGCTGAATTTCATCCAAGTGAAATTAGTAAAGCAGTTAGACTGAATTTACGCTCATTTCAAAAGCAGAGCCAGGCAGGTTGCGCACATGCGTCAAGTCTCATCCATATTGCCAGATGCGCTTGTGGAGACCTGCGGTGTGGAGCCGCGCACAGGTATAACCGAATATTACGAGACAGGCTGCGTGTGTGCGGCAAGTTTAAACGGCTCCTCCGTGAGACACGGCAGAGAGGAGCGAGTATGAGAAGCATTCAGAGACACAGGCTGTGTGTCCGGTCTTCTGAATTGGGAATAGCGAACATGCATTATAAACTTCTATCAAATTAAAATCTGTTGGGAAGATAAAATGTGCAAGATAACGTTTATGTACTAATAAAAACATAAGAATATATGTTTTGTTCTCCAGTACTGAAAGCAGAACCGATAAGGGAGCTCTTAATATGTGTGACACAGCTCTTGTAAATTAACATTACCTTTTTGTTTGGTGTCTGTAATTCCGAAAGCCAAGACATCTCATGTCACATAGGTTTTTCTTTAGTATTAATTTGCCTTACTATCGACCCTGCAAACACCATAATAACACTCACACACACACACACACACACACACACACACACACACACACACACACACACACACACACACACACACACACACAGTCTCACTCTCTCTCCTGCTTTCCTTTTTCTTTTCTTTTTTGTGGGCGTTTATGCAGTTGGTTAGAGCAGTGCTGATTGGGAGAACAGAGGTGCGCTGCGCTCACTCTGTTGGTTAGTAAGACTGTCACTCAAAGCTAACAGTCAAGCATATGTTCTGGAACAGAGTAATATCGCATCCACATAGCAGTGATTACGATTCGATTTCGATTAATCGCACAGCCCTATTTAGATGTGTGCATGGCATGCAAGTTATTTTCCATCTTGTGCTTAAATGGTTAAAAAAAAATATCACATTAAAATGTCAACGCATTAATCAAAATGCATGTGTATTATCGATCCCCGGTTCTTGGAAATTTGGAACCGGTTCTAAAATGTAAGGATTCGTTTTTGTTGTTGTTTGTTAATAAGACAACAGAGTGACAGATATCAGAGTGTTATCAGAACATTATTGAAATCAGCCAATAATGGCTTAAAATGCATATATCGGGATTGGCCCGATATGATTGGCTGAGTTCTTAGCACCCAACCCCAGTAAGGAATAGTTTTTTGTTGTAGTTGTTTTTTTCTTTTTCTTTTTTTTTTGTAATGGGGATGCACGCTATTAATGAAACGTTATCGAAATCAGCCTATAATGGCTTAAAATGCAAATATCGGAAATAGACTGATGTGAAAAATGATGCAGATATGGCTTACCTAAAAGATGAGCAGCCAACATGTGCTCAGGGTTTGATAGCGATACGATTATATCAGCAGTGTTCATTCTTGAACCAACTTTTGCCTCGATGATGATTAGATTCACTGTTTTGAGCATTTAAGCTGAGAATGTTTTATTTATTTTTTACCACAAAGAGTTGCAAATTGAATCTCGTTGTACAAATTGTGCAATGACAAAGTATGCAAATTCAAGAGAAAACCCTGATCATTTCAAATATGATGTAAATATGGTTTTCGTGCAGAACTGTTTTTTTTTTTTTTTTTTTAGAGTTCTCAGCATATTGTTCTGCATGTTAACTGTAAAATGTGTATGACAGACCTTCAGGAGATATTTTAAATTGCGTTTTTGAAACTAAACTATGTAAGTTCAGCCTTATGGTGAAAGGAGAAGGGTTGTTTACTTACTATACATAATATGATATTTATTATATATGGTGTCTATGATGTCTCTTTATTTAAAATGGTTGTAAACAACCCTTAAAATACCACAGATTCACTCCTGTTTGAATAGAATGCTCACTTACCACTTATAGTTTTTAAACGCTGTTTGAAGCTAACCACAAACCAACACCCCCCCCCCCTCCCCCCAGCATTAATATCATCTGCTCTCTGCCCAGTTGTCTTCTCATTTTCTTCCTCGTAGCCCTGATTATAAAGGGACCTCTCCCACGCAGCTCTTTAACCCTGTTTTATCTGTTGGCAAGGATCTAAATTACAAAATTTAAGTGATTTTCCTTCCCACCAATCCATGTGGCATGGTAAGACACTGGATCTAACTTTCAGTTCTATAATAGACAAGAAGAATGTGCAAGTGTTTTAAACTCACTATGCTGAGTATCTTTCACTCCACTCTTAGACAAACCCTTTTTATTTCCCTGTGTCTCTGTCTGACAGCAGTTTTGAGGCAGTAGTGAATAAGGCCCAAAGTGCCATTGTCAGTGGCTGTTGCAGGATGCCGCTCTGAGCCGGCTGATAATTAAGAGGAGGGCCTGACAAATGGCTCTCATCAGATTGCTCATCTGGAACTGAGAGCACACGAAGGCTTTCAGGGAGGATAAACTGGGAGACGTCTCTTTGCTTTGCAATCTTTCATAACATTCTGCGGCTCCTTTGAGGAGAGTGTAGCAAAGAGCTCTCTCTTTAAAACTCAACGCAGCTATGCCACACATAAGTGCCAGGTTCTCTGTCTGCCTCTGTGAGATATTCCTGATTTTCACTGGACTAATACAAAATGGCTTTTGTTTTATTCAACCACCAGTTTGGTGTTACTGGATTACTTGCCCATTTGGAAATGTTTTCATTGGTATAAAATACTTCTGCGCTTTTGCTTGAGACATTTCTTAGCTCTTGTTCTGAATGAATTACAAAAACATTTACATTACGTACAGATCACTTGCCTCAGAATCTAAAATGTTTACAGCAAAGAAAATTTTTCATGTTGAGAAATGAGAAAGCATGTGTAAAATTGCAATTTTTAATGTTTGATTTCTCAATGAATATCTGATTTGCATAATGTAGGGAATTCATGTGTCATTTCATGTGTGAGTGACTAGCTGTACTAGATGTAGAAGGACTTTTTTTCTTTGTTTTGTCTACCAATCACTACAAGGCACAGAAGAATTTAGTCAAGCTAATCCTATAAATGTGTTTTCTGTAAATCAGAGCAATGCAGAATTCAGTGAAATTTGGCTTTCTTCAAGGATGTTAGATTATTTGAAAAATACCTTGTTGTTTAGCCCTTGGCACTTAAGTATGAAGGTGCCTTGCTAAAAGTGCAGCTTTACAGGACATTGATTAAAATCTCCAGACAAGTGCCTCTTTGAGTTTTTTTTTCTGTTAGTCAGAATTACACCAGTGAATTTCTTCAGAAAACACTTAAAATAAATCCTTATTAAATGTCTGCTGTTTTAAATGGTCTCTCTGCTGTAAATCTAAGGTAACTACTGCAGCCTTGAACACATGTAAAAAACAATACGGAAGGTTTTGAAATCTCCAGAGAGAGGTCAGGTCATATGAAATGGCTCGGGTCTTAGAGCGCTTTTTGCTTTAAAAGCTCCTTGGATGACAAGCCAGCCTAATTCAGAAAGAAAATCTGAATGAATAGTTATCTTTTGTCTCTCTGAACCCTGATCACACAGTTGGAGATTGATTTTTTTTGTATTTCTATTGAAAACTTTTCCCAGTTTAGTTTGCAAAACCTTGTGAAGTGTTTGTGACACATATACAGCTACGCTCTTAAATAGAGGAGGAAGTCCATTTTGGAAGACTTTCATTGATACTTTCACTTCTTTTGAAATAAGAGGATCATGCTTTCCGACTCTCAAGATGGTTAAAGAGATTAAGGCTATTTATTTATTTAATCAGCACTTATGTGTATTTCAAAGAAATACAGAGACTTCCATCTGATATTTGACAGTCGCAGGCTCCGACCTCAAGGTTTCCTCAGAATCTTTGCTAATTTGGCCTAGATGAAGAAAAAATATGAAGAAAAATATTCACAAAAAGAGCCAGTGTCATGCATGCATTGTCTGGTCTAGTATCTGTTCAGGGCTCACTTACCACAGTACTCATGTGTTATTAGTCTTATAAATTACCATACTTTACATGAAAGATGGGTTTAATTTAAACCCTGAATTAGTTCCCCAAGGTGTTATACTTTGTACAGCATCTGCAAATTTTAATTATCGCAATACTTCACAGAGTACACTTCACGCAGCATTACATCACGCCAGTATTGACCGTGGCGCTTCTCAACTCGTTCTCATTGCAAGCTATTCAGATCTCGGTGTAATGGGGCTCTTTATGTTTATTGTGGTTTTCACCTTGGCATTAATTTTTGCTGCAGCTAGCAAAGCCTTCATGTTTTATTAAAACGACATATACGCGAGTAAAGATCAGAGAACGAATGGGTTTTAAAAACGTTGCATGCCAACACAGTGCTACTGGATGCCAAGAGTAAAGAGATCGAATACCTTTGAAGTCCTTGAAAAATGGAGTTGAGAAACCGTTAAACTAGTCATCCAATGCTGCTCAATTGTGGGCTGTTTGTCTTGAAGCTGAAGTTAGAAATGCCGTTTTGCTCCACTTTGTGTTTTCTCAAGTGATTGTCATCCGTTTTTAATGAAGAATAACTATACATACATGAATGGAATCTTATTGTAGATTGTTATTTTGCAGTGACGTAAAAGTTTTAATATTTAAATGGAAAACATTTCTCGCATTAATAAAAATCTATTCGTAACGTGTTGTAATTACGTCTAAAGCAAAATGACAGAAGGAGGTAGAAAACCATGTGATGTTGCATTTGTATTGTACAGTAAATAGTAATTTGTCAAGAAGTACTGAAACTTTAAATTATACTTGCGGCTTTAAAAGAAAACAAGTGTCTATTTGAACTATAAAGTTACATGTATAACACTTGCGTAACTTATTAGCATGCCAAACAGTATTGTTTAATATTTATTGTACTTGGTGTCTTTTTGTGCTAGGGTCACCTGAAACTGATGTAAATACCAGGTGTGAACAGTGCCAAAGTTCAGGTACAGCTACAGTAAGATGCCTTCCTGTTAGTCATTTAACAAGAGGCCCCCACATCTTAGCGCCTTATCAGCTCCAGCCTCTCTCATACTCAGTCATGCTGTCCTCATTGCTGTGGCCAAGGGTGAGGGATTCTCCATGCTCTTAAGTGGATTAAAACCACACTGCATGCAGTTCCAGGCAGCAGTCGCATGGCTTGTCTGTCAAAGGTGCGGGATATTTTCACAGGTTTAGTCTACGAGCCTATGGGTCCAGTTAAGAGCACCATTTGTGCCTCCTCTCACCACATACACGAAAAAGAAAAGCTTCAGCATCTTCCCACACCCACTACAAACACAGTCTGCCAACGTGCTACATTCCCTAATGTGTGTAGAGATATTGCAAGCTTAAGAAATGTCTGCGTACGTCTCTGTGTTTGCAAAAGGCTTGTCAGGAACTGCAGTGGAAGAGGAAACTTGAGCACAGTTTTTAGAAAAGCCCAATGTCAGAGAAATGGAATGCATTGGAGAGAGGAAACATAAAATACTGTATGGGATGGGTGAGAATGTGTACAGTGGACAGAAACAGCTGCTATTCTTAAAGGTCCCCTGAAGTGGCTTGAAATGCGCAGCATTATTTTGTGTGGTGATGTAATTTCAACTGAAACAGAAAGACAGGACGGGACATATCGAGCAACTCTGCCCCCTTTTTTAAATGGCCAATAGCATTTAATTTATATCAGATCAGGCTAGAGCTATTGAGCTTGATAAAGCTTATGACAGCCACAGTCTAATAGATTACCTTAATATTCTGTGAACAAGTGACTGAGCTTCAGTGTATATTTATATTGTAGGGGCAGAACGCTTTGGATTCTAGAGAGCATCTGATTCTACAAAGTTTGATAAGAAGCGTGGTGATGTCATCAGAATCGTTGATGTTGATGTTCTGAATGCTTAAATCTAAATACGAATTTTGTCATTGCTTTAGATTAAACTAACTTATAGAAAACCCTAAGGCTAACATATTCATGATAAAAGCCAAAAAACTCAGTCTTTCATAGAGACTTTAAACCTGCGTCTTTTGTAATGATGTTTGTTCCCACCAGACATTGGTGGGTGCAGCTACTCTGCCAGCAGGGCAGGCTGTTTGCACTTAATGTACATAAACTCTGCTTATTTTGAACTATTTCGTTGGTAAAATAGAGCAAATTAGACAATACTGTTATTTAATAGAAGTCAGTTAATATCTTTTTGAATTGCATGAAATCAGTATCACATTTGCAACGGTGCTAATATTCGGGAAAAACTTTTCCTTTGTTGATTTTTTTTTTTTTTTTTTTAAGAGACAGATAATCACCAGTTGCATCACTGGCTAAAAGTTTTCAAACATTTTACATTCATATGAAATTTGAATTCAGAGTAATCACTCTGGTGATTTAAGGCTGCGTTTACACTGGCACAAAAGTCAGATTTATTGCTCACATCTGACACCGGTCCGAATTTGTTGCATGTGTGTAAAAAATCCGCACAAAATCTGCAACATTCAGGACACATTTCAATCCCTACCCCATGAATTTATAAGTACAACAGCTTTGCTATTAAAAGCTATATTTCTCAGCAATGAGATGATGACTTAGCGGCTTTTGTAATTAAACCAGCAAGCTTCACTATTAGGCTACTCACTCACATGTTCCCTCTCTCTCTTTCTTTCATTGATTTGTTCAAATTCATTCAAATGAATAGAATCTTACAGCGCTATTTTATTTCACTTCATAATTCTACTTATTATGAGCTACAGATAAAATAACAAATGAAAATTACCATTATTTATCCGTTCAATCAGATTTTGTGCTGTAAAACATCCATGACAGCTGTTGTCCATGCTGTCAAAAAATGATGGCCACACATTGTGAATTATATTTAATATCTTAATATAATAGTATGGACATTCAAAAACTGAGGGTCTACCATGTGCATAGTAAAGCGATCACATCATTTTAGGCATTTTTTATTTTATTTGTTATTTATTTAACTATAATGAACATATTTCATTACTTCCCAGTAATATACACACACACACACATACACACACATATAGAGACCCTTTACATTGAGATCTTCAGGCATTTAAAGTTTCCCTCTGTGTCACGGTATGTAGAGTGAGGAAGTCAGGCTGAATTAGCGAGCACTGATGGGATGTTCTTTTGTAACCTGGGCTCCCTGGGCTGAGCAGGCAGGGAACTGTGGTACATCCTTGATGAAGAACTCCACTGCGACACGGCCTGTCCCTTTGACTCATGCTGAGTGGTTGATACTCAGGACAAGGAGGTCAGCCTGACCCACTTTCCCCCGCCTGCCCTTCTGTCTTGTTGGGAGAGGTGGGCAAGAGGCCAGGGGTGAGTGGGCGGATGGGTGCACTGACTGTCAGCGAGCGCGTTTACACGGGGGTTAGGAGAGAGCACTCCTGCTGTGGAATGCAGGTACATCTCAGCCCACCGAGACGGTAATGGACAGGCACTCCCACAGAGCTCAGTGTCTGACCCTCTCATTGTAGCTCCTCATCCTCGATGAATCCTACAGCTCTCTTCCTCCTCCTCTTCATCATTTCACTGCACTGCAGTGCTTCTGAGCTCCACCTGTAATATATGCAATCAAGAAAAAAACATTCAGCAGTTTGAGCTGCACATCATTTTATGTGATGTCGAATATTTTTACACACTTTTAAGTCATTTGTTATGTTCAGGAGTGACCTGTTGACCTTTGGTTTTACATGTGAATGTAAAAATGCTGTCGGACAGGACATGCTTGTTAACATAAGTAATAAATAAGACAGACACTGGTTTGATAACTCCTCAAAATCGAAACCCATTTTCCAGTTGAATGCAGGGTCAAAAAAATGGGTGTGTTTCATCTGCAGTTTACAAGCAGGCACAGACAAGCAGTCCTCTCTGCTGTCTAACAATATGTAGGATTTTTTTATTAAAATATTCAAAAAATACAGTGTACTTTAAATACCCCAAATATTTTGAAGAATGCTTAAATCCAGAAAAATAAGCAATTTCAACCAGTGACACGGGCTGTGTCTATAGTGTCATTTTTGTCGCCTGCCAATGACATCACATTTTTTTTTGTGATTTGTATTTGTATATTAAATATGGAATGCAAACATTTATTTAAATATTTATAATAAGTTTGTATATTAATGTTATTAAAATATTAACATATGTTTATATATTCAAATATTAAATGACATACAGAATGCAAACATCTATTACTAAAATATTTATATTAAAATATCTATTATATAAGTGATATAATTATTTATGTGATATATAGTTCTTGCTGAAATAAAATAAAAACAATTTGCTTAGTTTGTTTATAGCAAAACCCTATTGATCATGTATGATGTGTTGCTAAAGTTCGTAACCTGCATTGGATTTGGTAGCTTTCACTATACAGGATCCAACTGATAACCTCAAGAGTGGGCTTTTACACACACAAGCTGTCACACCTCCACTTCTTTTGGTCATTTTTTCTCCTCTCTCTCTCGCTCTCTCTCACACACACTCTCTCTCATATACACACACACACACACACACACACTCAAACTCAAACTCAAACTTGGCAGCTGGCCCTGCGGCTCTCCTGGTTAGTTCCCCTGATAGAGAGTTTGAGACAGACTGGACTGGTGCAGTAGTGCTTATTAGCCGTGTCTGTCTGCAGAAGCCCTGCTGAGCCAGCCTTGAACCCTGCGGCCCCCAGCAGAGAAAGAGGGAGAGACAGAGAAGAGAGAGGGAGGTTTAAGCAGTGTAGGACAAAAGCGAGCGTGTGACAGCCAGGGAAAGAGACCTGCCTGTCTGGCCTCCATGTTCACTTTAGCTAGTTGCCACCTAACCAGATACAAGCTGGTCACAGAATCATTACTTTGAACAAGAAAGTGATCCTTTTCATTCATTCAGTGGTCTTGGAAACCTCTTCAAATTGCAAAAGCATCTCCATCTGATGCATATTTATACTAATAAAAAAAAAGAAAGATCTTGTTCCATCTGCCCTCTCCGCCAAGTACTCTACTGTTTTATCTGCCAAGTACTCAAGCATTCAAATTGCCCAAAGTGCACATTGCTTTTACAGAACAGGCTTAAGTAGTTGACATTGTATTTATTTATTTTTTTATTTTTTTAGGGAGAGACTGTGATGTTGTCTGCCTGACTAACTTCAGATATTGCAGTGTGTAGAGTTGCTGAGGCTGCTAAAGTTTTAATGTGCTACAAGATTAAGGTCTGTGGACAGATGCGTCGAGCACATCGGGTTCAGCGATGGGTTATAAACTGCTCTGACCCGCCTTTGCTTTGTTTTATGAGTGCATCTCTTGAACTATCAGGTTCAGCTGTCCTGTAGAGCTCACCGTTATTGTTGCTAATGGTTTTGGTACTGCTGATGCAGTTGGAAGTCTCCCTTACCTTGATGTGCCATTCTCTTCAGTCCACTGCTAAACATCTAACATGCACCTGCAATCAACCCTGATCAGCCCAGTGGAAACGGCCTGTTATTGCCCTCATTCGATGTTGTACGATAGTTCTTTCACACAAATTCCTCACATATTAACATAGTTTGTGTGTTTGCTTGGTATTTTCATCTAATCTCTTTTCTCGTGAGTGTTTCTCTCGCGGTAGGCTCGTTCCACAACGGACCAGCTCAAGCGAAGATCCCAGAGCTTTTATATCACAGCCATCTGTCAATACAATTTGGTCAAATGATTTCAAAACCTGTGCATTTCTGGAGTCTTAAGCCAAGTGGCTGGCTGAGCTCCAGCTGGAACACGCCGAGCATTAAGGCATGATGTGCGTTCAAGCCGCCTCCTGCTGATTCATTCCTCACATGCTGAAAAATTACCTTTTGCTCATTAAAGAATTGTGTAAGTTGGAAAAAAATAATTTGCATAATTTATTTCCCCTTGAGGAACGGGATGATTAATTAATTACTATGCTATTAAACTGGATCTTTTCTTTTTTTTTTTTTTCTTTTTTTTTTTCTTTTTTTTTTTTCTTTTTTTTTTGATTAACCTCAGGACATCCTTCATGTACAGTATATGGGACTTTTATTTGTCACATGAATTTTAGTTCATTCGGACGTGTGGGAATCTCCAAAATTAAGAAAAATCTCTGTGAAGTTAAAAGTGGTTGAGTCAGGGGGTTTTATTATTGAGTTTAGGAGTCTCAGTATTCTGCAGTTGTCTTAATAGTACAGGAATGTTTTTTTTTTTTTTTTTTTTTGAGCCTGTCGTCTGCAGCAAGATGAATCTCTTTAATATATTTCTCTGGCCCGGTTGCTTTGCATAGTGTAGAAGAGATGACGCAGGCTCTGGGTTATAATACCCCAGTGTTTTATTCATATTCTCTTATTTGCAGGGACCCTACATACTCGCGTTTGCTACACCGCCATCTGACAGCGCGCTATAGGCTGCATGTAAATGAGGGTTTTAGATACTATTGTAGTGAAATATAATGCGGGAGTCTCATTAACCTATAAACAACCTAAACACTTTTCTGTCTCCTTTTCCTCCTACAGAACTCAATACGGCACAATCTCTCGTTGAACAAGTGTTTTCTCAAAGTGCCTCGCTCCAAAGATGACCCGGGAAAGGTAAGCGTCCTCTGTTTCCTCCATATGTAGTGCTGTTTTATTCAGAAATTCAGGTTTTGTACATTTGTTAAAAACAAAATGTCGCTTCAAGAGCAGATTCGCCCGTTTAAAAATGCATACGTATCCTTGTGAAAATAGATGAGAGCGAGCACTCGCAGTAACGTTTTAAAAGCACTCTCCGGAGCTCTCTCGGGTAGAGGAGAAAGCACTTCAGCCCGGCACTTACTGCACGAGAGGGGGGAAGACCACCACCTGCTTCCCCTCAGTTGGCATACTGCTAGCCTGGCCCGCTGGAGCTTAAACAACCCAAACTGATTCATGTGTAGGCCAGAGTGCAGAGCTATATAGATTGCAAAATAAGCGTGCACATCTGATAACACGCATTTCATCAATACAGCATTGATGAACCCTGGTTGGCATGTTTTTTTTTTCCATATAATGCCTTCACCGCGAATAGCACACACTCATTTCTGTATCCTCAGCCATCTTTTGCAAGCGCATTCACGCACATATACTCACAGCGCGACATGAAGGGAAGAGCCGAGGCATGCCGGGGATGGGGACTGAATGCTAATTTCATGTTTGCTGTAATCCTCTGATATTGACACTCCTGGGATGTGCTCCACTAAATACAAAATAATCTATCGCTGGATGGATTCTATTCCGAATACACGGCCAACATGCTTGCATCCCTAATGTTCAATTTGGAATTTGCCTCCTTCCACACATCCCTCCCCCTGGAAGGAGAACTTCAAAGCTGCGCGGGGCTCTCTTGATATGTTCCATCAATATTGTAATATGGCAGGAATATGGACCCTGCTGCTTGTTCGAGGTAGTAACTGAGGCTTGTTTCTTAGAGATGGCAAAAACTATTGTTCACTTCACCTTTGTGATCCACGGAAGCTGCTGAGAATGAGGAATGCTGAACTTTGGGGCAGATACGATCACATTTGCCCTTGAGTAGACTTCTGGTCAGAGAGGTCTAGTCTGCTTTGAGACTGTCTTACCGATTATTTACACTAGAAATCAGATTTTTTTGTTAGTTACCATTAAACCATTGCAAAACACAGCAAATACATGTATTTATGCTTATGCTCTATTTTATATCTTATGCTCATTCTTAAGCTGAATTCATTTGATCAAAAGTGAACAGTAATCTTGTGAAATATTAATTTAAATAATCTCTTTTCGATTTTAATATTTTTTTTCATATATTAAAGCAGACGTTATTCCAGACATCATTGTCACATGATCCTTTATCTGATTATCAGTTTAATGCTAATCCAGCCCTAAACTTTGAACAATAGTATGTAATATATTTATATTGTTCTCATTTGTAAGTCGCTTACAAAATTAAATGTTATAAATTTACTTTACTAGTCCATTTTGAAAAATATATTTTTTTATTTGAACTATCCTTTAATTACTGTATTTGGGATGGTCATTGTGAAGGGAGGTGTATTAATGTTAGGGCTGTGCAATTAATCGAAAAAAATTAATCAATTTCGATTTTGGACTCCGACGATTATGAAAATGCAACAATCGAGATAAAATGATTATTGTGCCCCATTCCGCCCCCTTTTGCAGCGCTGCACTTTCATTCCTCCATAAAAGCCAAATTTCCCGTGCAAAATCTGTAAAATCATGTAACATGACATTTGCAAAATGGGACGTGCTTAATTTTAATAAAAAGTGTATTTGATTATGTTAAAAGCGTAAAAGAGAACTTGCGCTGCTCCTCAGGAAGAGATATGTGCTCAGAGACAGAACAGAACACGGTCATGCAAAGTCATCATTTAGTTCAAGGTGCGCGTCTTATTGCTTAAATACATGCAAAAATATCAAAATGCTGCACATGGTGATTATTCATATATACCTTCATCGGTCATGTAATGGACGTAAATAATTTTTAATTAAAATATGCGTTTAAAAGTAATTTGGATCCGTGCGGCTCTTAAAGTGACAGTGGGCTATGTTTGATTATTCATTTCTGTAGGCTGTACCATGCCACATGAACCTTTTCATATAAACTGCAATAAATACAAAACTAGAGCCAAACTAAAACTGAAATGAGACATTAATAATAAATAGTATAATGAATAATGAAATAATCATACTGCTTGAGACTTTCATAAAAAAAAAAAACAAAGCACAGTTTGTTTCATTTGTGTCTTCTTATTCTCTTGTATTTGTCCTCTGCTTTTTTTTTATTATGGACAGTTCAATTATTTTCAATAAGGGACTTTTTGTTTGTTTGAAATTCCGCTGGTCTGTAGATGTCAGAGCAACCTTATTTAACAGGAAATATATCTTTAAATAAGTCACTCATATAAACTTGTGGTCATGTGGCCCCTCATAATCGTGTTAAATAATCGTGTTTACAATATTGACCAAAATAATCATGTTTATTATTTTTGCCATAACCGAGCAGCCCAAATTAATGTTCTTTAGCTTATTACTTTAATAGCTGTTAAGTTTGGGGTTCAGCCAAAATGTATAATCTAAAGAAGTAGCCAAATACAATTTTATTATATTGCCCTATATTTCAGATTCATGTAAACCGTTTTCATAGATTTCTTTAAACGTTGCTTTCTCTTTAGGGATTGTGTTGCAACCTACAGATAACTCCCCTCCCAGGGGTTTTCAGTTTTCCAAGATTTTTCAGCTAATTAAAAGAAAAGCTGCTCAGCCTCCCTTTCCACAGTGAAAGTGTCTTGCAGTAGTTTCAATTTAAATTACATCTACTAAGTCTAGTAGACTGCTTGCATTCTCTGTCACCTTCAGCTGTCCTTCATCGCACTGCATCTATTACAGGAACATGAGTATTTAAATTGAAATAAAGAACATGAAAATGTTTAATACAAGTGAATTTTTCCTGCACCTTATGAACTTTGCTGGTCTAATGCTGGAATATAATGCATAAATGGCAATGCACTCTGAAGATCATGTTACTCTATTTGTTAAACTCTTTGTTAGGGAGTAGCTGTACGTACTTACCTAGTTTGTTTATTGTGTGGGAGCACTCACTACCTGTAACATTTAACATTGTTAGGCTGCTTTGTGCTATATTAGAATTTATAAAGAAACTTATGACCCTTTCACATGACTCACATGAGCACTCCTCTCAACTCAAGTGCTGTGTGCTGTTTATTAATTTGCATAGAATAGATAATGTGTACAGTATGATTATTTATTCTCTTAATGTCATGATATGCTTTTGACATGCTGCACATATCACAACACTCTTAATGATACATTATGCATATTCCTGGGTAATCCGTGGCAAGTTAAAATTGTTTAAAATTTTTTTTTTAGGCATCATGTTACAAAGTTTGACTTGAATGCAGCATATTATTGTGGCTAATGCTATTGCTTGATGCTGCACTCTATCGAAGTCATTGCATTAGGGAACATTAATTGCATAAATACATTCATTATTCAATTTGGGATTTACATGTGTGTATAAAACCCTCTATGGACACCTTTGCATTTGAATCACCATTGGCTAGTAAATATTTTCTAGTTTGCTCTCCAAACTGACCATATATGTGTGTGTGTGTATATATATATATATTAGTAGGGGTGCACAATAAATATCGTCAGTAAAGCCGGTTATTGGCCGATATTTATCATGCACCCCTATATGTTAGGGATGTGCACAACGACTAATTTGACTGTCATCTAAACTGAAGTTTGTATCCGAATAATAGCTAGACTAAAAGCAAGAAAACCCCCAAAAAATGGTAAGAAAAAAAAAAAAACTGTATATGATAGCCTACAATACTTATTCTATGAAGAACACAGTCAAATCCCTCAATGAATTCTGCAAAAAATAGTTAAAAAACAAAACAAGGTATGCTTGCTTTGCATTATCGTTTAATCTTAGATGATCATTTAGAAAAAAGAAGACAGTCAATGTCAGCCAATGCTTATTTATTAAATTTATCTGGGGAAAATCAATCAATAGCCTGACAGAATTCTTCATCTTCATGTAACGTTAGCCAACATATTAAAACAGTAACCAGGCAGCTACTCAGTTCAGCTTTTCCCCGTCTTGTGTTTGAATGCTTTAAACATCTTTTGAATGGTTACATTTGCAAGTGGAAAGGCTTAATAACATGTGAAAATGATACACTTTCATGTCGACACGCAGCAGCGTTCTGTCAACTGTCCTGAGCGTCTTTTTAGACTGGCCTCAGCCAGACGGTTGAGATCGACTATTATAGGTGGGATATTTTTTCCTATTGAAAGAGCGATCATAGCTCACTATCAGCAGTTATTTAACCCTCTGGAGTCTAAGGGTATTTTGGGGGCCTTGAGAAGTTTTGTCATGCCCTGACATTTGTGCTTTTTTCAGTTTCTTATAAATATCTAAATGGGTAAAGTCTAATATCACTGTAATCAGCACAAACTGGGCTATAATAATATGTGAAATGCATGCATGTACATGATTGTATTTTTGAGAAAAAAAATGTTATGCATGGTTAGTGAAAAACTAAAAATGTTAAATCACTTGAATAAGGCAATAAAACACATACATAAAATTGGTTGCCGGAAAAGTTGAGAACTGGAGCTTGTAGCCTAGAATTTTTCTTTCTGAATGATGTGAAAATCATCTTGTTTACTCACTCACAGAAAACAATATATTGATTTAAATTTTCTAAAACACTTTTTGTTGGTAAAAGTCACATGCGAGTAGGCGTCAACTATCATGAATATCATTGTGATTTACACCTGAGAAGACAAAGGCCTGCATAATGAGCTGCATAATGAGCCTCTCATTCAACTGTGCCACTCTGAGGGCAAATTTTTTGGCATCCTTTCTCTAGTCACACAATCCTTCAGAAATTCTTTTAACAATCTTATTTTCTACCAAATAAACCCCATTTATTATCATTATTATTATTATTATTAATGTTGAAAAGAGCTGATAATATTTTTTAGTTTTTTTTTAGGGGGAATAAATCGAAAGAACTGCATTGTTTTTACATTTGTTAGAGTTATCTCTATTTGTCACATTTATATTATTTACATCAAGCTTTTGAATGGTATAGTATTGTATATTGTTATTGAAACTTCATAATGTTTCACTTGATTATACATTTAGTCAGGAATTATAGTTTGGAAAAAGTATTTGGAAAAAGTCTAACTAGTAAAATGTTTACACGTTATGTGAAAACTAGTACAAATAAATAAAAAGAGACTTACTCATGTTTATGATCTCTGACTCTGCTGAATAAAGCGCTTCATTCTTTTTTCTGAGGAAATCCATTTCTCAAATCCTCAACCACATCACATCTTTTTGGGGTGAATTATGTCTTATTCCTCTCATCGCGAAGCAAACAGTAAAATAAAATAAAAACTTGAAGAATAGTCTCGCTGCTTTTTCTTCTGTGTGGGCGTATTCAACCCGCACACATCAGTTTGAATCTGAATAGCGCGTTAAGCGCGGGGGCGTGGTCACATTAAATATAATGAGCGGAGATATGAAAAATAGACATCGCGTTGTTTTCATATGGATTACTTTATCTCAGAATATTTGTTTTCGGCAGCACTTATTTAGTTTAAAAGTAGACATTCCAGGCTTTCTATAGATATCTCTCTCATGTCTCTTCGTTGAGTATTCACCGAGTTACAGTTCATTTTAATGAAATGTTTGTACATGACGATCAGCGGAGATAAAGACTGTAGACAGCGCACCTTGTTTGTTATCTTTATTTTATAAGTGCACAAAGGTTTTTTGTTATTATGTCTGTATCCAAAAAAAACTAGACCCTTTACAGATTCGATAGATGTATTGCTCTTATCTGTACGATTAAAACTGAGAGTGTAATTTAAGTTCTTTTCAGGGTTATCAGGTGAAAATGACTCAAAACGCATATATGCGTTAATCGACTCGAAAGGGTTAATCTATGTTCGTAACATTTCTTACATATTATTGCTTGGTGTAGAGATAAATAAAGATTAAAGGTAAACAGTACCAGTACGCGTGATTGCGTGTGTAAATTAGTCATACCGTCTCTACATTATTGTGAAACTGGGGGTTGTAAATAGCCAACAGAAGCAAGCCAAAAGAATTTCGGAAAGTGCCTGGACATCGCGCACCAACACCAAAGTGTTGCCAAGTCCATGGAATTTAGCTACTTTAGCAATGTTGTTGACAATGTTTTTTACGTCCGAGGGTTGAAGTGAGCCCAGTAACTTGATATTTATCCCTGAAATGCTACTCTTACCAGGAGAACCAAATAAAAAAAAAATAGCATTTTACCCCCTGAAACGCAGTTTTTACTGGGGGATCGCCCTTGAAAAGCGACTGGGCTTGTTTTTGAGTAGAAGTTGGGTGGGTTTTGCTGTGAAATCCCTGGAATAGACTCCAAAAAATAGTGGGGTACTGGAGCTTTGCTCATTGCCTAGTAACTCAGTGACTAGTAACCTGTGCTGTATTGCTGTTTAAATGCAGAAATTTACATCATTTTATCAATATGTCTTTGGAGGCCAAACGTTTGAGGATCCTGAAGCATGCTATCTAGACAAATCCTTTGGTGATTTTCAATTATTCTTCTTGCTTGGGTGCAACGCACAAGCTGTGCACAAGTAATTTTAAAGGTCTTGATCGCACCCTCCCTGGACAATTGAGATCTTATCCCATATAATATGAAATATTTTAAAATAAAACCCAAGCCTGGAGGTTAATTTCTTTTTGCCTAACTTCGTGGCCAGAGTTGCCTTTAGGTTCTGGGAAGAGCAGCACTATTGAAAAATAAATTAAACCGGAAGAACGCAAAGATAAATTATTTAGCCAGGGTCTTGGGTGCTTGGATACCAGCAGCCCCAAACCAAGGTGTGCTATTTTCTGCCTGATTATCAGAGCTCAGGCCTGACCAGAAATCCAACACTTCTGTGTCCAGCCCTGAACAGGAGCAATCGATAAACCTGCAGCTGAGGAACAGGGGCTACAGGAGGGGCTTAACATTTTACCAGCTTCTGCCAAGGCTCAGGAGAAATGCGAAGTGGAGAGTGCAAGAAACGGCTGTAGCGAAAGACCCAACTTCTTCTCACCTCGACATATAGCTCCGTGAATTTCCTTCCGACGTGATGGGCTTACAAATGAGCTTTCTGGAACTTTGATGAACTAAAAGTTGAACGTGTTTGATGGTGAATGCGTCCAGTCTCTGATACTGAACAAAAACAGACGTTTTTTTTTATTTTTTTATTGGAACCCCCGCTGATTTTCATGCTCTGCTTTTTATCAAAGTTTTATTGAATGGCTTTAAGCTGACCACTTTTTTAGAGTATGATGACTTGCTTTGGGACTAATATTCGTTCTCATCCTGTTTTAGGGTTCGTACTGGGCAATCGACACAAATCCAAAGGAGGACACACTGCCCACACGACCCAAGAAGAGGCCACGGTCTGGAGAGCGGGTGAGTGAAAGTTTGTATGTGTGTTTTGTGTGCGTGTATGTGTGTGTCCTCAAAGACCCCCTGTTGGTCGGTTTTCAGACAGAGACTTTCTAAGGCCAAATTTCAGCTCATTACTTCAAATCTGGGAGTGATCAAATAGCATAAAACCGCAAAAGTAGCAAAAGTCTCACTCTCCCTGTTCAAATTTGTTTGTGAATTACTTTTTACATTTCGACCAATAAATATATTTAAGAGCTTTGAATAACTAAATCAAAAATCAATATAAAATGACTGAAAAATCAATATAAAAATGTACTTTCCAGGTCTTTGTGTGTGTGTGTGTTGTTTTAGTATGTAGTGAGGACCACTTATGGGTCCCTGCTGTAAAAACAGATTTTTGAAGGATAAAAGATTATAGGGGAGAAAATGTAAGCCTATAGTACTAAAGTTCATCTTTCCAAACTTAAATATTCTGCAGAAAACCACATCGTTTCTCCCTCGATGTGTGTTGATTGCTCATTGCACGTTTTTGATCTTTTGGAAAGAGCTACAAACAAAACCAACCAAGCAACTACTCATAAGATTTACAGTTTATATAGTATGACTTAGTTTTGACATTGACACCCCCCCCCCCCCCCAAAAAAAAGTTATTGCCCAAGTCTCTCTTTTTTCATCAGCATTAGCCTGGAGTCAGTCTACCTTAGCATGGTGCTGCCTTTGAGTTTTTGCTTTTTTACAAGGCCAGAAATATGTGACAGCATGGGTTTGGTGTGTTGATAGAAAAGAGTGAGACAGCACTGAATATTTCCTGATTCGAGAACACTGGCTTTGTTTTATGTCTGTGCTTTACAGTCGTGCCATGCACAGGTTTGCTGATTGCGTGTTCATATCTTTTTATAAAGCTGTCTTACTCAGTGTGGCTCAGTTTATCTTGTAGAGGGGGTCCAGCTTATTAATAAACTGTGCCCCAGGCAGCCTTTACATACGATGCATTCTGCAGTCATTTTTTAGCAAACATCAATTAATGCAGAGTTTCTGCGCCGGTTATTTTCAGCCAGAGCTTTTTCCTTCCATTATTCATGAGCACTGCTCACCGGAATATACATCTCTGCTGCACTCGACGCTGGCCTCCGAGGTTGACCTGGCTCAGAGGCATCTTGCATCATTTTGTCCAACTCTGCATTGTGGATCGGAGGCAGCAGAACTGAAAGAGTACATAGTGAGAACAAGGGGAGGGGATTGAAGACATGTAGACATATAACCATGACGGGAAGCCATAGAGATGAAAAGAGCATTTGGGAAGAAGCATGTTATTTATCAGGGCATCAGACTGCTAAATCACAGTCACAAGCACAATGAGAAAAAATGGTTAGCTTGAGATAGTTGCTTTAGCAACAGACACCAAAATATCATAATCAACTTTTGTGTGTCACACAAGTCATGCAGATTTAGCATGATATGAGGGTAAACAATGACAAAATTTTCTTATGTGATATTAAAATTATATCTCTTTTTACAAGAATTTTGTTATTTTATATGCTTCATATTCTGTGCGTGATTATGTTCACAGCAGTTGCAGAAATGAACTAATCCATTAAGGGGAAACATTTGTCCTCTTAATTTGATTTCCAGGGAAATGTTTACCTTTATAAGAGGAATTTTTCTAACAGTATTAGATGTACCCATCATCTTTTTGTCAGATTTGTTCATTTAATCAATAAATTAATCATCTAGAGCTGAAACAACGAATCGATTTAATCGATTAAAATCGATTATTAAAATAGTTGTCAACTAATTTAGTAATCGATTCGTCGCTAAATAAATTTTATTTGCCATAAGCGGCTCATTTCGTGCATATTTCAAATCTGCGGTGACCAAAGTGTGGCAGTAATGAGCCACCGGAGGTTTTACTCAGCCAGTACAGCAGGTGAAGTAGCGAATAGCCAATAGCTGGCCTCGTTTTATGTCACGTGCTTCCCGAACAGCGTCTCTGCAGCCTTCAGCGGGAAGTGGGAGTACTTTACTCTACTTTGAGCCTTCAAAATGAAGAGTAACCTGTAAACTCTGCACTACTGAACTGGGACCGTTCACATATCGTGTCTTTTGCGTGCTCAAGTTCGTTATTTCCTATGTAGGCGCGCAGTATGCATTCTCATAATGGAAGCGACGCGGTCGCGACACGCACGCGGTGCGATGCGCCCGTTTTTCCAGGCGCGTCCACACCGCATCCATTTATCCTTTGTTGAAATTTCCGCGTCTTCATGGAGGGGCACGTCATGGAGAGAGCACGTCATGGTTGCTTAGCAAAGGCAGACGCCTCAGGGGCGCTTCTGCCCGAGCGCTTTGGAAAGAAGGAGAAAGTGGCGCGACTAGCGTTTTCAGGTGCGATATGTGAACGGCCCCTAAGAATTTTATTTGTGCAGATTCTCCAGTACAAGGTTGTTTGCAAATGTTTAGTCGTAAAAGCTGATAACATTGCTTTTTAACAGTTAACATTTTAAGCTTTACAAACATGTTATGTGATCAGTTTGTCGTTTACCAGTTCATAATTCAGACTTGCAGCCTAATTATGACTGAATGAGAGAGGTAAATGTTTGAGTATATTTAAAATGCACTTCTTTTCTAAGTATTCACTGCTCTTTTTCACACAGCAGGTTTTTTGTGTGTGTCCCAATTTTTTTTTTCTGGACAACCTTCTGATGGATTTTACTTTAAATTGTGAGTTCCATTCAGGTTTCATGCCATTGGCACTTTTTTTTTCGAAGGATTGTTTACAATTTCACAGCATAAGCTATAAAGCTTTTTCCCAGTAAATAATAAAATACAATGCACTGCAATTTTATTCTGTTTTATCCTTATACTTCGTGAAAATATGTTCTCAAAGATTCCTTAAGCTTTGTTTGGGATGTTAAACTACTTTAGGAGCTCTAAGGACTGCCATGGTGAAAACAATATTTGAAATCTCCTTGTGAATTTTGCTAGAGTATGGGTCAGTGTTTTGATTGCAGAAGAGTTCGACAAAGGATTACTAACATAATAAAACAACTCCAGGTATATTTTTGATGAGGATATGACAATGCAAAATGGTTAAAATCTCTTAAAAATCTATGCTGAATGATAAAGACCCTTTATTAATAATTTCCTTGGGGGAAAAATGGAAAAAACTAAAATATAAGTACATAAACCGATTAATCGATTAATCGTAAAAATAATCGACAGGTTAATCGATTATCAAAATAATCGTTAGTTGCAGCCCTATAATCATCACAAAGATATTCAGGAAAAACAGCACGCTTCCATGTGCAGTGTTACTTAAATGTATAATATGATTAAAATATAAAACAAATTCCACAGAGGGGCATTTCTTGCCCGATGTCTCAAACAATCAAACTGCGTTCTAATCAAACTACATCATACATGAGCCTGATAGCCTAATTGACCTCGTGTGTTGAGTTGGTGGCGTGTGTTTTCTTCTGTATGGTCAGCCAGTTAGGCTGGTGTCATTTCTAATTGCCACACTCCAGACTCCAGTGAGAGTATCATTCTCTCAGCACACAGCTCTGCCCTCAGGCCACACACAAACATTTTTCATACTGACACTCACTTCACTCACATCAAAAACCTCCAATTAGATCCATTCTCTCTCAGCCTGACCCTGCATGCAAAAAATAAGTGGGAATTCTGTCTGTGCAGAGTGTGACACTCACTATTAAGACTATACTTCATTATACACACGCTCTCGCTCTCTCTCTGTTTCTCTCTCATCCTCCTGCTGTCTTGTTTAAGAAATTCTTTGACATTAAAAATTGTGACTTAGCAAAATCACATTTATGTTTATCACAAATTAAAAATCGCATTGTTGGCAGGCAATCCTCTTATAATAAGCAGTTTTGGGAGACAGGCGTGCTGAAGTTATCTTTTACCCCAGCAAGAGCAGACAGAGCATAGGGAGCCTCTCCTCTCTCCTGCTCATCTCTTTCCCAGAATGCCTCCAATTTTGACCTAAATAAAATGTGTTGCTCTTTTGTTGATAGATGCTCACTGCTTATGCTTTTAAATTTCTTTCACCAGAGTAATGCTAAACGCCTTTGAATAGAAATCAAAGTCACTTCACATTGCTCATCATCTACATCCTGGTTGGCTGACTATGTCTTTTTTGTCTTCCCGCAGGCGTCCACGCCCTACAGCCTAGAATCAGATAACTTGGGAATGGACTGCATCATCTCTGGAAGTGCCTCTCCAACGCTGGCAATCAACACTGTGACTAACAAGGTAGCCTTCAGTCTTCAACTGCACAAGTCCTGGCTGTGTTTCTCTTTTCACAGCTGACACCAGCAGTCTACATACCCAGTTTACATCTGTGTTTATCCTGCCATGACTATATACATGCACTTCTTAACAGGACTGACATGTGATGCTTTTGTTTACATGGACGCTGAGTAAACTGACATCAGTTCTCATCTATATTGGGCTGGCATTACGTATACAAATCCTCTTAATGGTGCATATGCGGTGTATTGTGAATTGCTTATACCTTATTCTATTTATCTGTTGAGTGCAAAATGTCAGGTGTGTGCCTTCACAACGTATAAAGCAGTGTAAGAATACAGTATTCTTCATCTTTGAGTATGGTTTGCTTTTATGGTTCTCGTTGCCTCTGTGATTGTCCCTCCTTTTCTTTAAAAAAGCAAAAATGGAGGTTACTTTCAGTGAAAGTGAATGGGGCCGGTCCGTAAACATTAAAATACTCACACTCAGTATAGCCGCAAGTCATAAATGTGTTAATTTAACAAATTTGTTGCCATAGCAGCACAAATACTGAACTAAAACTAAAATGAATATAAAAGTTGTCTACAAATTTACGGATTAAAAAGTACACAAGAAAAATGTAAGTACTTTTAAAAATACATTTTTAATTCACATTTCTGATTTTAACCCTTTAACTGCCGCTCGACCAAATGGTTGAGCACATTTTGAGTCACTATATTTTATTGAGAGGAGTACCTAACTTAATTCAAGCTGATTGAGCCATCTCTACCATCTGGTAGAGGTATGTTAAGCCAAAAAAAATCAACAGCATTTGTCACAACACTTCTTCTTTGATGGATGTCAGAGAGAAAGAAATCACTCCTGCCATGTAAACTGTTTTTGGTGAAATTTTGCAAGGTAAGCATTTTTTTTGACATATTACACTGTAAGAGCCCTAACTTTACAAAATTATTTTACTTGGTGCCATGAAAAAACTTTAGTATGTTTTCAATAATTTTTCAAAAACGTGCTCAACCAAATGGTTGATTTGTCACTTTATGGTAAACGTAGAAAAGCTAAGCTAATGTTTTAAAAAATTATGGGACGTGTTGGAAAAAAAATACATTGAGTGTGGTAACTAATGACATAAGGAGATAAGAAATGCAAACAAAAAATGCTTTTTTCTTGGTGGGGCAGTTAAAGGGTTAAATCCTCAAAAATGTACATTTTAAACACCTTACTGTAACCTTTATTTTTGCCTTTTTTAAGATTAAGGTTGCATTTACCGTTGTTCAGTTTAATAATTTTAATAGGAATATACGTTATCAGGATTTTGGCATGAGGGAAAAATATTTTCCTTATCAGATTTTGCAGTGGGTTCAAGTTTGTCCTGTTGGATTTGGAATAGGAGGGAGGACGTAAGCTGGCAGCCAGGAGGGAGTGAGTAGTGCCTGGCCACCACTGCTGACCTGCCAACAGGAGAGTGTTATGGTTAAGGGTTGAAACACTTGATGATCGTTGGTAACCATCTGATGATGCAACCTCCTGGCTAAGAGCTCCAGGCATTGCAAAATGACTGAAGGAGTAGCATCCAAGGATGTATGCTATCACTCACCAAAATTTTGCTATGTTGACCAATCTGTTTGGTTTGAAACTGACTTTGGTAGCTGTGCTTTATACAGACAGTGGACACAAGAAAGCTTAATATGTGCTGAATGCAGAATATTCCTTTAAAGTGAAAGTTATGTTACACTTGTACTGCATCTATAAAAGCTTGTATAGTGGTGCTGAATGGTTGCAGTACTTTTCTGCTAGAGAATGAGTTTGTTCAGTGTTTAGAAGTCTTCTAGGCAGAGCACCCAGAGTGTCTCACACCGTATCTCGCCCTCCGTGGCATGACTTCATGGAGAAGTGTGTAAAAAGGAATGGAGAAAAACACTCTGAAATTTAAATGGGCTTTTTAACCTTAAGCCCTCCACTCTTGGCCTGGTGCAGTCTACTCGCTCTCTCTGGAGTGCTTTTACAAAGCCCCAAAGCATCAGTTATTAATTTACTTCAGGCATTAAACCAATAGTATTTCACATTGAGTATGGCATTTAAGATGAGGACTAAGGGGGAATGTGGAATTCATTTAAATTGAATTATAGTAAGTTTAGTGATCTGTTCATTTGGATAGAAATGCAATATGGTACTGTATATGGTATTTAGTTATACAGTTATATAGAATTGTTATATTTCCTACAACAATTCTCTGCAAAAGTGAGTTGTTCTAACTAAAATACAACCTTATTTGACACTTTTCCAAATAAAAAAGTGAGGCTGTAATATGTGTAAAGATAAATACCATACAAATATTAGAATGGTCTTAGCAAATGTGATTTTGACCAAAAGAAGGTATCTTTTGAATCTTCCAGGGCATTTCTATGATCCCTTCTATGATTGCTTAGTTTGCTTGGTTTTGGAACACATCCTATTATGTCAACACAATAAACCATGATTCATTTTATTGATTCTTTTATTGTAACATTGATTGTTGTTTTAGCACAACTCCAACAGACGTATCCTCTTTTACAATGGTTAAAAAAAAATGCAAGCTTAAGTTATTCTTCATATGGGAAGAATTTCAAAATCCACCTATAGTGGGATTTCGGGGTTATCCCATGAGGATATGCTTTCTTTGCCCTCCAACTCGAAACGTTGATAAACTAGAAAGCAAACGCACAGGAGAGCAAAAACAAGACAGCAGGGTTTGGTAGCTCCTTGGAGATGCTGTTTCTCAGTGTGGGCCCTGTAAACAGAGAACATGCCACGCCTATTGAGCACTTCATGCCAAGCCACAGGAATTCCCTCTTTCTCATACTTTCCCACCTGCTAGTGCAGGCCACTGGGATAGCACCTATGATGCACAACATGGAGAAGGAAAGCCTGGCTGTGACTGAGCAATCTCTCTTTCTCCCTCTGACAGATTTATAGGCCTGGTTTCACAGACAAGGCTTAATTAAGACAGGATTAGACCAGAGTTCAGAGACATATAAATTTAAGTCGTTTTTATAAACATGCCTTAGAAATAAATATTACTGGTTTGCATCTTAGTCTGGGACTAGGCTTAAGCCTTGTCTGTGAAACCGGGGGATAGTCTGTTTTAAAGAGAGTGAGTTAAATAAATTAAATTAAAAGATTAATTAAAGAGAAGTTTAACTGAGTGTACTACAATCTTATTGCCAGTAAGTTAGCATATTTAAATATTTTTTATAATATTATTTTAAATATTTAGATATTTTTATTATTTTTCATTATTTATATTTGTATTTACATTTATTATATTTTGAAATTGAAATATGATGATACTCTGTGCTGAGCTTTAATAATCTTGTGCATAAAAAGTGAATTTTAAATGTTTCTAAATAAATCAAAATAAATATTTGATGTGTGTTTGTTTGTGTATATATATGTATAATATATAATTTATGTAATTTTATGATGTTATTGTTATATGTATTTTTGAATATTTTTTTATATTTGTATTATATCAATTAATGTAAAATGGATTGAAGCTGGAACCTTCTAGGTTAGGTTAAAGCTTCTTACCTTTCTAAATTTTTCTTTAAAATGCACAGGAGAAATTAAGTAATCAAAATTTTATATATATATATATATATATATATATATATATATATATATATATATATATATATATATATATATATATATATATATAATTATACTTTTATATTGTAAGATTGTAACAAAAAATTAATTGAATTGAATTTCCTCTTTCATTCTTTTCTAACATTGTCTAAAAATTGTGTAGAAGTAGAATTTTTCTTTTGAATGCGAGTTATTGTTAGAGACACCTGGGTGGATTTCTCTTTGATTTCATAATCCTTGTCTCATGCTGCAGATTAGTCGCCCGTATGAAAGACTCCACTGGCTTTTGACTTTAATTCACGGCTAAATATAGTGCTCCTTTTCCAATGCAGCAAACACACAGGAGTATTTGCAATGGATTTGTTCACCCCTTACCTTCTTTCTGCATGTTACTTTCCCACTGTGCATGCCTATGTGTGTGTGCGGACGTGCACACAGTGTTAGTATGTAGGCGTCTACGTTTTGGGCCTTGAACAAACCACAGTGTGATGAGATCTTTAAATCATACTTTATGGATACAGGGAGTAAAAATAGATTGTGGTGAAAGGCTTATGGCTAAAAGCCTCTTTTATGACTTAATTACATATAACATTTATACTTGTTCTTCACACCGGGTTTTGATTATAATTGTAACTGTTTTCTGCGTGATTGAATTTTTGACATGCCTGAGTTTAGTTGCACACAGGGTTAGTTGTTCTGGTAATGTACTGTTCCCAGGCCTAAACATAGCTGAAAGAGTGAAGAGTTATAATATGCAAATCATTCTATGACATTAACCCCCCATCCACCCTCAATCCAGTGCAGCCCTGGCAACCGTTATGCTCCGCTCTTTTGATGAACAGGGAATAATAGGATTGATGAAACATTTATTCTGCTTGAATGATAATTCTCTGTAAGAGACCGTGATCTGTAATGTCTTTCTATCTGCTGTCGCGCTGAGTCAAGGGGGAACAGGACCAACGCATTTGCTGTATCTCTTGCAGCAACCAAAAATCTTTTGGGCCTTTCACTATTGAAATATAGTTAACCCTAGGTCTTTGAAAATGTCCATACAATGGAAGCCGATAGGGTTTTGTTTTTTGGACCCTATTGGCTTAATTAAGCAAAAAAATAAGCTGATTTTATTGCAGGATTGTGAAATCGTAAAAATCGTTCGCAGTAATGACAGCTGTTTGCAAAGCTTCTCATTGAACTACAGCGCTGTGTAGTAAATGCTGCTCCATCTGAAAGCATGTTAAAGTACCTCATTTAATAATTTTTTTTAATCCAAACTCACTTCATAACGTCAGTCAAGTGTTTTGAAATAAATTCTTATTCTTCTGTGAGATGTGGCTTCTTAGACATAATAAGGCATGCAACATATTTCATAGTATTCTAAGCAGTGATAAAGGCATTGCATTATAAATATACTTTATTTTAATGAAAATTATAATAATAAGAACTCCAATAAACCGTACGTGACCCTGGTCACTGGGGTATAGTTTTAGCGATAGCCAAAAAAAAATTGTATGGTTAAAAATTATTGTTCTTCTGTGCCAAAAATCATTAGGATATTAAGTAAAGATCATGTTCCATGAAAATATTTTATAAGTTTCCTACCATAAATATATCAAAACTTAATTTTTGATTAGTAATATGCATTGCTAAGAATTCATCTGGACAACTTCAAGGGCGATTTTCTCAGTATTTCGATTTTCTTGCACCCTCAGATTCCAGATTTTTTTATATTTGTATCTCAGCTAATATCGTCCAACCCTAATAAACCATACATCAATGGAAAGCTTATTTATTCATCTTTCAGGTGATGTATAAATCTTAATTTTTGAAAAATTGACACTGAAGATGTTTTGTGGTCCTGGGTCACATATTTTGTCGTAGTCCTGTGTTTATTAGTCATGTAGAATTAATGAAAGCTGTAAAATCTTTTGTTTATATAGCTACCGCTGAAGGCATTTTCTTCGGAGTTTCAGCGCAAGAGCGCCCTCTGGCCTTTGGATGGAGATTAACTGCTGATCACAGAACCATGCTTCACTAAAAGAATAAGAATTTTTCTTATTTGCAGCTCCTTCAAAACACGATTTCGATTCTATTTCAATAATCGTGCAGCCCTAGTTTTAGTACTGCGCTGCTGCTGCCAAGACACGTGGCGTGTGATGTGAGCATGGCCAGCATTGTTGTGATTCCATTCATCCTTTCCTACCACGCCGAACTCATTGTAGAACTATTCTCCCAGGAGCTCATTATATTCATTCCCATACCATCCCTCCAATGCCTTATTTATTCTCATTTTGCAACCAGCACATATTTGCAGTTCAGCTTTTCAAATGATAATTGGAATTATCATTTTGAAGTGGAGGTTCTTCCGCTTCGTAAAACTGCGCATTCAACACTGCACATAGAAAGGTCAGGGTCTCTGTAGTATTTGGGACCTTTGTGAGCTGTCCCAAACCAATTTGCATTGTAAGAGTTGACCGTTTCAGCGCTGCCAGCATCGTGACCTTTGCTGAAGGAGAGTACTCCCCTCTCAGCCGTCTGACACAGCAGATCATCTTGCTGGCCACCAGCCACGCTCCCTCTATATAAGCCACAGTGTGGGGCGCACACACTGCTGTACTGATGTACATATGTGACACAACCATTACTGTAATGGAAAAGGGAAAAGAATTCCTCTCAAGACTTTTGAAATCAAATGGGTTCTGTTTGATTGGCTTCTTTTCCTCAGCACTCCTCCTACTACATATGACATTTATTATAATGGATTCATGTGAAGATTGTTTTCTTTTTTTTATGAAGTTCCTTTAAATGAGAAGTTGTTGTTTTTTAGTCTCCGTTATAGATCTCAGTCATAGCTGCTGCAGTGTTGAATGGCTATAGTCAATGGTTAAATATTTGAAGAAAAAAACTATTTCCTAGAGACACCAGTATTATTGGTATCAGTGATACTCGCTTTCAGACATAAAGATGATGCCACTAAACAAATATTTAAAAAATAGACTGTTTTAGTTTTTTCTACATTCATTTGAAGATTGAATGTTAAATTATTGAAAAATAAAAGTATATTGGAAAAACTTTAATGTTAGGTGGGATTAATCAGCACTAATTTTAGAAATGAATGTGTGATAAAAAAATGTTGGTGTGAAAACCACATGAAAACAAGAAGTACATGTCTAAGAACTTGCCACTTGTGTTTTAAGCTAGATTTTTATCATAAATGCTATTATAAGTCATTGACTCTTTTCCTTTCTTGATTTCCAGGTGGCATTGTACAACCCTGACCAGGACGGGAGTGACAGCCCTCGAAGCAGCCTTAACAACAGCCTATCTGACCAGAGTCTGGCCTCTGTTAACCTCAACAGTGTGGGCAGTGTGCACAGCTACACACCGGTAGGAGTCCCAACTATTATGCTCCTTAACCTCTCGTGAACCTGAAGCAGAGCTCTTAATTTGCTGAGTTTTATTGTGCAGTGCTGTTTTATGAGAAGCAGCAAGATTCCAGTGCGTTTGTCAGAATGCCAGAGTATGGAGGCCTGTGCATGGGAGCGTCCTGACACAGAGGTTAAGGGAATGAAAGGCAGAGCTCATACTGCTGGAGCGCTGCTAAAGAGAGACGCTGCCTCTGATGTCCTCCCACTAGAGAAGCTGCTGCTTTGTTTTGGTCCCCTAGAAGCCCCGCATGCTTCTCGCTGCAGGCTCTCAGCATTGATCCGGCACAGACACTGATAGATTCACTTCAGTGGGCCAGACAATTCTCTCTCTCTCTCTCTCTCTCTCTCTCTCTCTCTCGCTCGCTCGCTCGCTCGCTCGCTCGCTCTCTGTCTTTGTCTCTCTATTTCTGCTCCATCCAGCTGATTTGAACGCTGTAGTATGTTGGAACATAACCAAATTAAATGCGCTCATCTTTACAGTGATGCATAGTGTCATCGGACTCCCACTGTTTATAATTCTTGTGTACAATTAGTCTCTGCTGCTAATCTTTTATGTGAGCAGGACTTTCCTTATGCAGTTTTTTTTTTTTATATTAGAGCTAACTATTGTTTCCTGCTCTGATTTTACAGTTGAGTTTTGATATTGCTACAGTAATAGGATGAACAATAATTTGTAGTACAGGATAATATAGGGATCTGCAATATATCTGTATCTTACTTGTTGTCAGCCAATATTGAAGATATATATTTTTTATTATCTTTTTTATTTATCTTCATTTTAAATATTTATATTTATTTTGTATGTGTAATTTTGTTAATTTTTGTTAATTTTCCCTATTTTTACATTTGGATTACATTTTCCATCATCTTACTTTTGTTAAAAGTCAGTCAAATGCAGATTTAATAATCAATTTTTCACTGTTAATTTTTGTCTTTTTACAGCTAATTTTTAAAGGAGCACTATTGTGCACCTTTTTACAATATGTATTAAATCTCGGGTGTCCCCAGAATGTGTCTGTGAAGTTTACGCTCAAACTATCTCACAGATTATTTATTATATCACTTTGAAAATTGTGAGCGGAAGCAGAAATATGCTGAGTTGCTGCTCCCCGCCGCCTTACCCACAATAGGACTGTGCTATTACATCTCATTACCCAGATACTGTGCCAAAAAACATGTTTGGTTTTGATTAACATGTCTATCACACTATGTTTTAAAGTCATATCAGTTTAAACTTCAGGTATAGTGTTTTCTGAGCGCATACATCTCAAGCACAGGCACAGAAAACATCTGTCATGTCATGTGAGTACTAAACAGAATTCTCCATGTCTTATTGCACTTAAATGTTCAAATACACAGAAGTTTATGATTAAAAACACCTGAGTTACAAAAACAGTCAGTTATGTCTGTGAAAGTGAAGAGCTGGGAAACTACTGTGCAAACAAATACAGAATATTTAGCATACTTTGGTCGAACTTTCGCCATAGTGTCAGAACTGGTACATCGTTGTCGATTGTGAAAACACAATGGCAGCGCTATGGGTGGAAATGATTCCTGGGTTGGTAGATGCACCGGAGACCCGATTACAAGACTTAAACACGGAAAAAGTCCGATTTTCATTGTATGTCACCTTTAATGTAAATGTAATTTTATACTGTAACACATACTGTGCATAATACTTTTGTGATGCCTGAATTCATGTGTAATATTTACAATTATTTATTTAAGTTTTTAATGTTTTCTTTTGTTTATTCTGACAAAATAGTATGGAATACTAATATTGGCCATATATTAGTTGTCAGCCATAACATGAAAGTCGGCTTATCAATGTAGACCAAAAGTTAATATTGTGCATCCCTAGCAGAATATGGTTGTCAGTCCAGTGTTAAATATATATACACACACACACACACTATTTTTGTGTAATGTAATTCTGGAACCAGTTAGAAGAGGGAGACCCTCTACAAAGCGCTGGCACTAACAATTATCTGTTTGTGGGAATTGTTTGCAATAGCTTGCATAGTGTTCAGATACATAAATTTCCCCTAACCAGTTCACACCGACAGCTAGAATTAGACTCCTTCAGAGTGGCAGATTACTGTTTCGCCAGCTTCTCCAGTCTGTTTAACACTGTTGTCTTGAGCAAGACATGGCAGAGCCTCTGGCCTTGTGTACACCACAAATATGCTCAGCATTATGGAGGCCTTGGGAGCCATTCAATGAATCATTCATTCTGGGCATGAAAGGCATCTCTTCAGACTCAAAACAGTGAGCAGATCCCGTTTGGAGTGAAACACTTATGTGAGAGTTTAGACACACAAGCGAATTCGTTTTTTGATCTTTCTGTCGATTTCGGTTGTGTTGCTCAGTTACTATCGCAAAAGCTGTTAATTACAAAATAAATAGCCGTTAAAACAACTCTCAGGATCTCTCAGGAGATACGTCTGTTTTGATCATGGCTGTATGGTTATGGTTAAATTCAGCAGTGCTCGTAAAATGGTCAAGATTTGGAGTTTTGTGCACTTGATTTGGCTCCTTCATATTGTGCTGCAGTGTGTCTGGCAGTTCATTTCCTGTGCCATGATGCTGAGTGCTGTAGTCAGTGCTGTCATGTTCTATCGGAGCTCCAATCTGCCGGTCACTGGGCCTGGCTGAGCAGCCCTGCTGTTGAGAGAGGCAAGGCTGAATTCTGTCGTTGTTGCTAATCTTGTGTTCATCACCTCGCACAACAGTCATTCTCCTCTCCTCCCCCTTCAGGTGACAAGTCATCCAGAATCGGTGTCCCAGTCCATGAGCTTGCAGCAGGCACCTCAGGCCCAGTACAGCATACCGGAACGCGACAAGCAGCTGCTCTTCTCCGACTTTGAAGATCTCAGTGCCTCCTTCCGCAGCCTTTACAAGACCGTGTTTGAGCAGTCCTACAGCCATCAGGGTGAGTTTCCCATCAAACTGCTTGAAAAACTACACAGGCCAAGTCTAGATGTGGAGTATCAACAAATCAGCCAAAATAAAAAAAAAAAAAACACTTTTGGAACTGTTCAGTTTTGCAGAATTCGGAGCGTGCAGATTGTGTATTGTCCTGCTGTGTGAGTGTTATTGTCAGGAATTCAGTGCCATATATTGCAAAATAAACATTTTGTAAAATTTATAATAATTCATAATATTTATTAAATATTATATATAGATATTATACTTTTTCATATTTATAGACAGAATAGTGTTATTTCTGAGTAGAATCATATATTTTGTGCGTAATTTATGTAATTTTATTTATCAAAACGAACTTAATGGAACAAAGCTTTAATTCATATTGTAGTACTATATTCTTAACTTTTATTTTATTTAAAAAAATATATATTTTTGTATATATTAAAATAATTTTAATAATTTATGTCGAATAATTTATAAATGTTATGTTGGGTATAATTTGCAATTAAATATATCAAATAAATTAAATATTAAAATATAATTATTATCAAATGCCGGTAACCAATTTGTAGCTGAAAGAATTATGAAATACTTTAATAAAAAAATAAAAATATATAAAAAGGAAAAGACAAGCTTATTGTGATGCATGTTATTTATCTAACACAGCATTTTGAAATCAGTTAACTTCCTGTTTATGGGTTCTTTGAGGATTTATTAGGAAAAGTTGAAAAGTTAACACGATGTACCTTTTTTCTCCCCCAAAACGTCATGTTTTTTTTTAAGGTCATGTTTGCAGCCATGTTTTTATGAATTGCAAGGAAGATGCTGGCTCAGTGTACTTGAATGTATTTTTTCATTGAAAGATTTTTCCATCTCAAATGGCAGCCCATCAAATAGAAATGAGAATGGTGCAGTGTTAGATTTAGTTCACTGCGAGCTAGCCTGTCTTAAAAGTTAATTCCTATTGTTTATAATCTGATTGACTGATGTACAAAAAGCTCTTGACAAGCGGGTTACACGCAACACCATACGAGCCCCCGCATCTAACCTACTTTGCTCAAATCAGATGCTTTTCATGTTGATGTTTCTAAAGTGAACTTCTTTAATCTATCATCTATGTTTCATTAGCTGAAAGTTGTTACCTTTTTATGTGCATAAAAGTGAAATCTTTTAGTCAGACAAGCTTGGGCAATTAAAATGAGCAAATAAAGCTGGCGAGAGGATTTCACACCCCACTGCTGGAGACACTGAGCTAATTCACTGGCTTTGATAATAGGTAATGAACTCGCATTATTATTCAGGGGGGCTGCTAGCTAATTGCTTTCTGTGCTCTCCCATGGTTGGACAATAGGCTTTCTCTGCTGATAAGAGATGCACCCCTGTCACCCCGCCGATGAGTGTTCTCTGGCGATTGCAGCGATGTAGGGCCTGCAGTCTGCTCTAAAAGCTCTCCACCAAAATAGGTTTACAGTGCCAGCGCCATGATGGACAGGGCCTCTTAAGACCGCGAGCCATACGCTTCGCTGATTGCTATTGAGTGTGCAGATGTTGGAAGCTTGTCAGGCATTTTTAGAAACTAGTTCAAAACAATTGTTGCACGAATGAAAAGTTGTAGAGAGAGAAATTCTGGTTTGATTTAAAAGAGCAAATGACGACTTTGTGCTGAGTCACCGCCTCGGCACCTCAGTGCTTTTTAAAAAAGACAGATGCAAATGTTTTCTAAATGCAAATATTACAGCATTTAGTAATCTTGATTGATGTATAATGTTATTTTTCTAATAAAAAAATGATATTATCTAATATTAATCAAAATAAAAAAAATAAAAATAAATGCATAATTTTGTTAACTTGTATTTTGCTTGTGCATGTTAACACATGCAACTTTAAACGTCTTAAACATCTGTTTTATGTAGAAATTAACATTTAAATTTGCATACTGTGCCTAAATAATGGTAACATGCTTGTTTAAACTTTTAAGAATGTTTAAAAACATATTTTTGCAACAAAAAAGCAAATGTAAAAATTAACATTAAAATTAATAAAAATAACCATTGTATTACTGATGCTGTAAAATTGTGCTTTGTTACTTCCATGTTAACTATCGTATTACATATGCGATCTTAATATAAGTTATTAAAGCCTTTGTTGGTGACTATGATTTGAGTATTAATTAATAGGTTACATTGACATGATGGAAGTGCTTCTGATGAGATGCAGGCAGCCTATTTGAAATGATGCTATCTGTTTGATCCTTACAGGTCTGATGGGAATGCCCTCGGAGTCGTCCCAGCAGACCCACACCTCCTGCTCTTACCAACACTCCCCCAGCAACACCATCAGCACCCACCCTCACAACAACCAGAACAGCATCACTAACTCTCACCCCAACAACATCCCCAACAATGGTAGCCAGGTGCCTCTCTCCCACCCCCCTCACTCGGCCCACAACTCGCCCCATGGACAGCACCTTTCCCAGCATGGCCCTCTCGCCCAGCACAGCCAGCATCCTCACACGGCACACAGCCAACATCCCCAGCACAGCCAGCACGGGCAGCATCCCTCCCAGCACCAGGCCCACGGCCAACACACACCGCAGCAACAGCAGCAGCAGCAGCACCAGAATCTCTCCCACCAGCCTCATCCTGGCCAGCAACAGATGCAGTGCAACACTGGTAAGAGTCTGTGTGTCTGTGATGGTTCTCGCTATCTGATCATCTCTCTTCTTTTCCTCTTGCTTACTGTCTCAAACCCTCAGCATACTTCCTTCCACGCTGGTATTGCCATGACAGGCCGATTTCTTCAGGCCTCTTTTAACAGTCATTTATTTTAGATTAAGAAATTTATGGCAACTTTGGAGCAGTCAGCTGTAAATCACAGGGTGATTTATGCTGCTTGCTCTAATGAGAACAAAGCAAATGCAGCACACTTCAGAGAGCAGGCCTGTAGCAGAGGGTTATGGCTCCCCCTGCTGTCTCAAACAGGAAGTGAGCAGCAGCTTCCACACATCCAGGGGTGCGTTTCCCGATTAACCACCATAGTACGATGCATTGTTGTTGAAAAGAACTAGGTAGTTATCATGTTTCCTGAACACGGTTGCATATCCGTTGTTTGTACCACAGTAGTTCAACAACATAGGGCCGATGTTTATGATGTCACACGCATGTGGTGGAGGAAAAACTTCTGCTATTTAACCGATTAGACATCTCTAAGATGCTGCTGTATTGAATATGGCACCTGATGACTAATTTACTATGTTCCTTTTCATTTTGCTTTATTTGATGTTTGATTCATCGCTGGTTCCCTCTTATGTCATACTCTGGGGTTCCCTTAGTGGGTAACGACGGAAGTGCGAATATAGTTGGCTAACGATACTTTTGGGAGACGCACCCCTGATAAGTTCTGCTGTGGCCTTCACTACCTTTCTGTTTTCTGTACAGGTCTTCCAAGTGACTGGTACCCAAACCTGGATGCGCTAAAAGAAAGCTGCCGCATCGCCAGCAGCTACAACTGGGCTGATGTTGATCTGTCACCCTTCCAAGGTATAATCCGAATACCTATCTATATACTAAATTCACTGTCATTTTTTTCAAGAGATTAACTACTAAATGAAAAAGGGTTTGCTTTTAGTATTTTAAACAGTTAATTTTGTACAACTTCCACTTGATGTGATGTATAATGATACATTGTTAGTTGTATTTGATAATAGTAAATTAGTTATTAAATGTTTTTTATTATTTATTCTATAATTATATATTCTGTTTTTTTTTTTTTCTTAATTATTTCATTCATTTAAAATTATTTTATTTCAATATAAATTAAAAATGCTTATATTTTATACAGGTGCTGGTCATGTACTGTAATTAGAATATCATCAAAAAGCTGATTTATTTCACTAATTCCATTCAAAAAGTGAAACTTGAATATATTATGTTCATTCATTACACAGAGACTGATATATTTCAAATGCGTACTTCTTTTAATTGTAATGTTTATAACCGACAACTTAAATTAGATAGAAATTTAATAGTAATTAGAAACGTTTCACTTTTGAAAGGAATTAGTGAAATCAACTTTTTGATGATATTCTAATTATATGACCAGCACCTGTATTTATATCATTATATAATATTTTAATTTTATATTTTTTTTGTGGGCAAAATTTTTAGTAGTTAAACTGAAAAATTAAAGTACTATCTTTTTAAAGTAGCTTTTTGAATAAAGAACATTGCGTTTCATTATTTAAAAACTGTAAAAACACATTTCACTTGAAAATGCTGCTTATTAACTTTAACACAGGACCTGTTAAGCTATTTCTGTGCTTTGTTTTGTATAATAATAGTCTTTTTAAAATGGTAGCCTGCAAGGATTTTCATTTTAGTTTTGAGAAATCAACTGCACAGAGTGATTAAATAATCTTTGACCATTTTTCTGAAGGTCTGAAAGAGAGCATGAGGCAGGCGGAGCTGAATAACTGGTCTCTCGAACCCACTCAGATAGCAGACCTCTGCTCCTCCATCAATCAGTTCTTTGCTCGCACTGGAATCCAGCCACAAGGGGCAGTGCAGCCTCCAGTGTGCCATGGCTCCATGCATCCAAACAAGCCCAGCCCACACATCAACACAGGTGAGTGGCTTTATTCATCACTAAAATCCGCAGTGTCACATATTAAGACTTAACACAATAATAGCTTAGTAACATCAGTGTGTTTTACAGGAAACATGTACATGGACTCGAGACAGAGCTTAAGCTCTATGATGGGTCCGCCGGGATATCCTCATATGCCGCCCATGAGCAGCCCTGGCCCCACTATGACAGGTCCTTGTTTTTTTCAACTCTTATAACAAGAATAAAATTACCTCTATTTTGAGCATTATGTTGAACAGGATCCGGTTTTTAAAACTAAAATTCATTAGCGGTTTGTGTTTCATATTTCCACAAGATCGAATAGAATTTTCAGCACGTCGAAACATCTGTATGTTTTGACAGTTCCTCTCTGCTCTGCCCTCAGGCCATCACGCTCAGATGAACCAGCAGCATATGATGCCTGCTGGAAACTTCCAGATACGCCGCATGCCCGCCGACGACATCCAGGACGACTTTGACTGGGACTCCATCGTGTAACCCAGTCCCTGAGAGCAAAGAGTGCTGCAGACAAACGAGAGAGGAGCGTAAGGAGGCAGAGTGTTTGTGTTACAGTGCAAGAGGGCTGGACCTGAGGTGTCTGCATGCCCGTGACAGAAGGCAGATTGGAATGGGACACTTGAAAAATAGTGCAGGTGTTGTTCATTATGACCTGAAAGAGACTCCTGTGTTCCTGGTGTTTTTATGAAAAAAAAAAAAAATGAAAAAAAAAGAATTTCCTTTGAAGACAATCACATTTACGAGGACATGTTTAAGTGATCGCTTTTATACTTGTCCAAGGGGCAAGTGGTTCATGTTTATATCAAAATGTTTCCCAACCCACAGCCTCTCTACAAACTCGCCAAGCTCGCCCCTGCTCTTCAACTGTTGTTCAGTGATTTTTCGAGTGATTATGTCCAGCTTGTTCTCCCCTCTCATGGTGACTAACTCAGGCCTTGACCGCCCATCAGACAAGATTGGCTTCCTCATCTGTGTTGTGAAACTTCCTCTGAGATCCCGGGCACTTTTCAGAAGAGGGCCAATGGTGCAGGTAATGTGACAGTCGAAAGCACCTGCCATTCTTCTCTCTGGTCGTCCAGGCACAAGTAGCCCTTTTTTTGCTCCTCTGACCCTTCACACTGTAAAATGCTGAAGTCGCCATGCATCTAAATCCGATTCCAGCAGATTTTACTGATCGTTAAGGCTTATAACGAAACGTGTAAACCACATTACCTGCAGTATTTGTACTAGTGTATCTTGTGTGTCATGTTTTTGTCACTAATAGTTTTAGGCAAGTCTGAACGTGTGCGGCAGAAAATATCTATCCAGACCTCACAGTTCCTCATCGCTTTAAGTTTGCATGCACAATCCTCATTCTGTTGACCATCATTGTCTCCGGTTCGGACAGTTCATTTAAAGTCCTCAGGACCTGCCACTGAAAATATCCTGCGTTGTTTAGGAGTGATCACCTCCCTGACTGGAAGTTTGTGGGATACTGGAGAGCCCTGTTCACGTTGCGAAATAAGCCTGCTGTGAGGCTCTTTACAGCAGCGTGATGGAGGAGATGAAAATCAGGTCAAGGCACATTTGCTTAATGGTCCGCAATAAAAAAGCCCTCTTTATTTTAACGCTAGGACCAACCGATATGAAATCGCTTGCTCTTTGCTGCACTGACAAGGACTTTTAGCAGAGAGTTTACCTTCACTTTAGCTGTTGCTTTTGAATGCTGGGTAGTGTAATAGTGAGAGAAAGGAGATGACTAAAATGTTTAGATACACTAATAATAGCCTTATTTCGGAGGATTGTTAACTGCTACTAAGAAGTGGTGCAAAGTTTAAAATCACACACATTCAAACTGTCCTTAAATAAAAGAAACAGAACTAGACAGTAACTGCATCCTGCTCTATCAAGCGTAGCACCCTAAAGCAACTGTCGCTGTAATGACCATCCTACAGTCTATATTTTGAGAAGCTTAGTTGAAAGTGTCTTCTATGTTAAGAAACCACAGTGTTTTATTATATCAGCGATTTTATGTAATGTGTTTGTGCAATATAATTAATTTAGGGCTATCAGTGATTACAATCATCTCTTTTGAAGAGCACAAAACTAATGCACAAGATCTGGACTAAAATAGCGGAACCCAAATTAGAAATAGGTCCTTGTTTTTGACCTTTAGCAGGGTATTTCTCGGTGAGAAGCAGCACTTCTGTTAGACCAAATTCTAGAGTGCAGTGCTGATTTAGAAAAGCCATAAAATGCGGTTGAAAAGGGGAGGAGTGGATCTGACACCTTGGTCTCATTGGTTTTTTGTAGTTTTCAAGTCATTTTTATGGGTTTTGTTTTATTATTCATCAAAGTGTACGTGCTAATAGACTTGGAAAAGTAAAATGATCTTATGACAATCTTTGTTTTTGTGTTTTGGTATTTCAGTATTATAAACTCTCAAACAACGTATTTACATTAGACGTTGACATGTTGGACTTTCATCCCTAAGGCCATTAAAGGGATGCTTCATCCCAAAATGAACATTTTGTCATTAATCACTTACCCCCATGTCGTTCCAAAACCATAAAAACTTTGTTCGTCTTCAGAACACAATTTAAGATCTTTTGGATGAAAACCGGGAGGCTCGTGACTGTCCCATGACTGCCAAGTAAGTTACACTGTCAAGGTCCAGAAAAGTATGAAAAGCATCATCAGAATAGTTCATCTGCCATCAGTGATTCAGTCTATGAGACCGTAACGAGCCTCCCGGTTTTCATCCAAAATATCTTAAATTGTGTTCTAAAGATGAAGTTATTAATGACACAATTTTAATTTTGGGGTGGACTATCCCTTTAATATCATAAACCAAACCTTTAACAGTTTATCACATGTCCTTCATGAAAACACACATTTAAACCTCAAACTTCAGAAAGGAAAAAGAAGTGGCTTACATAAAGAATATTTTTAGGACCATTAAGATTTGGAATTCTGACATTTATAATGAAGAGTACATCTCCCATCCAAAATTCTCCTTACTGTAATCTGTTTGGACATTTTCTTTTTGTAATTCCCATTGTTCTCATTAATCATATTCTCATTACTGTAATACAGTATTTTTTATTATTTCATAAAAAAATCTGAATAATTTGATCTTTAAGGCAGTATAATACAAATATATTTTCATTACTAGGAATTACATTTCTACAGTCTCTAATGTAAAATAAAACAACAGTATACTTTAATTAAAAAAAATCTTAATGGTCTTAAAAAAGGAGTTTCTTCGAGCAAAATGATCTTATACTTCCTTTTTGTTTGGGGTTAAATGTCACCAGTTTTGAGAGATTCACGATTCCAAATGGTTAAGAAAACCAGTCAACCATCTTTCTTCATGTTCATCTTCATCATTACATAAGCAATTGTCAGATTCTCTGATGCTGATGGGGTTTAAATTGGCAAAACCATATTACTAATGCCTTACAAACATAACCCAGAAATCCAACTCAGTTGGTCTTGAGGCTGATTTTGTGAGTCTGCTCACAACAGTGACAGAACTGTTATCCACTGTACCCCACACAGAGCGTTTAGCGTCTGTGTTTTTTGTTAGACTGAGATGCTGTGCACATTGTTCTTAAGCTAAGCTTCATTGCCCAAATCTGCTTTGGCTCCCTGCATCCTTTTCTTCCTTTTTTCTTTCCATCTCATGTTTTTTTTATGGATAATAGTGAAGTGTTCACAAGCCTTGTTCACCTAGCCTCCGTGTTTGTTATACGAAAAGCTTTGAGAGCTTTTATCTGGTCATTTGTGCACTTTGAAAAGAATTCAGAAGCACAAACGCTCATGTCGTTCATTAACTCAAGCAGGATCTCACCTTGTTTGCTCACTACCGAGTGAACGTCTGGCATCGATCCACCCTCAGTGTGAACTTTATTACCATACTGTGGCGTTCACCCTCGGTCGTGGTTTGTCTGGATGTCGATCACAGAAGGAGCGTCTGTTCTCAGATGGAAATATTTTGTATGTATTGCCAATCTGTTTGTGGTCGTAATGTCTTTGAATCTCTTGTTGGCCAAAGTGAGAAGTTTAATTTTTCAACATTTAAGGCAGCAGGTGATTTGGCGTCCTTCCCAGGAGAAGGATAATATAAGACTGAACAGAAAGCGTCAAGGGAGCGCAAGAGAATATGAGCTGGACAGGTGACGAGTTCTCTCTCTCTTTTCCTCAAAAAAGAAAAAGAAAAAACATTGCTCCTCTGATTTTGTGTTTGTGTTGTGTGAAAGTTTTAACTGTTTAAAGACAACTCTGTTTTGGTAAAACAAAAGAAAAAAAAACTAGAAAATGAGTGGGGATGCATCTGCCAGAGAGATTACTGTAATCAAGGAAGATTTGAGAAGCCTTGTTACATTTACGGGAGAAAACTGCCAACAAGTTCTGGTATTTGGAGCCGATTTTATTCATTGTTGGTGTGTTGTTGTGCTTATTGTAAATATATGTCTTTTTGATTATCCTTTTTTCCTCTGGGGGGGGTGAGGGATCAAGGCAAGGGCTTGGCGAAAGAAAAGAGGGAGATGAATACAGAGTATTTTGTTATTGTCCAATCCAAGGGTGACACAGTATGTATATATCTATATTGTATATATGTGATGGAAATGCGTTGGCTTTTTGTGTGACACTACCTTTTACCTGTACTATTGTTCAACATTCAGTGTTCCAGTGTTTATATTCTATTTTAATCTTTGTTTTCTGTTTGATTTTGTCCTGGTCATTACTTGTATTTGTTGTTTCTTTTATTTTCCCCTTTTCGTCCATTTTGTTATTGCACGGTTTATTACTTTTGCTGTCCAATAAGATGACACGGCTTCTCTTTGTATTGGTTTTAGTGCTGTAAAATAACTCTGAAGTGTCATTAGGATTGTCAATACCACCCCTTCCCCTGATATGCATGAATGGCACTTAAAGAAATAAAATGTTAACTTCACTGTGGAATCTTTGCTGCTTTGTGATGCTTATTTCATTTCCATATTTTTGCAAAAACAGAAGAACTTGCACAGAACACTCAAACTTCTTAAATTTATTTTTTATGGATGAAATTAATATTATCATTTAAATTGTATTTGTTCCTGACTATATATACATTACATTTTTAAATAACATCAACTGTATTTGTGCTGTTTATCTTGTTGCTTGGCTGATTGCTTTGCAGTTTTTTTTTTTTTTTCTCAGCAAAGAACTTATAATATACAGGTACAATTATAAAATTGAATTTCAATTCAAATCAACATTTATTGCCTACATATGTATTTAATGAGCAGCTGATAAGGCGTTCATTGTCCACATATGCTATGTCATTATTCATTAAATCAACTGACCCTTAAAAAACCTTAAACTTAAAATCTGATTCATTTTTCATCCAAGCGTTCTGTACATGCTGTAGTCTCATTTGGTGCATGTATAGCTGAGCCTCCGCTGTCTGTCACAGTGGGTTAGAACAATAAGCTTGTTAACTAGCCTGTTTTTGCTCAGCGGATCTAGGTTAGCTGTCTTGCTTTTTTTTTTTTTTTTTTTTTAGTAAAAACCTGTTTGGATTTTCTTAGCGCTGAGAAGCTCTCTCAAGAAGCTGTAGTGTCTGAAGCCCCCTACAAGTTTGCATTTCCTCACACTTATGTATTGGATGCACTCACCATGGTGCTTTGAAATCGCTTAAATCTTTGTAGTCCCAGTTTCCTCCTGAAGAGCACACACAGTCCCTTGGTATTTTTCCGACCTATTTTGAATGTGACGAACTGGTGCTGTCTCTGACTTGGCGGTCTATTTCTACATCGATAGGTGTTTTGTTTTTTTTTGTCTGCAAAATTTTGCTAATGTGTTATGATACAATTTATACTTCTGTAAACAACACATATAATTTAATATCTCTAACATGTCTTCCATTTTGCAAATCCTTTTAGATGTAACTCAAGCTACTGTGTGTATTCCAGTCTGTCCCTGCTTTAACAGATGAACATGGTGTTATAAAAAAGGAAAATAACTTGCTCTTACTAAAGCAGCAGAAAGTAAGAAGAAACCGTGCTTAATTTCTGCACCTTCTGAAACAAAAGATGCTCCAGGTGATTCTGAGAAACCTGCGGATGATCTAGATGACCACTGCATGCAGTCTAATATCTTCAGTGTGAAGCCTCAACGCTGCCATTGTTTAGAGTCCTTGTGCTTTTCAGGAGGGGTTAGCGGAGGTCTGCTTCTGGACGCTGCATTCTTCTCTCTGTGATTCTGATCACTGTGGGCTCTGCAGGCAGAGACAGATCAAGAAGAATGTGCTGAATCTGATGAATATTGGTGTAGGATTAATGCATCGCAATCTACATCTGACCATACACAAGATTCATTCAAGATTTTTATTCGTCACAAACAAAATTATATGTACCATATATAACCAGCAGTGAAATCCCTTGTTGTGAACAAAGTGGTCAAATGAAGCACTGTGAATAGTTCACCAATAATAAAAATTTTTAAAATTGCTGACAATTTCAACTCAGAGGATTAGCATTAAATGGATCCTCTTCAGTGAATGGGTGCCGTCAGAACAGCTGATAGAATCATCACAATAATCCACACAACTCCAGTCCATCCAGTAACATCTTCTAGAGTGAAAAGCTGTAAATTTGTTATAAATTCATCAAGGTGTTTTTAACATCAAATCATTGTTTTCAGTTAAAATATGTCTCATCTAGTATTGCTTTCTCTAGTGAAAAGGTTGTCTTGTCTGAATCAGGAGAAAACTATGCACAGGTCAAGCACCATTTATAAATGAAACGGCTAAAACAAATGTTGGTGGATTTTGAGAGGACAACGGGATGGACTGTTTCACTAGAAGAAACATTATGATGGATTAAAGAATCATATTCTGGCCAGAAGCAATGGTTTAAAGTCTTGATGATTTCTTTGTTTCTTACAGACATGCAGCTTTTTAGTTCACAAGACATTAATTCATATACTACAGTTGTGTGGATTATTGTGATGATTTTATTAGCTGTTTGGACTCTCAATCTGACGGCACCCATTCACTGCAGAAGAAACAATTAGTGAGCAAGTGAAGTATTGCTAAATTTCTTCACAACTGTTCCGATGAAGAAACCAACTCATCTATGACCTGAAGGTAAGTTTAGGAAATTTTCACTATAACCATTACCATAATAGTGTCAGACCAAATTAATTGTCACCTTTAATTCTGTTTATGTCTCTCTTTCATGTAGTAGTGTAAAAAAAAATTAGTAAATCACAAATTCCCAGAGTATGCAAATAAAAGCAGACAGCTCATAGACATGTTACTGGTGTAGCTATGGGTGTCTCTGAGGACATGCTTAGTATATACAAGTGTGTTTAGCACATGTTGTGGAGGATGTTCACAATGGATGGTTGTTGGGGCAAGCAGAGAAATTCTGTCCATATGTGGAACATGTCTCACTCTCCACATCATAACACATGAGACTTATCTGAGGAAACGCTGGTCCTGGATTCATTTGGGATATGGATTATTGTAAGCATGTGGACCAGACAGAGAAGGGGTTTGCTGGTGGTGTTAACCGCTCTCTCTGAGAATGGAGGGAGGGCCCTATGCATATTTATCGGTCAGGTGTTTGAATTATCTTAAAATATTTAAATTCTGTTCCTATTAAATACACATTTAAATCAAGCAGATAATTTCCTCTGTCCCAATACATCTTTAGATCTGAATGTAAGAGCCGCTTTATATCTGCAGTGCCCCCTAGTGGCCGGAATTACTACAAGCCTTTTAGACCAATTTTTAGGGATTAGTCCAGTTAAGGAAACGGTGCATTTTGAGGACACAATTAAATGTATGGACTTCAAATTAGTTCTTTACCTACTTTTATAAGTCATGTTACACTTGTATATCTGATCCCTTTTTTTGGTATTATCCACTTCAAATGTTACATGTCATGTTGCATTATTTTATATCACCCTTTTTCTTATATTTAATATATGTCTTGATGAATGTCCTAAAACAGTATATTTAAAACCATATTAAGTTTATGATCTATCTGATCATCTAAAGAAATTGCTAGCTATATCAGGTTCATCTTTGTTGTCATTTCTCTTCAATAAGACCATATATTATATTAACTACATTTTGCCTATAATTTGAAGACTTATAAACTTACAAAAGTTTTCAAAAATCTGAAATATTTAAATAAGGCCAACTATCTTGATGAAGTAAAGTTTTTTTTCATCCTACAAGATCAAATTAAATACCACTTTAATGTAATCATTAAAAAGCTAACACAATAAAACCACAAACGCATAAATTAAAACCATAAAAACTCGAGAATAGATTTAAACTGAAATGAACAGTGCTCTCAGACATTTTTCATAAATACTAGGCCAAGTTTTATTACAATATTTGTAGACCATAACTAGTGGGGCATTCCTAGATTTCTTTTTATTATTATTATTATTATTGAGCTAAGATTTAAAATGACAAAAATACAGAAATGGGAGGGGAAAAAAAAGAAAAGAAAAAAGCTCATCCTCAGAAATATTCACTGGAGAAAAAAAAAAAGGTGTCAATTAGCTCCTGTATCCCCTATGCATAGTGTACAACTGAACACAATAGGTAAGCCAAGCTAACAGGGCACATTTTGGTTTGATTTTGTCTCTTTGAATGAACAGATTTGTGATGGTCCAGGTTTTGCCAGCTTTACTTTCACTTATGGCCCATCGTGATGGTCGTGTGCCTCTCCCAAATCTGCGACCCATCCGAGCAGTTACACTGGGGAAGCTCTATAAGCTCTAGTCTCCATCCGCCATTTTCAGCACACTGGGAAGCAGGTAGACCAAAAACTACACCGTGCCGGTGAAAACAACAGGTAAGTGTTCAAAGAACCCCAGGCTCACATTTTTATTTCAATCAAGCCTTTGCACCGCTGCTCTGAATGGCTTGGAAAGCAGGAGGACACCTTGCGAGCTGAGTGAGCTGCTTCGGGTTAGTGCACTTCTGAGTGCTCGGATTGATGATAACAATCAAATCTGTTTGCCCTGCCAGTCCACACAGCAACCCGAGGGCTCTGCTGAAACATTTTAGAGAACTTTTTCTCTCGTAGAAGATTCCTGGAGCGAAAATGTGACTAAGTGTAGTTAAAGCGCGATGTGTGTTTGTTTGCCTGAAAGTCGCGATATACAACCTGAGCAGCTGTGCACGAGCTGGGTTAATTCACTATTTAACGGCATCTGGTTTCCATGACAATATTTGAAACACAAGGATACATTTTACATCTATTTTGCATAGGCTATAACCCGTGATTGATTTACGATTTGTTTTTTATTCAGGTTTATTATAATTATGCTGCATGGGAGCATATTAGTATTGTGTGTGTGAATAAAAAATCCTCCTCCAAATATCGTACTGTAAGTGTTTGCTGGGGTTTCTTTGAAGAATTTGGAAACTTTTTCGCTGTTAGTTGAAGCATCTTCGGCTGTGGGTGCTGAAACGCCTCGTTTCTTTGTCCCACAGTGACCGTCTATTATTAACAAAGACTTCTCATTCATCTCTGGATCTTATTCATGCTCCTGCCTCGCAAGCCATCCTTTTCTGAATTCTTACATATAGTTTACAGAACACGTTAAAATGCAATAAACACAGTAGGACAGTGGATGGTGAACTTAAAGGTGCACTCAGCAATTTTTTTTTTTTTTTTGCTAATTAAATAAGTTAAAGTAAATTAAAAACATTTTGAGAAATGTATTTTATTTAAAATGATACATTCACATTAAACAAAGACCGAAATCATATCAGTTTTATTTTATGTTTATCGCATAGAGTGGGTCGCACCCTCATGGACACTGCCATGTTGGAATATTTAAGAATAATACATTTTTAAGCCAATATGATGGTGTCTAACCATTTTATTTTATTTTTTTATTTTTATTTTTACAGTTACAGCAGATTATTTTATGAAAAGTGGATTGCAAAACCAGGTTTATTTGAAGACTAGATTAGAAATTACTGGGACAAAAAAAGCCATTTTAATGTTAGATTAAAATGACTGATTATAGGGTTACATTGATTGATTAATACAATTCTGGTGGCAAAGGTTTATCATTATAAAGTTATTCCGCACATTTATGAGACTGTTACTTCAGAGGAGGTCACTGCTGCAGACTAATTTAATTTTTATTGTACTGACAAGATAAAATAATGAATCCTCTCTGCTCTGAGAGAAATGTTCTTTTTGTGGCTGTACGACCACACGTAGGCTAATGCAAATTAGAAATCACATTTTATTCACTACTGAGATTTGAGTCTAATGATGTCATGAATCATTTCTGCAAGCGTCCATCCTGACAAAAAGCGTTTGAATTTGATTCCAAAAGCATGTTTAACACACTTTCTGTTGTGTTGGGTTTGCATGCTCCAGTGGAAGCCGAGAATCTGTCTGCGACCTCCGCGCTTATGTAACAGTGTCACATCAGAGAGGCCCCTTGTGTGTCATGCTGTTTTCTCAATTTCCCCTTTTTCTCTGTAGCTGTCATCCAATCCTGATGACAATGTTCTACTTACCGTCCTGTCAGCTCTGGTTATTGCTCTATTCTTATGTTTTGAGAAGAATTCTCTGCAGACCCACAACAAAATGCGTCATCATTTCTAAAACTGTGGGATTTGCACCTATATGCCTGACTAAATGATATGTTTTTGAGGGCTATTTCTCAGGTGGTTGGTTGGATCTAAGGTGAGGCCGGGTTAATTACACGTGTAATGTCTGTGAGGCCCCCGGGAATAGATACTGTTTATAGTCTAACCACACCTGTTAGGCCACAATTTGGTTTGAAAAACACCTTGAAGGTGATTCCTCTTCACTTTCTAAAACATCTCAGAAGTTATGATGCTAGAAAAGCAACTTGATCATTTGCTGGCGGATTTACCGTATTATGTTGTACATAATTAAAAACACTGCCTTTGGGTTTTTTGTTTTATGATTTTTTATGTTATTTTAATGTTATTTACAATGTATTATGCTTGCTGAGGCTGCATCTGTTTGCTCAAAAAATTTTTTAAAACGGTAATATTGTAAAATAGTATTACAATTTAAAAGAACTATGTTTGAAAATGTGATTTATATCTGTGATGGCTGAATTTGCAGCAGATATTAAATCATTCTAATGCTTGTGCTTAAGAAAACCTTTTTTTCCCTTTCTTATCAGTGTTAAAACCCGTTGGGCTGATTCATATTTTTTCAGTATTCTTTGATGAATAGAAAGTTGAACAGCATTTATTTGAAATCTAAATCTTTTGGAACTATTTAAAAGATTTTATTCTCACTTCTAATGAAAGTAATGCATCACTGCTGAATCGTTTCTTTCAACAACAACAAAAATCACACTGATGCCAACCTATCAAACAATAGTGCAAATAAAAGAAAAGCAAATATCAGAGACTTTGAGTTTAGTGAAGGAGTATTTGTGGTTTTACGCATTCCTTGAAATGGTCTTCTCATGCTTTCAGCCTTGGGGATCGTTTGAGAGCAAGTCTCATCCTGCATCATAAACATAAAGGATTATTTTGTTCTACAGTACATGGTGAAAATAACTGCTCCTATTCTCTGTTTTACAGGATCTATGAAATAAGAAAGGTTTTGGGGGGCTCAAAGTTCAGTTGAATGTTAAATCCTTGGTTGCAGGTATAGTGGTTTAATATAATTTAGACTAAATGCTTTCTTTTTTTTTCAAAAAAGTTCATACTATGAGTATGAGTACTATGAGCACTGGTTACATATAAACTGTAAAGTCCCCCCCTTCCCTTTTTTGAGGCTGTAATGGCTTTGCCTCAACAAGGAACATATGAAACCTTGGATGACATCCCAGCCCATGTGTGGAAGGGGCTGCCAAACAGCATGAAGCTGGGACCATCAGCTGTCACCCCCAATCGCATTGGTGAGCAGCAGCATGGTTGAGTACTTGTAAATGATTCTGTTAACGAGAAGTTGTGTGTTCATTATCGTCATTAATATTCATTAGTATTTTCTGTCTGATGAAAGCCTATGAAATGTTCCAAATCTTATTTTGTTTGATGTGTGAAATCGAGAATGCGCAGCACGCTGTGGTGGTGCCCTAGAAATATACAGATAAATGATTCATATTGAATATGCTTCGGAAATGGCTCTCTGAAGATCTAAAAGTGGCTCACTCTGAGGATTCAAAAACCTGTCAAAAAAAAAAAATATATATATATATATATATAAAAGTGAATGAATAGAGAAGACAATAAAATTTGTGTTTCCAATGTTTGCTTGCATAAGATTTCTCATGCTGTCCGTGTCTCTCTGTAGGTGTCTGGGCATCTAGAGTAATACCTAAAGGCAAAAGGTTTGGACCATTTGTGGGAGAACGAAAGAAGAGATCTCAAGTGACGAGCAATGTTTACATGTGGGAGGTACGTATTAGACAACACACACAGGAAACTCTAGTTCTGCCTGTCTAGAAGTCTGAATACACTGATGAACACAAAGCATGCTTGGATCTATATACACCACCGTTCAAGAATTCGGGGTCTTTTAAGGTTTTAATGTTTATGAATAAGACTATTATGCTCACCAAAAATACCGTAAAAACAACAACCCCAAACTTCTGAATGGCAGTGTATGTTTTAGCAGTGGTCCTTGATTAAATGCATATTGTTCCATTATCATTAGGTGTATTTTCCAGCCTCGGGGTGGATGTGTGTAGATGCCACAGATCCAATGAAAGGAAACTGGTTGCGGTATGTGAACTGGGCACGCTCTTCTCAAGAGCAAAACCTCTTTCCACTGGAGATCAACAGAGCTATTTACTACAAAGTGTTAAGGGTAGGTTCACCTTTAACGTGTGAGGAGTTGGTTTGAGTTTGACCATGTTAGGTTATGATTGCAAAGAGCCTGGAGGAGATCCATATGTTTTCTTATTGATAATAATAAGAATAAATGGTTCTTGAGCATACCTGAATGTTAAATCAGCATATTAGAATGATTTCTGAAGGATCATGGGACACTGATGGAGTAATGGCTGATGAAAATTCAGCTTTGCATCACAGGAATACTTTACATTTTAAAATATATTAAAATAGAAAATAATTATTGTACATTTGAATTATGTTTCACAATATTCATGTTTAACTGTAGCTTTTAATCAAATCAAATAACACTGCATTGGGGAGCATAAGATACTTATTTTAAAAAACTTGAAATTATTAAATAATTAGCTTAAACTAATTAGCTCAGCGTATTAAAGCAAATTATTTTTTTAAGTTAGCTAGTATCAACTTTTTGTTAGCTAGTATCAACTTTTTTTCTACCACTATTAATATTAGATGTATAATGGGAAGAGAATTGTAAATGTGAATGGTGCTGTTGAACCCCCACTAAGCAAAGCAAGAGTTCTATTGTTTTTAAAAGTATGTACATTGCAAGGAATTAAAAATGCACTTATAGCCTACAATTTTATGTATGCTTATATAACCCTAAATTATAATCTTATATAAATGTATTTTTTTACTGTTTAAAAGGGGCTGTTAATAAAATAAATCTCATTATTGTATTGGAATTCTTTTTTTTTATGCTTTACACTGAAAATTTACAGTACCTCTTTGCAGCCCCCTCGGGGTCCCAGTTTGAAGACCCCTACACTCATATATATTTTTTCATTTTTTCTATGTATGTGGTAGTTGATAGATGAACAGTGCACCTTTAACATAACTTAAATGCTATCAAATCTCCATTCCCTTAAAGGAGCTGTCTGATACTGCACCTTAGTTTGTTATGAGGGTCTGTTCCTAAATGCCTGACAGAGCGTCAAGGCCTAGATAGTATTTCATTCTATGGCATACCAAAAAGCTCTACTCTGATTGGTCCGTGTACTCCCCATCAGCCAATCGGACCGGGCGAAGAACTTCTCGTGTGGTACAATGGGGAAGACAATCCTGAGATAGCAGCTGCATTAGAGGAAGAAAGGACTAGCAACCTGAGCAAGAAGAGTTCACCTAGAGCAAAGCGAGGTAAAATGAAGACACTGCCTCTTATTGCTCATACCTGGTGTTTTTTCTATAGATTTATCTAGCCGGCGTCCGAAAACACGTTTATTATATGTTTGGAAGCGTTCGCAGTCGCTAGCTGGAACTAGCATGTTAGCCACCTGGCTATTCGCCCGTTTTATACGAAGATGATTCAAAAACAGGAATTATCCATGACGTTATGTTGTCATCAACTTTGTTAAAAAGAAACTCAGGGACTGAGCCACAGTGCGGTTAAATATAACGTACTCTTCCTCAAGTTGATGAGCGGTCGGTTAGTCGACTTGCAGACACGGACCTTATTCCAGTGTCTCCAAATCTAGTGAACTTCTCACCTAGAGCATTGTGAGCATCATGGACACGTTCGAGTGTTCGATTTAAACCGTTCAAACGCGCGTGTGATGCTCGAGCATGCCATCTAGATGGACAGCTCGCTAGGTTTAGAAACACAACCCATGACTAACGAGATGACCTTCCAGACCCTCCCTGCAAAGCGTTTGACTAAACGAGCCATAAAATAAACAGAGTTTAACCTCTAAAACAGATAGACACGAGTCGCACACCACTTCATTACATGATTTATTTGATGCTTATAAACTTGTACATAATTTAAGAAACGTTCGTGGGAATTAATTTTACTATAAAATGTTGCACAATTATATTTTTGAGTTTAAACGGTTGTATCTGGGCTGGATGTAATCTATAGGCGGATGTAAGAATGACTGAAAATGACGATTTAAACTTTCTCTTGAGAAGATCATTTGCTGGACCTTTCATTGAGGAAATAGGAATTTTACTTTCATCTGTTCAATGACAGTGCAGCTAAATGCATGAAGTTTAAGTTAGCTTAAGTCCAGTTTTACTTTTAAAAACCTAAGTAAAAGCTGGCCTCCAAATACTTGCATGTAAATGACATCCAAAAGTTTGCTGTCACACAGTTTAAAAATCGAGAGGGATTGAGGGATTTATCTGCATAAATCCTTTATGATGCAAAAGCAGGAAAGTCTGGATGTGCATTACAGACAGTTTGCCATGTTTTGTGCATTGAAACATTAAGTTAATTTTGTTTGAAAACATTCTTGGTTGTGTAGAGAATGTAACCGATTAGCATTTGAAGACAAAGTAGTAAACTGATTTGTGGGAATGACTGTTTGACAAGTAAAGTCAGATGACCAAGTTTGTTAAATGTGTCTCTTTTATGTATCGGGTTTTGTACAAGATGCTCCCAAGTTGACCTTGGACAGCTTGTTTCTTTTCTTGGCTGAGACAATTTCTGTGAACCTCTGTGTAAATTTACATAAAAGCATTTGTAATTTGCCAGCATTCACAATTAAATGGAAAGTTAATTAATTCTGTTGTCATTTTCTCACCCTCAAATCACTCCAAACCTATCTTCTGTGAAGCACAAAAGGAGATACTTTTAAGGATATCTCAGTGTGTTTTTCCCCCTTCATCATCTTTTGTGTTCCATACAAGTCAACTGCTGTTCAGTAACAATGAATGTTCCCTACAGTTATCATGTAATAATGGTGATGTAGATTTTATTCTAGACATTAAATATGAAAACAAGCACTTCTTTGCCTGTGTCATGTACAGTGCTGCAGTTACTGAGTTGTCGGTCTGGTTTTGTGGTGAGCTGCTCGTGTAGAAAAGAAGGCTGTGACACACTTGTTTTGGATCTTGCAGGTGGAGCTCTTGATTCTAGCTAATGTACCAGATGTTCTTCCAAAACTTCATGCTTTACAGTTTTAAGTTTTTATTTATGAAATTTCAGTTTATATCGTATGAAATATTTATACTTCTATGGAATGTCATTGGATTCAGTTATTGTAGGTTTTGACAGATAAGAAACCTAAACCTAATTGCTTTTTGCTGGCTTTAGTAAGTTTTCAAAGTTTTCTATTTTTCTAAAAATAGATTGTTTCTCCCTAAAGCAAGGAGGAAGCTGTCGGAAAAAGCCAGACAGGCTGATTTGGGTGGATTCTGTGAACCGAAGAAATCGAGTGCTGCTGAAACCTCAATTGCAGAGATGCGGGACTCAGAGGAAGGTAGGTTTTGCTCTTCATCAGCCCCTGGCAGGGTTTTGTGCCGTTCACAAGTATGTTTTTGCCTAGTCATAATATTTTTGTTATGGTTAACAGTAGGACTGCAACCATCAATTATTTTGATAATTAGTACATCACTTTATTTAATTGTTTTTTTTAAAAGGCCAAAAAGCCCCCCAAAAAACCATGTTATTCTACATCCTGCCCAAGGTTATTCTTTAAACAATGTGCAAATTGATTTGTTTCTGAATTTCTACAATTTATAGATTAGGATATACCCATAAAATGAAAGTTGTGCACAGCATACTATGGAAGTAAAATAATGACAAATGTTTTTGAAACAAAAAAGCATTTTGAATTGCACTAACTGAATAAATTATGCATTAAATTAACAGTTCTATTTTCTGGGCTTGCATTTTTAGCAGCTGAAATTTAATAGTTCTTTAAGCTGTCGATATTTTAATTAAAAATATTTCATGATTAAAAATTCAATAATTCTCATTCACTGTCCAGAGTTCACTTCCAAAATATTCTGTAATATTCTTTTTAAAAATACGATGTATAATATTCAACAGACAATCTTTAGTCAATTTTTTCACTTTACAAATTCCCTTCCTCTAATTTAGTGGTTCAAATTTGGCAGAAAATTTAATGGATGATCTACATCTGCTGTTAGTCTCTTACCAGCAGGTGGCACAAGACCAAAGCAACAAGTAAACCAAGACATTCAATCACAAAAACTGATTTGCAGAAATGGAGCAAGCATTAGAAGTTATGATTATCAGGGCCAGTATGTATATGCGTAAAAGCTGTTGCTTGTTTCCCCGTGAAGCCACATGTAAGCATTTGAATTTTATTGTACCTTTTCGCAGCATATTCACCTAGGCTGCTTTAGGGATCATCTGCAAATTTACCTCACAGTTTAAAACAAAGTTCAATTATTTATTCAATGTTATGTTTACATAGCTAGAGTGAATGTCAGAGGGCAAACTGACTAAATATATATTGCCAATATCTCGCCGTAGACAATACTACAACTAAGTACACAAATATTTTTAAGAAAAAAAAGCGTACAGAAATTCAGCAAAACGTGGCTTTTCATGTTCCAAATGTTGTTCTATGTGTGTAGGAACCAGACTGATTTACTACAGTTGAAATTTCCTTACTGTATATACAGTACATAATTATTCTTAGGAAAATTGCTGTAATTCGCCTATTTTATTTTTTTCATCTTCAAGGAAAAACAAAATACAAAAAAAACATTGGACTTTTTAACCTTGTGAGTGGATTGTCAGACAGTCCCTTTGGCACCGTGCATCATGTCTTCTACAGTTAAAATGTGCAGCTACAATACACAGGCGGTTTTGAATACATGTCGATATAAAGTGGTTGCATATTGTTTAAACTAACTATGGTAGTGATATCTTTGTCGACTCTGTAGAACAGTAGCAAGGGAAAGCCCATGTCCAGCAAATAGCGAACCTAAAACTAAAATTACTGTGTTAAAAAAAAGTGATTATAAAGAAAATGCAGAGTGTTGCGTTCTTCTGACCTCATCTACTTGCCTGTATAGTTTGCCAGTATTACAAATCAGCATCACACAAGCCATGATATAAAGTTAAAGAAACTAAGCAACCGACATCAGTATCTTAGATGTAATATTAGTTCTGTATATCAGTGTCGGGTAAAATAGCATTAAAATCTCCTTTGTTAGAGAAAGCTACTTACATGTGGCTTCACAGGGAAACAAGCAGCAGCAAAGATGCTGAATTAAATATATAATAAATAAACAGCTTTTGAGTCAGATTTTCCGCTTATACATAATGGCCCTAATAATCTTAACTTCTACTGTTTGCTTCATTTCTCCAAATGAGATTTTGTGATTTGAATGTCTTGCTTTACTTTTTTCTTTGGTCTTGTGCCACCTGCTGGTGAGCTACTAACAGCAGATGTAGATCATGCATCGTACTCTACTGCTGTTCCTGCAGAGCAATGCTGAATCTGCAGAATTTGAACCACTGAATTAGTGGAAGTGAATTTGTAAAGTGAAATAAATTGGACTGAAAATTGCCTGTCAAATTTTATACATCGTATTTTTAAACATTGAATATTTTAGAGTGAACTTTGGAAGGTGAATATGAATAGGGGGATTCGTGGCCTAGTGGTTAGAGAGTTTGACTCCTAACCCTAGGGTTGTGGGTTCGAATCTCAAGCTGGCAATATGATGACTTAAGTGCCCTTGAGCAAGGCACCGAACCCCCAACTGCTCCCCAGGTGCCGCTGCATAAATGGCTGCCCACTGCTCCGGGTGTGTGTTCACGGTTTGTGTGTGTTCACTGCTGTGGGTGTGCACTTTGGATGGGTTAAATACAGAGCACAAATTCTGAGTATGGGTCACCATACTTGGCTGGATGTCACTTCACTGAATTATTAGAAAATGTGTGTAAAATGTCTTGAATTGAAATATTGAAAGCTTTAATAAACAACTGTTAAATTTCACCCCCTTAAAATGCAAACTCTGACAATACAAGGCATAAACATTTCAGAACTGTTAATGCAATGCATTATTTTTTCAGTTAGCGCAATTCAACATGCTTTTTTGACAATTGTAATTATTTTACTTCCGTAGGACACACACCTGACTAAATGAATGAAATTAGTTTAGAATTATTTCTCTACCGATTTTGTGGATTAGTTCCAGCCCTAGTTGTAGTGTTATTGTAACAGAATTATGCCTTTATATAAATCATTTTCAACTTCAGTAATGATTTTGCATTTTTAAATATATTTTTCTTGTTATTCAGGGATTAATGGTGAGGAAAGATCCCCTTCACCTTCAGAGTTGCAACAGGAGAATGCAGCTTCCCAGTCGTCTTATACGGAAAATGAAAATCCTGTCCAGTCTCATACGATAGACATGAACCAGAGGGAAGGATTGGATGAGGAAAATGCAGAGGATGATGGACAACTTCAGCAGCCCCAGTTAAATCAGAGCCCACAGCATCCCTCTAAGGCAGAATCAGTTGATGGGAATGAAAAGTCTCTCTTGAATTTATTTTCAGGCAGCCCTGCAGAAGAAAGCTCTGAGAGTCCACTGTGTGATACAGAGTGTATATCATCTTTAGCGAATCCTGAGTTGGAGGCAGAGGGGGATTTCGAGGATGACCCCCAAGGAGGAACTTACCCCTGTCAGCATTGCGAGCGACATTTCTCCACCAAACAAGGCCTGGAACGCCACGCTCACATTCACACTACTTCAAACCATCAAACTCATACTTTTAAATGCCGGTATTGTGCCAAGCCCTTTGGCTCTCAGGTAGGCAGGCGCAGACATGAACGTAGACATGAGAATGGGAGTAAAACTTTAAATAGGCCCGGATCACTTAGCGGAACAACGTTCCTCCACAGTCCCACGGCACCCAATGATTCTGCTACCTCTGGCAGTGCATCCTCGCCAAGCCATTCAGTCATTATGAACACACAGAACAGTCCACCTCAGCAAACCTCTGACAGTTTGAAAAAAGAGCTTGGTGCTGAATCTGATCGACCTTTTATATTGAATGAGAATGGGGAGTCAAAAGAGCTTCATCCTTGCAAGTACTGTAACAAGGCTTTCGGCACACACACCAACATGCGCAGACACCAGCGCAGAATCCACGAGCGGCATCTAATGCCAAAAGGTGTTCGACGGAAAGGTATGCTTCTGCAAGATGGCTCCTCCCATCAGCAGCAGCATGAACAAGGGCAGCCTGTTTCGCTCCTGGAAAAGTCTCCAAGTGCCAGTCCACCACCAATTTATGTGCCCAGTGTGGAGTCTGAGGATGAGGGGGATAGAGAGGATTGTATGGTGGATATCTCTAACAACATTTCGGAAAATCTCAGCCATTACATTGATGGAAAGATCCCATCTACAAGCACAGTGAGCAACTGTGAGTTCATTGAGGTTGATTCAAGCACTGCAGCATTGTTTGGCCTTGATGCGCTCATTCTAAGTCCCAAACAAACACAGACTTGTCCAGTGAAAGAAGTTTCATGCGTAGCTCAGACAGCTTCTAAAAGACGAACTACTACACCACCACTGCTGCCTGCTGTGAAAATGGAAACAGAAACAGCATCCTCCTCTTCCTCCCTGTCCTCCCCTTCCTCTCAGTCATCTTTGTTGGTAGGAAACATTTTCTCCCAGTCAACTGAAACGTTAGCTGGTCAGAAGGAGAAAACGGTTTATCTCTCTCCAAAACTCAAACAATTACTACAGGCCCCGGATGGTCAGAAACCAGCCATAGGTCTAATTACAGATGGCCATAGATTGACCACCCCGCTTTCCGTAACTTCACTTCCTACTGTCCAAGGAAAGTTTAAAAGAAGGACTGCCTCCCCTCCCACAACTTCACAGAGTAGCCCGCCACAAATAAATGACAGCATAAGCCTTGCAACTGGGGTTTCATGCTCTCTGAAGGTGCCAAAGATTGAAAGCCATTGCATGACACATTCCTGGAGTTTGTCCAGCAAAGATCATGGGGATGCTGTAAGCCTAACAGGAAAAGACTGGTCTCCTTCAAGAAGCGGGGGGAATTCTTGCAATCAGCAGCCGCTTGACCTTTCGAATTCCTTCAGTAAAAATGACAATAGTGTAAGCAAGGGCTCTGGAGAGGCTGTGCTTGACTTAAGTATGAACCGTAAAAGTCCTGTCGACCATGAAGTAAAGACGAGCTCAGCCACACTAATGCCACATGTAAAAAGAAAGAAACCCAATACCAGCATTTTAGAGAAAGTCTTAATGAACGAGTATGCTGGCCTAAACTCACCTGGAGATGAAGGATCCAATACTCTTGGAAGCCCTGACGTTCTTTCGTCCTCTGAGAGTGCCACATGTGTTGGCCCCTCCAGTCCCGGATCAGGATCCGAGCACCTTCCTTGTGAATCAGCCTCTCCTCCTTCTCTGACCCCTATGACTATTAATCCATCCTCTCCGTCTTCATCTAGTATAGCATCATCTACACCCCCTCCTCCAGTCTTACCCACTATTCCATCACCTCCACCTTTATCATCACCTCATCTTCAGATGTCAGATGCCTCATCACCTGCCCCTTTTCCTGTATTGTCCCCTAAAATGTCCCCCAAGGCAGATAATAGTTTCGAGGAAGTGTCGGATTCGTCTGCTTTAACAGAATTATGCCATGATAGATTAAATTCCATTGTTAATGATTCAGACCAAACTGCTGAGCCGTTAGACCCTGCGATTTCTCCACTGCCTCAGGATGAAAAAAGACATTGTACAGCAGATTCATCTTCAAAGTCAGAAACACTACTTGAGGGCTCAAACCATGATTCTAAGCCTCAGTTTTTAAGAAATGCAGATCAAGCAGGTTCTTCTCGCCTAAAGTGGGATACTGCTTCTGAAACCAGCCAAAGCCATTCCTGTGAAGGAACTCTCCCTCAAGACCTCAATAATAAAACAGAAGGCAGACACAAATCAAAGTCTTTGCTTTCTACAGTACAATCAACTCCTAAAAAGGAGTCATCACCGACTTTCCTCAGCGAATTGCATTCTCCACAAAAGAGTTCAGAAGTTGATAAGTTGGTTGTAGAGGATATAATGAAAAAAGAGGGGGCGGTGGATATTACCACAAATGGGAGCAACACTTCACCTGGAACTCCACCCAGAAATTCTGATGAGTTTGAGACGCCAGAGCGGGAGACTTTTGTCAGGAATTTTGTATGTAACGTCTGCAAAGAGCCATTTCGCTCCATCAAAGACCTTAGTGGCCATATAATAGAGCATGCGTCAGAGTGGCCTTTTAAGTGTGAGTTTTGCGTGCAGTTATTTGGTAACGCCACTGCGCTGCTTGAGCACCGCTCCTCTTTCCATGGTGTAGGAAGAATTTATATTTGCTCCATTTGCTCAAAGGAGTTTGCCTTCCTCTGCAATCTCCAGCAACATCAAAGTGACCTACATCCAAGTCAGAGTTGCACTCACACTGTTGTTGAAAACGGGAAGCTCAGACCTCAGAATTACACCGATCCTGCATGCGTAAATGTGGAGAAAGACGCTGTTCTTGTCTCTATTGCTGGAGCAACCTGTGAGGATTCTTCTGAGGAGTGCAACGGTGACACTAAAAAGGTGGAAGACGAGGAAAATGGCCATGAGGACCCTACAGAAGAACTATACACTACAATAAAGATTATGGCCTCTGAGGCTGGTAAACCAAAAGGTCCAGATGTACGGCTTGGCATTAATCAACACTACCCCAGCTTTAAGCCTCCACCCTTCCCGTACCACAACCGGACACCTGATAGCTCGATTGCCTCCGCCACTAATTTCACCACACACAACATCCCCCAAACATTTAGCACTGCGATCCGGTGTACCAAATGTGGAAACAGCTTTGACAACATGCCTGAGCTACATAAACACATATTAGTTTGTGCTAATGCTAGTGATAAGAGACGCTACACCCCTAAGAAGAATCCCATTCCTCTTAAACAGGTTGTGAAACAATCTCCGAATGGTCTTCTTAACACCACAGGAGAGTCTGCTGGGCAAAATGCTTTCCGCAGAATGGGTCAGCCAAAACGGCTCAACTTTAACCAAGATATAACCTCCAAAGCAAAGTTATCAGCCCTAAATAAGAAGAAAAACCAGCTAGTCCAGAAAGCCATATCTCAGAAGAACAAGTCTGCTGCCTCTGTAAAGAAACCAACAACCCGGGTAAAGGAAGAGGAGACCCATAAGCTCCACGCATGCCCATACTGTAGTAGAGAGTTCACATACCCAGCCAGCCTCAATAAGCACATCGCTTGCAGCTGTCCACAAAGACCTGTTGCCAAGAAGTCGAAAAAAGGCGCTCTGACACCTCAAGACAAAAACAGGAGTCTCCGAAGTCGAGCCACTGATCCTGAAGTCAAACAAGAACCAGGTTCTGAACCAAGTGCAAAGGCCTTGGGGAAAACCAGAGCCCGCAGCTCTGAGCCAGTTGAGAGTGAACTTCCACCAGGAAGTAAAGGAAAAGCACCTCAGGTACGTACAAAGAGGCTCTCCATGCATGCAGACAACACAGCACCACAAACTAAGAAAGTGAAAAAGAGCAATGAGCAACTTACTTCAATAACTCCTGCACTTACTGATGACTCTTCAACGCGACCACAGTCTAAAATGCAACGATCTAAAGAGGTTATTGTCAAGAAGGAGGTTGTTGTCAAAAAGGAGGCTGTTGTGAAAATGACACCGTCTAAGAAGGAAGAACGCTTTTCGACAAGGTCGCGGGAGAGAAAAGGTGGGCCAGTGACACGCAGTATACAGATGGCTAGTGCTTCAGCTCCTCTGGAAGTGAAGACTGAAGACCTCTCAAACCATGAAGCAGGACAGTCTGAGGTAATGTAGAATTCCACTGTTAGCATTAACATAATATATGTTTAGAGTTACATGTGTATATATATTTCTGAGTGTTTGATTTCAAAAATTTTCTCCCTAATGTGTTTATTTCAGGAGTCTCTATTGAAGCTAGCCAGGTAGAACACCACAGTCTCCAAAGGATTGCTTTAGTCAATGACTGGAAGGGGAACTTCTTTCAACTAAATTGGATTAACTTGATCACAGCCTGAATGTTCAGGGGGACCAGGAGTTATCTCCCTGCTCGTGTTTTGCGTTGGCTCATTGGCGGTTTCTTCTCAGTGCACTTTTATAAATAAGCCTTTAACCCTCTTATCCCAAAATGGACTAAAGAATATGATAAATAAATAAATCTCTATTAAGAAGAATATTACTTGATTTATAAATGTTGACCTTCTGGTTTTGCTAAGGTATTGCAAGATGCAATCATTCAACAGTTTCTCGTTCTTAGACTAATTCAGCCCATTTAATCTGTAAGGCTTTTGGATCCAGTGGTCTCCCAATGCATGTGCTTCTGTATACAGTATGATCGGAGACTCCTCTCTTCATGACCTGCTCCTCTTTTACAGAGAAAAATTATTTGAAGAGTATATATGTATATTTAAGTAAATGTAATCCTTCACAGGGAATGTTTATCATCTGAGAGGCTTTTTTGTTTTTACGTTGTTGTTGATGTTTTGTTTATTTTGACATGATAAATGAATTGAGCTGTTTGATACAGTCAGAGTGAGCAGGACAAGAAAGTTTGCTGGATGTAAAGGGTATTCGACCTTCACCTAGACCAGCCAAAACCATTTTTTCTTCTTTTCTTTTATCTGAACCTTTTGCAATCTACAGAATCTACAGCAGGGCTGCTGGCCATTAAAATTACACTAAAACTACAATTGGGAATTACGAACTCTGTTCTGCACTCGCATGAAAATAAATGAATAGTGCCATTATTACAACCCAAATTATGTAATTGTTACTTGCATCTAGTGATCTGGTCAGTCAGGTTACTTGTATCTGAAGAAAAGCACTTTATTGAGGCTAATTTGCCTTTTATTGATATCTCAAAGTTTGAGGTGATTTTACAATATGTGGTAACACCTGCTTAAACTGTATAAAAACAGCATTACTTTTCACTGGTGTATTATGAGCACGTTAGTCGTAGCCTGCGGCAACCTCAGAAATTTGCTTCCAGTCTAATAAGACCTAGTTAATGTCGCATTATTAGTATAATTAGCCGTTATTGCCATGATGCCACCACAAACACTCAGTTTCTTTGGTAACCCAGCATTACACAAACCTTTTTATCGTTTCTCATTTTTATAAAATGGATAAGGCCTCTTCTTTACTAGAACACCAACTGGACTTAATCCTTAGTGTTCTACCTCCTGGCTAGCCTTGAACTGATGCGTTTTCTGCCTTTGGACAGCGTAATCCCTCTCACTCCTAAGCCTGTCTCTGCCGTGTCATTTCCACTTTACAACCTGGACAATGAGGACAGGGATCTGGACAAGTTCTGAATGCTTGAAATGTTTTTTTTTTTAAGCAGGGTACTTGAAACAATACTTAATTTTCTTTGCAGAATTTTCAAAGAAATTTCATGTCTTTTGCTGTCCTGCATTGATATATTTTTGGGAATGAAGTGTTGACAGTGTTTTGTGATTATGAAATATAACCTTTACAAATGTAAAATGCTTTGTTCTAATTGATATTAAATCTTTTTTTTTTTTCTTCATTGCATATTTGATTTTAGCTTTTATTTTGACACTAGGTAAACCTTCAGAAAGTGTCCTGAGATACGGCACCAGTCAGTTTGTCACAAATGTAGACAATACTTAGGTTTGATCCTTTGCATCACTATCTATTGTCTGCATTGCTTCATGACTTATTTAGGCTTTTGCATAACGGTTTATAATCGTACATAAGGCCCAGTTTCACAAACAGGGCTTAGCTTAAGCCAGGGCTAGGCCTTAGTTAAATGAAAATATATTTTCAACTTTTTTTTACAAAAATGCAGTTGAAAAAAGGTCTTGACATGGAACAACGACACTGCATATTTTAAGATATGTAAGATCAAGATATTTTCAGTTGATACAGCTCAAACATGCATTTTAGTCTGGGGCTAGCTTAAGCCTTGTCTGTGAAATTGGGGGTTCAATTTCTTTTGTCCTGGCCCAATAGTAGTGTTTTCTTGCTAAATTGAACTTGATCTATCAAGAGCTTGATCTCACTGGAAGAGTTCATTTTTATAGTGGCTGTCAGAATCTCATATTGACCATCAAAAAAGCCATTAGAATGAAATGCAGTTCTAGGCTAGGTAACCCTGACTAAATGCTCATAATAGCTGCAAGTACTCTTCCAATGGCCTGGCTTGCCAATATTCAAATGCAGACTTCAATAGTGAGTGCAGGTTTGTTCCGTTATACAGGATCGATCTTTATGTAGCAGTCAAAGCACATCTTTTTAATGTTTCCCCAATGCCATGGTGCTGTTTTTTTTATGGTTCCTCCGTGGGCCAATGCTGTGCATGGGAGAGAAAAGGTGCAACATGCTATGCTCTGCTTGACAGGATGAAATATCATCACACTTAATCCTGATTGCTGTGCAAGGTGGCATAGCCCCTAGTCATAAAAATGCAGCCCCACGCAGCTTCCAAGTTGTTTGATGCAGTGTATTAAGATGAGGAAATGGTGCTTAGATATGCATTTGCATGGTGCACACAAGAAATTATTTTCCTTGATCATTTTGCAAGACCCATCTTTTGTTAAACCCAATTAACGTTATACATCAATATTTGCTGTTGTGTAATTTGGAATACTTTTTATTTGCAAATAAATTGGGAATTATTTTTTAAAATGGAAAACTGATTAGATTATGAAAATAGAATACAGTGCGAAAACCATGCCTTAATTTTGCATTTGGTTATTATCCATTATCAGATACTGCACTGAGTTATATATATATATATATATATATATATATATATATATATATATATATATATTTTAAGAAGTATTGCTTAATAGAATTACAAATCATTTATAAAGAAATGGCAACTAAAGCATTGAAGTAAAAATGCAGTTTTGAAGTAGATACAATAAAATAGTGTTTTCTTGTGGAACATACTACAAAAATCTGTTATATTTAAAACTTTGAAAAAAAAAATCATGCACTGGAAAAAATGGCGTAGAAGCAATTTTAACCCAGAAATTTCTAATAAATTTTTATTAAAATTTTTTTTAGTAATAAACTTTAGTTACTTAGGCAGATAACATACTGAATGAAACATTAAGTTTCAATTACAACTTTTTTTTTTTTTAATTCATTTACAGTGGTAATCTGTCATGATTTCAGAAGACTGAGATTTTTAACCTCTTTTCTTTGAAATCTTATACGCCAATTAATTGTTCATATTAAGACCTTGCATTAATTATATAAATGGTTTTAATTCTTTGTTCAGCTTTAACCTCAGACTTCCTGCTAGTTTTATTTCTATCCGTATTGCTGCAAAATATTAATTCATCTCTACATTCAGAGACCATTAGCAATATTGTTGGCTTACGTAACTAGTTAGGCTGAGGATGTTTGTGATGCTGTACATTATCAAATACCTTTCTACCTCTCTGAGGGCAGCAGGAGAACAGTTAGACGGAGAGAGAGAGAGAATGATCTCTTCAGGCAGAGAAAAGCATAGGAGGAACAGCTACCCTCCCCAGCTGACAGCTCACTATCTGCGTGTCTCCTCAGTTCATCTTCAAAAAGAATTTGATTTGAGTGAACCTTCAGTTAGACAGAGGGAATTAATTCCAGTGAGCTCCAGCCACTCGGCATCTGCCTTGTCTGTCAGTTGAAAGCTGTGAAACTCACTCTTGTCACAAGTCTAAATTTCAGAGTTTGCTGATATAAAAGGAAGAAGAAGAATATAAAATGACCTTCTCTTTCACCACTGTGGCACTGCAGGCTGTCCTTGTGTAAACCAGTCACCTTTCAACTTCATGACTAGCTGATAGCTGGATGTTACGTAATTCCAGGTTGACCATGTTTTCTTTTAAAACAGGAGGATATGACTACACTTGAAGATCTTTCATGATCTTATGGCAGAGAGCGGATTCAACAATCACACTGATGTGACAAAACTTTCATAGGAAAATCTGACAAATGGGGAAACGGCTAAAAATGACTGCTGAAATGTTTCAAGCCAAAGAGAAGAATGAAATGTAAAATAAAGCATGTGCATATACTGTATATTATCTACAATGGATTGGAATTTATTATTTGGAAAATGTGAACATTATAAAGTGTGACGGCAAAGACCTAGAAATGATAATGGTGTTGCATCAAATATAAAATATCAAACTGAGCGACATCTGAAAATAGATAATGCTGTACTTTTTTCCCTTTATTAATGTCATTTTAGTGGATGCATTATATATTTCCAACCAGGACTGATATTTTGTTATGTAAGGCAGACATTTGTACATTTTTAAGTCTCCAAATACTTTTTGGGGGGTCACTGTAGGTCAGTACATCCCAAGATCCCACCTATTAATTTTTCTCATTGTATGCCAATTGATATTTTACCGCTTTTGGGTGAGTTACCCAAAATGAACTATCCTTTCCAACCTCTCCTCGCTCCTCCACAGGGGGAGGAATTAAAAAGCAGAGCTGCAAAATTTGCACATAAAAAATCATTTCCCTGCAGCAGCGCTTCTTACGAAACCGATCGTGGAGTTGAAGGGAGAGAGAAGAGAACGCAAGAAATGAAAGGGAGGGGTAGAGCCGAGGCAGAGGGAGGAGAGAAGAGGGCACACGCACCCGATCAAAGCACAACAAACACCAGTCCACCCTGAGCGAAGCGAAGGTTTCAGGACAGATTACCCTGGACCAGGAGCTTCAGACCGCTGCTCTCAGGCTGGAGAAACCTGTCAGCGGGGCACAACCTCAACACATGGTCACAGAGCTGCAGGAAAAGGCAAGACATCATTGCTCTGATTCTCTCTCTCTCTTTCAAGCTCGCTCTCCGCACACACTCTCACTCATTCTCCTTGATGCACACACAGACACACTCCCTCATTATCTTGCGTGTGATTGAGGCTATTTCTCTCCGTCCTGTGCAGGAACCTCTGCTATTCTTATACTGCTGCAACGTTGCTCCAGCTTCTGTTCTCAAAGGGGACGGACAACAAACCGGTGCTTTTCTGCTTGACGTGTTATTCCGAAGCCTAGTGGGACATCCCAGCCATGGAGAACACTCTCACTTGTACTCCAACCACCTTTTCCCAGGTCTTCGGCCGCCAAGGACAGCTGATGCAAGCTAGTAAGTACCTGAGATCTGTCCCATTTGGGCCGAAAAACACGTGCTTTGCGAGGTTTTGCCAGTTTGCAAGCCTTGAATATGAAATGGTGAAGTCTCGGCTGAGTGCTTGCTTATGTTCTGTAAAAGCTCTGCTGGCGGGACCATGGTCCACTGCAAATCCTGATCTCTTGGTTTAGGCACTCAGCATGCAGAGAGAAAATCATCTTTTTCCCCCTGCTGCTTTCAGCTGCTAATGAGCTGCACACAGTCAAGAAATGTGTCTGTGTGTGTGTGTGTGTCTCATCTTGCTTATGGATGTAGTGATCTTAATAAGTCAGTCATGAGGCCTGGGGCTGAAAGGGGAACATGAAAGTTGTGTTGGGAAACTAACTCAGATTGTTTTTGCAGGGTAGAGTGAACCTCACCAGTGTAATTCTGAAACAGTGGACTAATTCCTTGACAGTTTTATAAATATTGTACTCCTAAGCATTGATGAATTATGAATATTGTCTTAAAAAAAAAAAAAAAAGTTTCAGTGCTATGAATAGATGCCGCATCAGAACTTATGTCTCACAGATTGTACTTCTGCATCTAATGACTTGATACAGATTTTGTGGGGAAGATGCTCGTAAAAGTGTACCAAAATATTTCCGGTCCTCATCTTAATTTAAAATGACCACAGATGGAAACTACTGAAAAATGAACGCATGACAATTCATAACTTGAAATGAAACCCATGTTAACATATTTAAAATTAGTATATATATATTATATAGACTTATTATAATATATAAGTCTTTAATATTTTAGATTTAATATATATATACATTGTATGATTTTACTTGCCAAAATATAAACTGATCACACACTCTGTTGCGCCATTAAAATAAAATGTAAATTTGTAAATAATATTTACATATTCTAATTGATTTTACTAATAAAGGACTGTTATAGTAATTCTTTTATTTAGTTTTAATAATTCATCAGTGCCTATAGGCAATCTTTATAAAGCTGTGAAGGAATTATTGTACTGTATTAAAATTACATTTAACAATGTCAAGTAATGATTGCTAACATACTATCTTTGATAAAATGATTTAGTGTAATTTCATAATGTTTTCGCAGACATCTCTGACTTATATCAATATAATATATATTTTAGCAGATTTTATTCTCATATCAAAGTTGCAGCTTAGATGTCAGTGAAGCAATTGAATTAAGAAGACTTGCCGCAGGATGCAATTACTCAAACAGCTGTTTGTAAATGACCGAGATACTAGCGTTAATGGCAATCCAAGCAGATTTTAATTTGATGCTTAATTCGACGTCTCTACACATTGACATGCCAATTAGCAGAGATGCGCCATGCTGTTGAGTTCCCATTGAAAAACACGATTACCCAGTTCTTCTGGGGCAGAGTTTGAAAAAGCATGCATTTACAGCAACTCCTGGGGAATTTCATCCTGAGTTTATATATTATATAAATATCAGCCAGTGTCATTGAGTTTTAACTCTGTGATTTTAGTTGTCTCCTCTTTAGACCGTGCACAGTTTATTTTATTTTATTTTTTGTATGGAAATGTCCTGAAATAAAAAAAAAAAAAAAGTGAAGTGAAGTGACATTCAGCCAAGTATGGTGACCCATACTCAGAATTTGTGCTCTGCATTTAACCCATCCGAAATGCACACACAGAGCAGTGATCACACACACACACACACACCCGGAGCAGTGGGCAGCCATTTATGCTGCGGCACCCAGGGAGCAGTTGGGGGTTTGATGCCTTGCTCAAGGGCACCTAAATCGTGGTATTGAAGGTGGAGATAGAACTGTACACGCACTCCCCCCACCCACAATTCCGTCCGGCCCGAGACTAGAACCCACAACCCTTCAATTGGGAGTCCAACCCTCTAACCATTAGGCCACGACTTCCCCTGAATTTCCTTCCTCTGGGTGAGTTGCTGGGTTTTGCATTTTAAACCACTAGAATCTAATTTTAAATTCATGTTTACTTAAAGTACCTCATGTTTTTTCGACATTTGATGTGTTTTGAGATCGGCATTGGAGAAACAGGATGGATTGAGAGTGTTGGGCGTGCTTTGATAAAAGTGTCTCTCTCTCTATTTGCTCTCCTGAAATAGAAGAAAACTTTTATAAATAACGCCCTTTGTTTGCTTTATTTCTGTGAACTCATTAGCTGTTCGGTAGGCAGGGATGTATTAGTGTCTGCAGAGTGTGTGACATTGCCATGATTAATATTCTGCGTGTGGCTTTAGGAGCGCTGAAAGCCCCTTTACTGAATTTGTGTTTGTGAAGTGCCTGAAGATGAAACTCCTCTGCAATATCTGAACCTCTGCGGTTCCGGAATTCTGTATGTATTACCATCAGCTACTTCTCTGTGGCTCTTTGCTTTGAATGTCTCACATTCTGTATCATCCATAATGATGAGATTTTGTAGTTTCGAAACATTCTGATGTGTCATTCCCTGTGGACACGATGGACCTAGATTTTTCTGATGTTTCTGCCTTTATAAACAATGAACTGATTTGAGACGTCTTTTTATCTTAATTTTTTTTTCAATCTAATTTGCATGAATATCTTCAAAAAGACGATGTGGTGCTTTTTTGGCACTTTTGCCTCAAAAAATTTACTCTGTTAACACTGATCAAATGGCCCTGTGTTTGCTCCCATAAGTGTTTTGAAAGATCATCTTCAAGTGATGCAAAATGATCCACGGCGCAGTTCATGAGGCGCCAATGCTTTTATGTTCTGTGTTGGTGTTTAAATGGGTATGCATGAGTATGGCTGAGATCCAAGTCTAAGCACTCACCCGCCGGCACACACACTGTTTTGGCTGACATAAGGGACAATGCTGGACGAGGCTGCAAGTGTGAGCTCATTTGTGTGTGTCTGCAGATGTTAGCGATGGCACAATTTACAGCACCAGTGACTCTAATAGGGATCTGTAGGGCCAGACGGAGTTACACGGTGTCTCAGGATGTGATGGCCTCTTTTCCACACTTCATGTTTGATTGAGAAGTTATTTCTGTGAAAATAAGCCTTGATGCTGCATACAGACATATGACCTCACACATATATATTTAACATCTCTCTGGAATGCTGGAATGCAAGTTTTGCCAAGTTTTGCTTTTGCCAAAATAGCATTATATATTAACATTCTGATTTATAATTTTAATTATCTATATCAAATATATAATAATTTTTTTCTATCTTGCTTGGTCATTGGGTATTTATTATTTATTTGCAGATAATACTTGATATGTTAGTCTGTTTTTCTGTCTATTGTCCAAATACAGTAGATCCACTGTGTATAAAAAGGTAGTTTTTTGTTATATTTTACATATTTGAAAATTAGTAGTCTCTGCCACTAGCAAGTTGTTAGTTGCAATATTAGCAGTTGCACACTGCTACATTGCTTGCATAATAATCTATGACTATTTCTCCCATATGTTTTCAGGCATATTTTCATGGGACATTAGATGCTCACAGACTCTCACGTTATTATCGCGCATATGTCGCTCCCAACAGAATGTTACTTGCAACACTGCTGATAGTTTTTGATGCAAAAGATTGAACCATTTTCTTTGCAGTGGTTATGTCGTAGGTTGGCTGACAAATCTTTATCAACTCACGAGGCCCAACAATCACTCCATCTGGGTCAATAGATGGCTAATTTGAGAGATTATCTTTCTTAAAATCTATTATTGAATCAATAGGCTATAGTTGTAACGATAGGCCTGCCAAGTTTTGTAGGGTAGCCTTTTGTACCAGTGTGAATTTGCTGATAGAATGCTGCAAATATTAATTCCAAGAGCTTTGGTGTTCACAATTGGACAGAAATCCATTTTTCTTCTAAGTCTGTTTGAAAGAAACTGGTTTTAAGTGGCAATGCAGCCGTTAGTGCAGAAAAGGCTTAGCTTACAGGCAGCGCGCGTTGATTAGAGCGTTCTCATGAATTTTAAGCAGGGGCCAGTTTTGTTTGAATTTAAGCTTTGGAGTTTGGAGATTTCTGAACTATTTCACTTATAATAAGAAAAGTGATGTAACTCCCTCTTAACTTCAAAAAGTACCCACAACATTTCCCCTGGAGAGTTTCTATAAGGAATAAGTTGGGAAATGATGTAGCGCATGAGGCTGTGTGGATTTGCCTGATGCTGTTTATCGTGAGGTTAGGTGTGATTGTGGGCCATGCCAGTTTTCTCCAATTGACGGGTTACTTTGGAGCCTAAAATTGCTTTGGATATCAGTCCCTACACATGATGTTCTGAACTGCTCTGAATAGTGTTTACATCTGAGGGAATATATTTTGACAGAGGCAGCTGGCAAGTCTTGAGCAGCTAAAGAACTTCCTGCATGCAAATTTGTTTTCTTCTGAAACCACTTCAAAGGGATCTCATAATATGTCTGTGGCAAGTGCGTCGTATTTTTAATTTATTTATTTTGCAAATTTGACACATCATCCAGAATGTGGGTTTAAATCCACATATTTCATTTTCATCATGTAACTTGAAGACTGCTTAATATTATCAGATCCTCCCCAGCCTCCCCGTCATTCTCTCCATCTCTCTCTCTCTCTCTCTCTCTCTCTCTCTCTCTCTCTCTCGCTTATTTTGCTCGCTGTAGTCTGTGTGCTGTAGAACTTTTTACACAAGGGTCAATTTCTCACCTTTCTGAATTTACACATTTGGGAAATGCTGTAGCACTTTCTCCTGTCTTTATTGTACAAGAACTTTGTAGTAGAATTTGTAGAAGGACTTATTTTGAGATTAGGTTTCTGTCATACTTTAGTAGCCAAGCATCCGCTTTAACATCTGCAACAGCAGTTTATGCTGCTCTCTCCTCTCCAGGAAGAAAATCATTTTAATCTCAGTTTAATTGGTAACTCTGCCTTTACCTTGGATTAACTGTATATCTAACCCTCTACTGCGTTATTTCTAACCTTATTTATCTAGCATTTATATATTTTTATATATACCTACATATCTCTTATATTGACCATGACTGCTATTTTTGTGTAAATATATAGTTAAATAATACTATTGTGAAATAGTACTACATTTTAAAATATCTCTTTTTTTAATTTCATATAGTTTAAAATTTTATTTATTTCTCGAAGGGGTCATATGATGCGTTTTAATTTTTTTCTTTCTCTTTGGAGTGTTACAAGCTCTTGGTGCTTAAAGAAGATCTGTAAAGTTGCAAAGACTAAAGTCTCAAATCCAAAGAAATATTCTTTATCAAAGTTAAGACTCTGCCACACCCTCATTCAAACACGCCCCCACATGTCTACATCACTATGTGGAAATATTTGTGTAATGCTGCCCAAATGTTCACGCAAAGAAAGAAGGCGTTGTTTTAGTAACCACAGTTAGTGTTGAAGCAACTGTGTCAGGGAGATGCTGTGTGTTTCTAGGCGAAAGCAAAAGCACTTTATTTGTCTTTCTGAAAGTAGATGCATTTAGGAATCTTTAAGATTACTTTCAACAGAACAGCATCGCATTTAATGGATGACCGTTTTGTGAACCTAGGAGAGGTAATTCTGACTTTGCTACGACAATCTAGTTCTTCTGAATCAGCTACTGTAAGTATGTTTTGTTATTAGTTTAAGTATTTGCTATTGAATGTTCATATGCAGAGTTTTGCGCATCACGCATGTGTGTGTGTGTGTGTGTGTGTGTGTGTATGTGAGAGAGAGAGACAGGATCACATCACAGAGTCAGCTATCTTAACCGTCCATGGCTTGTTTACTGCAAACACATTTATTTTGAAAGATGAAGCTCATGATTATGAAAAGGATCATTACATTTCTGACGAGTGCTTGCGGTGTTCGGCCAATCACAATGCACTGGGTTAGTTGGCCAATCGGAGCAGACTGCGCTTGTGGGAAGGAGGGACTTTGTAGAAAACAACACATTTGGGAGAGGTGGGGCATAGAGGACCTACAGAAATGTTTTTGGAACATTAAAGCATGTCAACATATTCTGTTACACCAAATACACAAAATAATGAAAATAAATAAGTCAGTAAGTATACTGAGGCCAAACTTTTGACCGGGTAAAGCAGTCATTTCGAAGTTCAGTTCATTGTGTGGACACCATATTGGAGTGAGTACCTTTTTCATCTTTTATTGTATTTCAAAAATCCCACTGTAGCTTTTCAAGTGAACAAAAAAAAAAAAAAAAGTGCAGAAACATATGTCAAAGCTTGAGGGCTGCCTACATGACTTTTTCATTCTCAGCATGAACATTCATGACAAAATGGGTGTCAAACATTTAATAAATCATTCACTACCTCAAGCATGAATTATAAAATGCGATTTTGGTTGATGTTACCTTTAAGAATGGCACACTTTCTGAAATTTTTCCATCCAGTGGGCTTGTTGGTTGGTTGGAAAACCACACGCATTTGCTAAATACACACATTATTGCTCTTTTGTTTCGTGTGTTATCATGTAGAGGTTGCTCACTTAACACTGTTATTATCTGTTTCAGCCTTAGACACACACTGCTCTACCATCTGTGTGCAAGACGTGACTTGAATATTAAAACAGTACATTTTACTGCTCAATAGTGATGAGTCTCCTGACATAGACTAGGGTAGACATGGTTTTTCTCATTATCAAATGCTATTGGCTAATCCTGTAGGACTGGGACGTATTAAAGAGTATGGGTGGAATATTCTACATGCTCTTCTTAGATGAATTATGAAAACTGTGTTGAATGTTATATGCTTTGACTTTCATTTGACTCAAGGCTCAAGCTTTATCTTTGCTTGGTCTGCCTCATCCCTCAGTGAAGGGTGCTGCTCATTGGCGCCTTCAGGATTTTTTTTTATGGGGTGGCCAAAAGGGGCCAGTAAAAATATTAGGGTGGCGCTGGCACAATACATGTTGCATGTCTAAATCCAATGGCAGACAATTTTTTTTTGGCCTTACTATTAATTATTTCTGGGAGCATATCAAGTTATAGGCTTCAAAACTTCAGTATTTCTATTCTCTGTATAGAGCAAAATAGAAAAAAAAGTTGTTCTGCAATTCACCTGCAAGTACCCTCATATTTATTTGAAGTAATAGTAATAGATTTTTAACGCATAACTTCTGTTGTTACAGTATATGTTTTTTTGCTGCACAGAGTATGTTAGATGAGAAGAAAGACTATCCTGCATCGGGAAAGCAAGACCTTGAACTCATGGGCAGTACTGAAAATATTTTCTACTAAATAAAAGCTGTTTCTGTCTGCAAACACTGCATCACTGGTTTGTGTGCACGCCTCTCTGTCTGTATGACTCAAAAGTCTGAGGGACCTTGTGAGTGACAGACAACATTTAAAACTGTGGCGAAAGAATTATGGGCTGGTCATCATATCTAATCAATGAATGGTAAACACTGGCTAACTGTTAAAATTTAAAGAACCAAAGAATTAAACTACTTCAGTCTGTGTGCATTGAATTTATTTTCTCAATCTAAATTGAATTACTGAAACAAACTTTTCCACGACATTCAAATTTATTGAGATGCACCTGTATAATGAGTTATTTCATGCATTTAAATGGTTTCATTTTCTCATATTTTTTAGTATCAGTGCACTGTGCTCACATTTATTTGTGCATTAAATTACAAATAAAAAATGCATATCTGCTTGTGCCGTATATTGTGATCTCACATTGCATATGTTTGATATTTTAGTACATGCATTTGAGCGACGTTCTTGTGTGCTGTGTATACGTGCACAGTTTGCAGCTTTAATCACCTTTTTGGTAATTTCATGACTTGGAGGTGCCACTGGTGCTAGCATCATTTGCTTGCAAAATGGCAGATATTAGCAAACAATTCAGCTTGTGTTGACACACAGGGATTGAGAGGTGTGACAAAAGGGGTTTATTTTAAGTAAGATTTAGCAAAATGAGGACACCGCCATGAGTTCTGATGTCAGCAGCCATGTGGCTTTGCTTGGTGATATGTAATAGACTAAAGCTTATTTATGATCAGTCACACTTTGGGCTCCCTCCAGGCAATGCTTGATTTAGACATCTGAGGCAGAGCTGGGGAAAACTTTCTCGCTGATTTAAAATGATTAAAGGTATTACTGCAATGAGAGGAACATTCAGAAGCCTAAGGGTCAAAGATGCAAACTCAGAACTGTTGATTAACAGGTAAATGTCTTTTCCTTTATGATCAAATAGTTGGGTAGTTATGGATCTAAAGTGTAAATTATATTTATTTTAGTGGCATAAAATAAAAATGTAACACACATTTAAATATACACTGATTTGGTGATAAAGGAACATTTCTTATTATATAATAATGTAAAAAAAGTTTGCTCCACTAATATTTTGTTGAAATAGCACTTTCAGGGTTTTGTTCAAAAGAACAGCATCTATTTGAAATAATTTGTAACATTATTATTGTCTTTAATGTCACTTTTGATCATTTTAATGCATCTTTGCTGAATAAAAGTATTAGTTTCTTTCAAATAAATAGAGGAAGAAAGAAACACATTGTTTAGTCAAACCAACAAGCCTGTCAGTTGGATTAATGGATTTTTATTCAGTTCAGATAGGCCTCTTCCCAGCATGCATCGTGGCATGAATAATTAATATGCCTGTATTGTTTGACTATTTTCTAGCTTTATGTAGGTTGTTGTTGATTTTGTTGTCACATTTAGTCACTAACTGTCTTGCGATGTCAAGATGTGTTTGTTCTTTGGGCTTAAGCTAGCTGATATTAGCCTTGTTGTGCTTCATTCAGTGAGGTCTGTGTGACTTTTTTGATGTATTTTTAATTAAACAGTTATGTGATGAGTATTTTTTCAAACCGTTTAAAACCATGTAAATAACTTTTTTTTAAATTACTTGATCTAAATAGATAATTGTACAAGTATGGCAGGTTTTATGTCATGACAATTTGACACTTTAAGTTCAGTCAGGATTTTTACTTATAATTGAATATTGTTCCACGAACATCTTATTGTCAGTGCATGACAGGTCTGTCAGTTTTTGACATCTGAGGTGAAGCACTGCAGAGAATTCATTCTGTGCAGCTCAGTGAAGACATACTGTATGATTGACTCAACATTGGCAGTAACATTTTGATTTCGACATAACCTAGCTATGGGCAATAGACATCAAGCAAGCTAAAGGCTTCCTGTTCTCTGAAATGCCTGGATCAGCATTGCTCAACTATGGATGGAAGTAAACAATCACAATCCATAACGTAGGCACCCTATAAGTCAGATTTATGGAGGGGAAAAACCACCTTCTGCACTCTTCATAACCATCTTTTGTCTTCTCTCCGCATCAGACTGACTAACGGGAGGATGAGGTCATATTCTGTAGCGGCAGACGGAGAGGAAATGAGACAGGGGTGAAGATATTAATTCATGCAGGTCTTGGTCTTGTGTGGGATGAGTGATCCATCTATCATGAAACTGAGAGCCTGCTCTTTTTGCAGAGATGTGTGGATCATGGACTGAAATGGCTGGGGTGAGGCTGCTTTCAGTGAGCACAGCATCTTCAGCAGACCCCTTTAAATATTTGATAGGGTCTAGTTTAAGTAGATGGTACAAAAAGCATGGCCTGATACATTGTTTCTGCAATTTCTCCTTAATGCAAACCAGATATTGCTTGTCAGCTTAAATAGTAAGTCATAAGATAAATAATTTATAAGATTTTATTAGTGAAAAACTGTATGTTTACCTTATATTTTGAAACTACTGAAAAAAGAAGTAGTTTATAGTAAAAAAATGATATTTTGTTTTATTCAGAACTAGATAATTGAAACATTTAAAATATTATTTTTACTTCATATTTTTAACTTGCATTTAAATTTACATTTAAAAATGGGAAAACATTGTATATATTAAATATAATAATTTTACATTTAAATAGCAAATTTAATAATCACATTGATTGTGAGATATAAAAGTCACATTATGAGAAATTAAAATGTTATGTACATGAACAATATGCAAAAAAAGATTGAATTATAATTCATTAAAAAAATATATATACGTTGGAATTTGCACTCTGAACTTACATGGAATCCAGTTTGGAAAAGAAGCCATTAAAGTAATGCACATCTGTATAAAGGATATCGCATTTTATTTTCATATTTTTTTATGTTTTTATTATTAAAAAAAAGAAAATCAACTGTTGAAAGTCTTAACAACAAGGCCAGCTATGAACACAATGTGCTCTGTCGCTACATTTGATGCTGCTTTGATAAGCAACTGAGTGTTCGTAGTGCTTTGTATTTTCTTTCTGTCATTTTCTTTTCGTCATCCTCCAGTGGGATGCACAATTTTAACAATAGCCACATATACCAATAAGAATCAAAATAATGTTACACTTGGATGTGCCTGAAAGCACATTCCATTACCTCCACATCACACATCCACAGCACCACACAATACATTCAGTTATAACGGCAGTTTAAGCAAGGCATTTAATGGGAAAATGCATTTCATTTTGTGGTTGGTCAAGAACGAGTAGTCGACTAGCGCAGTTCCATACAAAGATGCTGTAAATGATTTCAGCCATCTTTGCTAACTTCTGCCATTGTGCAAACTTCAAGAATATGCTCTCTAACCGTTTTTGATTGGCTACAAAACATAGAATTGGTGATATCTCTTTAGTCATGTAGTTGTACACAAATATCTCTGTGCACAATTATGTTTGCATAATAATGCACTGTTTGTAACTTATGCGTTTAACACCCTAAACGAATCCTTGTTGCTCTACAAGGTCTCATATTTTTTGTGTAGGAAAAGTTTTCACGCTTGCGTTCTCTTTTTTAGAGGTGTTGAAAAGTGCTGACCCACTTTCCTCCTCTGAATATGACAGGCGCTGGCATTCACACACAAACACCCTTAATTGGCTCAAGCCTTGTCACAGGTTCTCCCTGTAGTCCTTGCTTTCCAAAGGCACATCATCAAGGCATTAAAAATCGACGTGCGCTGTGTCAGTGCTAATCTGCCTCAGGGACGCCTCTACCTAGCCATATTTATCTTTGCTTCACATGTAAAAAGTTCCCTCTGACTGTTCTTTCATACCGAGTCTCAGCAGGTAAACTATGCATACTTACATTTGCATTTATATTTCATTCAGCTCACAATACTTCTTCCCTGTGTACTGTATGTGGTCAGGTAGTTCTTAATTTCCCCAGTCTGAATGTAAAAAAGCCAGCAGCGGCTTGCATCTCATGAATACATTTTGCATGTGCAATATTCCACAGTATCAAAGGTAATTTGATTTCACAGTCGCACGCCAATATGAATCCACTGTCAGCCCACTGTTAAGGTCTTTATTATTGTGGCGTGGCATTTTATATTCAGATATGCCTGTAGCAGGTCCTGTTTGAACTTCATTTGTGTCCTTTTGCATTGTGGGAAAAATAACGGTGCGAACTGCGAGTATGCAAATGCAATCTGACCTCTTGTTTAGTGGGATCAATATGGACGATTAGGCAAGCACCCTGTCCCACACAACTGCTTATCTACCCTATTGTAACATGCTTCATTACAAGTGTAATTGATGCTTTGTGCTCTTTGTAGCTCTAATGTCAATTTAATTCTCTCTCCCTTTTCCTCTTTAAAAGGCCCAGCTAGCATTAGGAAGAAAAAGGGGGAAATGTGTAATGTAATTCAAAGGCATCCAGCTAGTCCACTGTAAGCCCTGGGCTGGTTATCAAAGGGTCAGAAGAGGCTTTTATCTTCAAAAGCTTTGTCAGAGCTTGTATTGGAATCTGTTTTTCCAGAGGCTTAAATTCAGTGAGAAGGCTTCCAAAGCGAGCTGTACTGCGGGATGTCTCACTAGGTGGCGGACTGATCAAAGATTTCACCTGAGGAGGGCACCCGCTCCGCTTCTAGTGTAACACGGCTGTATCACGACGGCTTGCAAACAGTGATGCCTAGAAGTATTTGTTTGGCTCTATGTATGAACTTGACCTCAGTTCCCCCCTCTGAGAAGAACTGATGGACTGGTGTCAGAGATTGCTTAGAATCAGCTTTGTTGGAAGAGATCACTCATTTGGGCTGTGTTTGACTTACTATTATACTTCTCCTACCATTCCCTTAGTATGTGCACTACTGTTCAAAAGTCTGAGGTCAGTAAGGTTTGTAAAAAAAAAAAAACAAAAAAAAAAAACATAAAAACATTACAAATAAAAGGTGATCTTTTGAACTTCACTTATCAAAGAATGCTGAAACTATTGATCCGTTTTTACAAAAAGATTATGCATCACAACTGTTTCCACATTGATAATCATAAAAATGATTCTTGTGCACCAAATAAGCATATTAGAATGATTTCTGAAGGATCACGTGACACTGAAGACTGGAGTAATGGATGCTGAAAATTCAGCTTTGCATCACCGGAATAAATTACATATACTAAAACAGAAAAGAGTTATTTTAAATTGTAATAATATTTTGCAATATTACTGTTTTTACAGTATTTTTTTAATCAAATAATTGTAACCTTGATAAGCATAAGAGACTTTTTTCATCACGTTTCTGTGATGAGCCAGGTTATGTACACTAGTATGCAAATTTCGGTAACATCTACACTGTGTTTTATATGCATATTTCTGTATGCTATATTTGCAAAGAAATACTATCATACTACTGTTACTGTTTAAGTGGTATGTAGTATGTATGAATGCTGTTCTGTATGTTCTGTTCAGAATGGCATATTACCATACTATATTTGTTTGTATTACATACTATAAATGTTCTGTATTACATGTGTGTTTGCTGTGCATAGTATGCACATAGAAAGAGGCCATTCTAGATGTAGATGAGTTTTTTACATCATTAGAACAGAGAGAAATTGAGCATTACATGACTTGCTCATCAGTGGATCCTCTGCAGTGAATGGGTGCCATCAGAATGAGAGTCCAAAAAGCTGATAAAAACATCACAATAATCCCCACGTAACCCACATGATGCTATAGTCCATCAATTAACATCATGTGAAGTGAAAAGATGCATGTTTGTAAGTTACAAATCCATTATTAAAGCATTTTATCTTTAAACGCATCGCTTCTGGCCAAAATAGAGTCCACAATCCATAATAATGCTTCCTCTAGTGTAAAAAAAAATCCATCCTCTGCTGTCCTCCTAAATCAAAATCAACTAACTTATTTTTTTAGAATAGTTTTTGCTTGTAAACTGCCTTTGATCTGTGCATATTTCTCTCCTGATTCAGATGAGAAGACTTTTTCACTGGAGAAAACAATATAATGGATAGAGGAAGCAACGGTTTGAAGTTAAACACATCTTAATGATGGATTTGTTTCTCACAAACATGCAGCTTTTTGGACTGGGGTTGTGTGGATTTCTTGTGGATTATTGTGATGCTTTTATCAGCTGTTTGGACTCTCATTCTGATGGCACCCATTCACTGCAGAGCATCCATTGGTGAGCAAGCAATGTAATGCTCACTTTCTCAAAATCTGTTCCGATAAAGAAACAAATGAGATAATCATCTCTGAGATAACGCATCATACTACCATTTGAAACATTTTTGCATAATACACAGTTCTTTTTTTAGAATGCAGCAAATATTCTCATTATTTCTCATTGTCAGCATAGAGGCAGAGGGTGCCAGAACTGAACCTGAAACTCCCATATTATAATATTTGAAACATATATGATTCGATTTTGTATTTATTTATGTGTTTTATGTAGTTTAATCTCTGTTCTTCATCAGGTTCAAATTCACTGGTGGTATTGCTTGAGTTGCTATAACTTTCAAAACCATAAGGGGGCAATATTGTCTCTTTGGAAAATCACATTTTCAAATTCCATTCCTGTCTGGCTCATACTTATGTGAATTAACGGTTGATTCAAACACTATAAGCACTGGATTACCCCTGCGTGCTAAATTATTAAAAAGGTGCCAAGAGACCTTGGTTAAAAAGTGATTTCTTTTAAACATCAAGCAGTAATGTGAGGGAGATATTTTATTCTCAGTCTCATTGTTGATTTAGAAACACTTTTAGTGCCATTGCAGCTACTGAGGTGTAATGAAGTAGGCTAGTAATAGTACTTTTGTTTATGCCCTTGCGGAAATTCAGTTTCAGTGGGTTTCAACATCTGTTTCACATAGAAAACAGTATGACATAACAACAAAAGCAGTAAATATGAAGGGGGGAAAACGCTATCTCTTTCATTTAGGCATTTCACTGCTTGTGTTAAAAAAATACCACAGTTTTGAAGAAACATCAGCATCCTGAATCTTCGTCCTGAAGGCAAAAGCTCAAACTCATCATACAAAAGTACATATGATCAGATGTAATTTTCATAGCTTTACTAAGGCATCTGGTTTGTTACATTTGTTCCAAGCCTATAGGGGTAACAAGAAATTTACTCTCAATATTTAAGACTTTCCTCCATGAACTCTTTTGTTCCACTGTAGCATTTCCAAACCAGAAAATCTGATACAAAAGGTCAAAACGCTTTCAATAAAAGAATTACAAAACACTTTTAACAATGGAAGGCTTATATTAAATAGCACCATCTTCCTAAAAAAGTATAGCCTTTGCTGACCCTTTTTGTTCACAGCTTCAGTCCATTTATCCCACCTCAATTTATAGTCCAGGAAAACCCTGAAGAATTTTATATTCTTTAGCACCCTGAATCTGCTCCACTTTAATAATGGTCACACTCGCTGACTATTCTTTTCTAAGATCAGTACACATTTCTTTAGTCTTTAAAACATTTAAATTAAGATTTGGTGCATCAAAAAAAAAAATACATTTGTCTAAAAAGGGTCTGTGACTGTCCTCATCCCATTGGAGGAGTCTAATTATTGACTTACTATTAACTAACTTATTAGTGGTTGACCAATATATCGCCAGTGCAAATATATCGACTGATATTTGTCATTTTTTCTAATATCGGCATCGGCTGATAAGTTTTCTGCTTGGCCGATGTATTCAAGGCAGTACTTTTATTTTTATGGCATTGAGAAAGGCTGCGCCTGGGAACACAGTGCTCACACTCTCCCTCTTGTTTGCGGTCGTTGTTAACAGTTCTCTTTAATTTGGATAGAATACTAATAATTATATAGAATGGTTAAACAAAGGAATTCATGTGTAATTAATGAACATTTAATTTCACACACCTTGCAAACTTAGGCGAATCGAGCTGTGAGATGTATAGAGACGTGCATTTTTATCCAGCATGATCGCGTGTTCTCTGTGTGACGGTCTGTCCGTGTGAATTAAATGCTTTAAACTTTAAACTCGTGATTTCAAATTATGCTGTGCTTTATGTATTCGCCCACTGTCATATTCATGTTATTTTCTCTGTGTGCTGTATGTAAAATGAGTGTTACCCTGGCTTTATTTGAAAAATATGATTCCCAATGAACACAAACTTCTCAGAATACTGAGTGCCCTGTTTGATACAGTGTTTTCTTGCTTTTAAATTATATATTTGTTCAATATTTATTTATTTGTGAAAAATACTTTGTCATCTAAAGCAAAATATGTTTTTTTTTTTATCCATTTGTCAAATGATTTCAAATGTCTTAAATATTAATAATAATAAATATATTGGCTTTCAGCTGCCCTGCTTTCCAAGATATTGGCATCTGCTGTCAAAAAAACAATATTGGTCAACCACTACTTATCATTTGCAAATTAAATTAAATAATTCCCTGAACAAGTACTCCTGCAATTATTTAAATGCAAAATGAAAAGTAAGGGTGAAAGGACACAGCCTTGTGGAGAACCAACATTCATAATTTGTTTATCAGACAATTAACTATCCACACACACTCACTGAATTCTATTACTTAAGAAATCCTGCAACCACAAAATCAGTCCTTCATCTAGGGAGAAATATACGGATAGTATTTTGATCAGGACCAATGTCAAGATGCTAGTAAAAGCGGAAGAAAAATCAGCAAAAATAAATTTCTCATGATTTTTGGAAACATCAAAATGTGAGAAAACAATATGCAACAATGTTAAAATAGTGTAATCTACTCCCTTGTTTAACTGGTAACTAAATTTAAAGGGATTCAATAAATGCTGTTTTCCCCACTATGTTCCTTTTACCTTTCACAGCATTTAAACAAGGTTTGTTTGAACATGGTTTGTTCATTTTAGGAATATGTACTATTTGAAGTGTTCCACGTAGTTGGCACTACATGCTGTTCAAGAGACTTTTGAAACAACAGAGTTAAAACTGCAGATAGTTGTTCATCACAGGTTTTTATCGCATGGCCACAAATATTATCACGCCCAGGACTCCCTGAGATCGTAGCAGTTGAATGGGTGTTTATACAACTCATGACCAGCCCTTGTGCGAACTGTTAAAGTTGGCTGTGGACAAATTCAAATAAATATGTACTGTGGGGTTAATCTACTTTAAAGAGCGGGTCAGTGAGAAAAACTCAGAGCTATGTGGCCATGTGGGTTAGGTGCAGCCATATTTAAGTGTGACAGGTAAAGAGTAGCTCTCTGAAGGCTTGATAAGAATGTTTTAGTCTCTTGTTGAAATACCAGGTCTGCAGTCTTCAGAGGTGATTGGTTGACATTTGCTAAATGTTACTTCATTACAGAAACACACTCAGCTCTCTGACTTGTTAGTACGTCTCTTCCTCTAACATTTAATGCTAATTTATTCACTGCTAACATTATTGCATTTGTAATTGAGACAGTTGAGTACTTGAGTAACACCATTTGTATGTCATCTATGCTTCAGCTGCATTTAGTCATCACTTGTGAGTTCATTTCCAAGGACTACAACCTTTTTTTAAATGATACATTAATTAAATAAAGTTGCTCTACATAAAAGCACCTACCAGAGACATGCATGAAAAGTATTAATGTTGAAATATGGAAGAGCATGCCACTGGTACATCCATTTTCTCACATGCGTCTCTAATCGTATATAATGGTTTATTTGTTTACGAAACACTCCACTATCTCTTCCAACAACATGATGTTCAATACAGTTCCCAGTGTAAAGCAGTCAAGCAATGTTTGGAGGACAGCCATGGGATAAAGCTCTCAGACTGATAAGAGCAAAGCCTCGCGGCATGTGTGACATTAACATTGATCTGAGAGCAAAGGAGGGCTGCTTTGTCACCATGGAAACGTTTGCTGAGATGGTCTTAAGTTAAACTATCATTTGGATTTTGACTATGTTTGAAATACTTTTTGAATTTTGTTGAGAAAAACTAGGTTCACTCTATCTGCCTTTTTATCCTTAGTAGAGCGTGTCCTCTGCACTCTTATCGGAGAAGAGGTATTTATACTTCAATAAATATTAATGCAATTACTGGAAGTCACAGGCACAGCACTGCAGTCGTGTGCTGTGAAAACATTCAAAGCTGCTATATCCTTATAAGCCTTATGTACTGACCTAATAAACTCTTTTGGAGTCAAGCTAAATGTCACCGGGCCCACTCATCGTTTTAATCATACACTAGATTTAATTATATTGCATGGAATTGATCTTACTGATATAGATATCGTACCTCAAAGTGATGATGTTACAGACCATTTCCTTGTATCATGCATGCTGCGTATCACTGATATTAACTATATGGCTCAGCGTTACCATCTGGGCAGAACTATTGTTCCAGCCACCAAAGACAGATTCAGAAATAACCTGCTTTATTTATCTCAACTGCTATTTGTACCCCAAAATACACATGAACTAGACAAAATGACTGGCAACATGGGCACTATTTTCTCTAACACATTAGAAGCTGGTGCCCCCATCGAATTGAAAAAGTTTAGGAAAAAAACGTACTGTACCATGGTATAACACTAATACCCACTATCTCAAGAAAGAAATTCGTAGTCTAGTCTTGAGCGCAAATGGAGAAAAACTAACCTGAAAGTATTTAGAATTTCGTAGAAAAACAGTAAAACAGAGCCGAGCATATCCACAAACTCATAGAAAATAACCAAAACAATACAAGGTTTTTATTTAGCACAGTGGCTAAATTAACAAATAACCAGACGCCGCCCGATTTAAATATTCCATCAACGTTTAATAGTAATGACTTCATGAATTTCTTTACTAATAAAATAGATAACATCAGAAATACAAAAAAAAAAAAGTAGATTCTTCAGCGTCTAACACTTCAGTTTCATCCATCACACCCAAAGATAAACTGCAGTGCTTTACAACTATAGGACAGGAAGAACTAAATAAACTTATCACTGTATATAAACCAACAACATGTTTATTAGATCCTGTACCCACTAAATTACTGAAAGAGTTGTTACAGAAGAACCACTTCAATTAATGAAAGAGTTGTTACAGAAGAACCACCATTCAACCTGTTTGTTATTAAGCCTCTTATTAAGAAACCACAACTAGATTCTTGTGAACTGGCAAATTATAGGCCCATTTCAAATCTTCCGTTTATGTCTAACATTTTAGAAAAAGTTGTGTCTGCTCAATTGTGCTCCTTCCTGCAAAAAAAAAAAAGACCTGTTTGAAGAATTTCAGTTTTCTTGCATCAGATCAAGGCTGCATTTCATTGCTAGTTTTACTTGATCTTAGTGCTGCGTTCGACACCACAGATCATGACATACTCATAGATTGATTACAAAACTATACAGGTATTCAAGGGCAGGCTCTAAGTTGGTTTAGATCATATCTGTCCAATTGCCATTATGCTACCAGCTATTAGAGTATGTTAAAAATGTAAAAGACCAATAATTTTCTCCTATTAAATTCGGATAAGACAGAGATATTACTTATTGGACCAAAAAACAGTGCACAGAATCTAGTAGACTACAGTTTGTAACTAGACAGATGTACTGTTACTTCCTCTACAGTCAAAAATCTGGTTGTTAAATTAGACAGCAACTTGTCTTTTGAAAACCATCTTAGAAACATTGCCAAGCTACGAAACATGTTATCTGTTTCTGATGCTGAAAAGCTAGTTCATGCATTCATGACCTCTAGACTGGACTATTGTAATGCACTTCTAGGTGGTTGTCCTGCTTAGTCAATAAACAAGCTACAGGTAGTCCAAAATGCAGCAGCTAGAGTCCTTACCAGGTCAAGAAAATATGATCATATTACCCAAATTTTACAGTCTCTGCACTGGCTACCTGTTAAGTTCCGTATCAGTTACAAATTATCATTACTTACTTATATGGCCCTAAATTGTTTAGCTCCTGCATACCTAACTAGCCTTCTACCATGCTACAATCCATCACGCTCCCTAAGGTCGCAAAACGCTGGACTTCAGAGGACCTCAGATGATGCCAACCCTGAAACAACATACAGAACCACCAAATATTGCTACAATTGTGATTGCATCATTTAATAATCGCTGTTAATAGTGTTCATCGTCTGTTTTTTTCCCTAAGATTTCTGCCATATGCGCATAAACTGACAGTAACTACTGTCATTGTCATAAGTGACTACTAAATATTGTAGAAACATAATTTTCTGTAAAGTTGCTTTGCAATGATTTGTATCATAAAAAGCACTACACAAATAAACTAAACTATAATTCCAGGATGTTTTGTAAAGTTTTGATTTTGTGTCACCTTAGAGAATTTTAGTTGAGGGAATTTCCTTTGTGGGCTTTAAACATTGTGACCGCTTTATATTGAACGTCTCGGAGGGATTAAGAGCAAGTATTGTACTTGGGGAATTTTTGAGTTTTTTGTGGTCATTTTAATTTTGATCAAATGTGTGGTCATTCAGTTGACAATCCTTGAGCTTATGGAAACAGTTCACCTACAGAGTTAAAATGGAAGACATCAGATGGACATTTCTGGGGTGGCTAAATGCAAAGTGAGGAACACGAAGAAAATTCTATTTAAAGTTGGTTGAACATATCTTAAAGGCTGTGCAACTTTTCTTAAGACTCAGCAGAACTCCTAATGTATCCTAACAGATAAGGATACATTTATAAAAGCCCAGGTTCAGCCTATGAAAATGTTTCCTTTTATTATTTTTTTGCCTGTGTCACATTGACAGTTTCGCACAACGGACGTATTCAAGATTATTAAAATCAGATGTAGCGCTCCCTGTAATTTGTTTACTTTTCAAGAATATTATTATTTATTTCTGCTTTGCTTCTGGTTGTGTTTTATTGTGTGTGACTGCTGACACACAAACTTTGAAATGCTTATTCCCTCGGTCTCTTCTTTTATTCCACCTCCACCTAGTAAACGTCTCTGACGGTGCCGTTGCATTCAGCCAGTCAGGACTGGAGTTTGGGAGAGCTTGAGGGCTCAGGGGGACTGCAGTTTGTGTATGCCACTGATTAGAGGCTTTGTGGAGGTTCTTACCAGCTCTATGTTCCTCTCAAACCAAAGAACCCTGTTACACAATGATCGAGATGGTTGCGGAGGCCAGGGAGTCGCTAGTTGACAGGCGGGGAAAATGGCAGAGGATGGATGTAAGCTGAGGGAACAGCATAGCAGCATGGTAACTGCTGACCTGCTTCATCTCTTGTTTTGGAGATGCCTGAAGTAATGGTTTGTGATGAGTCTTTCTACTATATAAAGTGCTTCAAGTAGGAGAGGCCAAGCCTGTTCCTGGAGGGCAACTGTCCTGCAGAGTGTAGATCCAACTCTCATTAAACAAACCTGAAACAGATAGTCAAGGTCCTCAGACTCACTACAAAACTTTCAGGCAAGTGTGTTGGAGCTGGTTGGAACTAAGCTTGTCTGGACAGTGGCCCTCCACAAGCAGGATTGGACACCCCTGTCTTAAAGGAATAGCTCACCCGAATGTGAAAGTTCTGACGTCGCTTGCTAACCCTAATGTCATTTTCTTTCTTACATGGAACACAAAAAGTGTGAATTTGGGTGTGGCTCTTTTGCATACAATTACAGTAAATATTTGTCTGTCACAATCGGTAAATCTTTCATTTTTTATTCAGTTCATTGTTTTTACTCTATCATTGTTAGTTTTTAATATATTTTAGTTTTTTAGTGCTGCTGAAGTAAATGCTGATATTTTCTATAATTGTTTAATTGCATAACATTTATTAGTACAGTCTAGTGTGTGTGTGTATTTGTGTATGTTCATTTTTTCATTTATTTATTTATGCATTTTATCGAATTGTCTTGTTTAATGCAGGGAGGCTGTAAAAATTTATTTTGTAATATTAGCCAATATAAAATAAAACCAATAATGCAAAAAAATAAATAAAAAAAAAATAAATAAAAACACACACACATACAAAGATTATTCTTTTCTGAGGTTTTTTTCTTTTGACAAAAATGTTGACATTTTGTGTTTGACAAAACACTGCATCAATGATGCTCATGATGATCATGATGCAGCAAATTTGAATGTGCATATAAAAATATGAATTTCATAATTTGGACAACTATCCCTTTAACGGTTCAGGACAATCATCGGTTTTCGGAAATTGCTACATTAAACATTTTTTCTCTGCTGAGAACTGACCTTGCGCAGCACTTTAACAGAGCTTCTCTCTCTCTCTGTCTCTCACTCTAGCTTGAAGCAAATTTCAGAGGTGCAAAGGTCTAAATGTTCACAGATGGCTAATGCATGCTAAAAGTCCCTGCCTCATGAACATAGTCTTTGAATGAAATATGTGTATATGTATATGCATATGTGTTTATAATCTATGACACTTATCCTTTTTTTTTTTTTTTTTTTTTTTACATTGTCCTGTTGAGCCAAATAATTTTGTCAAAAACTGCGAATGCATTAACTGTCTTTGTATCAGGAATGCAGGTGCATGCTCACAGTCTGCCTCTAAGGAAACCATACAATCAAAGGCACTCAGGGAATAGATTGCACACTGTCAAACATAGCTGTGTATAACTGTGTTGTAAACAACTAAATTGCAGGTTCCTGAGTGAGTGATGCAAATGGTGTGGAATTCTGTTATGATATGCAAAACAAAGGCATGGAAAACTATAATAAAGCTGTCAGAACACTGCCTGGCAATTAGCATGACAATGGCATATTCTGGAATCTGATTTCAACCTTTGTTTGCGAGAATGCAAGAATGGGAATGTGATCCCCCCTGAAGGCAGTTTCAGCCATTTCTAGTTTCCATTCACTAGTTTTGTCTCCATTTTGATTTGGTTGTGTTTTTCCTTGGTAATGGGGTGATGCTGAATGCATTCCCTCATGCACTTGGAAACATGCGAGGGACCAAACATCCATTCATCTAAGTCTGCTCCTCACTTTTTAAGAGTGAAGCCATTGGAAAACCCAAATTGCCTTGGCAGACGGTGCCCCATAGTGAATCCTTGTGCTCCCAGCAGCTACAGAGGAATCAAACAGCTCATCATCTCTTGAACATTATAGTACTCAGAATCGGTTTCTTTCTTGCTATCATCTTTCGTTTCTTTTGTTCTGAAAGCATCAGAAATCCCGTTGTACACCTAAACCAAATTTAAATGAAGGAAAAACTGCTGTTAAGTCTCAATATGACAGCTATCACACTGAGGCTGCGACCAATATTATTCATCATGAAAACCGTTTTTGAAAAGATTTTGCAATGCACCACGATCTATTTGATCCATTATGAAAAATGTGTTACTAATGAGATACATAGAGTTGAGTTTAGAGTGTTGTTCTGCGTTGGATTAAAACAAGCATAAACAAGATGAATATGACATGACATGACAAATAATTATTCACTAATCATTAATAATTATTTTTGTGTTCTGCTGGCTACAGTCTTAATGAGTGAGTCATTGAGTCATTTACTGAACTGATTCATTCAAACACAATGATTTATTTAGAAATGACAAGACCGTTGCTGTGTGTTGCAACAGTTGAATTATCTTTTTGAAATAATTTTCATTGGCGGCGCAAAAATACACAAAGTAACAGTGAATATTATTTTTCAAATGTAAACTTCTCAGTATTAATTCTTGATTATTGAACTGTTGTAATTTTGCAAAACAGCACTCGCAGACACACTTTAGTTCTGAACATCTGCCGTGCTTAATCTCATTAACCCTGGTTTATCAAATGTACCTCCATCCAAAATAAACTGTGAAATTGGCGAGCATCATATTAATTTGTGTCCAGACCTGGTCGAAATGCATAACAGATTCGAGATCTGTGTGATTCATCCTATCATCTTATCTTTGGCTCATAAAGAACTGAATCCCTCTCGATCCATAAAGCCCCATCTTGGCTTGATGACTCTTGAAATAATTTTTCACTCGTTCTCAGAAAGTTTTCATATTTTATCTTCTGTCGGAACATTTAATGTGTCATTTCGCTCGCTGAGAGAGGAGTGCATGTAGTCATTTGCATGGTAATGTGTTCCAGGGGCCACGCTGGCAGGGTGAATGAGTGTGTTAGCTTCAGCACAGGGCTCTTCTTATCTCCTGTCAGCCAGGGAGAGACAGGACACCAAACATCAGTTGTCATCATCAGAGATCACCATTAGAAATCAGATGGCCACAGGCTTGGTTCAACTACAGCTTTTTTCTCAGTCTTTCTCTTTCATGTCTCCACCTGGGAATCTGCAATCTGTTGTGATGAAACATGGCTCTCTGGTGTAATTATAGAACTGTCACTTTGAACAGTCTGAACTTGATTCCATTCATCTGTCAGATCAGATCGTAAAGCTTCATCAAAATGGACATACACACAAAGATTCACCAAAGACAAATGTATGAACTTTAACAGCAATGAACAAATCTTGAGATTCTTTCATATGTCAATAACTTGAAAGATGCATTGTGTTGCTGTTACCAGGAACTCCCATTATGAAATCTTACCTAAGCAGGTATTCTAAGGATATTCGCAGTTATACGTATATTTACATACATTATTCAGATTTAGCTTGGTCATAGCTCCGTGTCTTAAAACCCTCAAGCACATTTTTAAAACTTTGTTAAAAAAAATTGCTCATCTTTAAAACAAGTTGTTTTAAAAAAAAAAAAAAGTGGGTTCATAGGTTGTTTCTGGAGTTCTAGATAGTCTGTTCATTGATGTAACAACTAATAATTATTGCCATTTAATCCCACAAGTGACTCTTTCTGTAAATTGCATCATAACGCCGGTAGATAATGATTTCTTCAAAAACATGGATTCTCTTAAGTAACAAGTGACTTAGTTTAAGAATAAGTCACTTAACCATTCACGTAACCAATTCATTCAAAAATACTACTTCATTAAGAAGAACAAACGGCTCCCTTTACGAATGAGTCATTGAATCATCCACTGAACTAATACATTCAAAAACACTGTTTAATTTAGGAAATTTTTATGAGTACTCATTATTTCTTGTAAGAACAGTCTTTACCATTTTTCTTAAAATTATTTTAGACTAGTTAAAATAGAAACAAATTAAAAGCTGCATAAAGTAACATTATTGAGCTATAAAATGTATTCCTGTTCTTCAGTCAACTTGTCACAATCTGACACAGGTCTGATTGCAAAGCATCTTTAAAGGATCAGTCTGAAACAAAAACTCTTTAGCCATTGCAGTGAAGGCAGATAGCGCTCTGTCATTACACTGGTATTGAGACTCAGTCTTTATTGATTCGTTCTTGAAAAAAGTCTCTTGGTTGTTGCATTGAACCACAAACTCCATGATAGACAGCACTGCTGGAAAATTGAAACAGTGTATTGCACTGCATTTCGTTATGTGATGCCTTGTCACTTTCAATGTCGTGGTTTCATTATCCCTCTGTCACATCTTTAGGTATCCTCTTCAGACATGCACCTCGTAAACTGCAGAATGTGAAATTAGACTCCATTCGTCTGTTGGCACCATAAACATTTTATTTAGCTTTGGCTTTGATTCCGAGATGTGCTGCAGCGCTCAGAGACGAGGTCTGATCATAAATCTGCTCAGCACACGCTGCAACTGCGTTTTATGGCAATCGTCTCACAATCTCAGTATTTTCTAAAAATGACCAGGAGCCCACACATAGGCTATGCCCATCTTTCACATAACCTCTCTATTCCTGTAAGGTCGTGTTTTACTCCGTCATGACCACACACATACTGCAGGAAAGATTTTTGAGACTGATCATCTCTGTTGTTCCTTTAATATGCTACTCAGAGAATAAAGTGAATAAAGCAGACTGGTTTCAAATGAATAGTTTTAGATTGTAATTAGAAGTAGTTACTGCCATTTAGATTTTTTATTTATTTACTGAATTATTTACAGATAAGGGAAAATGTACAGGCTTTTTTATTTTCGTCATGCAGAATAAACCTAGCAGGGTTTAAATTATTGTATTATCTTTCTAGTATATTTAAAGAAAATTGTCAAAATACATTGCCAGAAAAATCTGCTTTTCAAGGTTTTTTATTAATTTATTTTTTTAGGTGTTTTTTTTACATGAAAAGAAGTGCAATGCGGTAATCATTTTGAGTTGAACAGTCAGTTATTCTAACTTGCATTGATATGAAAAGAGAGATTCTAAAGACATGAATGTATGTTATATGCATACTAATATATTAAATATATCGTTTAGCAAACAAACATGTTTGACTGCTCAGTTGTGGAACTGACCAATCAGAATCACGTATTCTACAGCACCATTCAGCAAGGTGAATCAGTGGCATCTGTGATATTATTGAACAAACTTCAACTAACCTTGCAATTCAGCTGTGTTGTTTCTGAGCAACTTCTCCCAGTTTTGGTGAATGGATTCAGTGTTTATAAAAACAAGATTCCTGACTTTTATCTCCAGAGTGGTTGAGAATAATAAGGAAACAATGTGATTCCGTTCCAGCATTGTTATGCCACAGTCAGCAATAGCAGAGATATTGTGGTGTTTCCTGAAATGCGATTTGAGCATCTCCGATCACACAAAAAAACAACCCACCCGTGGAAAATGGAAGTAATACTGGTTTGGAAACTCTCTCTGAGAGTAACATTTATTTGCTGTCTCTATGTGAGAGTATCTTTCACAAATCTTAAATGACCCCTGCAATGCTGTAGCTGACTGCACCAGGTTTTAAATCCATACCTCAGTGTGAAAGGAAGTTAGTAAAGGTTCTTTTCATGCCCTTATGCTTCTGTTTGCTGTAACAGGCCTTTGGATCTGCTGAGTCACACCCTCCAAAAGTTAATTAAGTTTTCATTAACTGTGCATTATAAGATCAAACTGGACTGTTTTTTCATTTTGTCTAGTGAATGACTCCATATTCTCTCACTTTTCAATGGGGTGGTTGCAGCAGTGGATAAATATGTGGCTCTGGTAACCCAAAGGTCATAGGTTCAAACCCTGAAACCTACGATCTGTAAACTAGAGTTTTTTTCCCCTATGAGGCACTTAACTGTTAATAGGGATGTGTATATACCTGTATACTCCTGTGTTTAATATTGCTTCAGATTGATTCGATGCAAGTGTTAAGGATGGAAATGTTTTTAGCGGACAGAATGGGTGGGGAGTATTGACTATTTTCTTTTTTAAATATAGTGAAGCATATCAGCCCGGGCTGCTTTTGCACATGATGCATTGAGCACTATCAGTGTCCCTCGAAGAATGACAGTGGATGCGGATGCTCTCTAGCCAGAATGACTCTTAAAGGAACAGTCCATCCAAAAATGAAAAATATAACAGAGTGTCTATTTAGACTAAGTGCAAATAGCCCGTCTTGTTGGCTGAAGCTATTTACACTAACTCCACCCACACAACTGACAATCATCAGCATTTATTTTCAATGAAAATGAAGAATAAAATCAAAAAGTTGAAAATAAAGTATCGGGTAGAGTTAGGATAGGTGTAGAGAGGGCTTTTTGTCCCAATAAGGTGGCATCCATTTAATAATTTGAATAATTTAGTGCAAATAGCCACTGCCAAAATATAATACTAAGCTGAGAAGTTAAAAATGTTGAAAGATTTCAAAACCAAATATCACAGAAAAAAGAAAAAGAAAAAAAAACAATGTGAAAATAAAGCACTGGTCCGATAAGGTAAGTGGCAGTTCAGTCACCCGTCCTGAAACTACTCCCCCGTCCCTGCTCTGTTGAGCTCAAAAGAGATTCTTTAGCATCTCATTTTCTGTGTTCCTCTGAAGAAAGAACACCATACAGGTTTAAATGATGATGATTTTTTCTGACTAATTCTCACTCCTTCTGTATGACCCTGCAGCACTGGCTTGTTTGCCATCAGAGCTGAATGGTTGCACAAAGCTGTAATTATTGGATGTATATGTCAGCATTAGTTTCCTGGCTGAGGTCAGTGCCACACTGAATACTCTTCACTGCGATGTTTTTGTCGGGAAAAAGGCCGATGTGCCTCTTTTAATTTGTTGGATACGCTGATGCACTGATTGATAGAGGCGAGCAAGGGTCAGAAGTGATTTCCGGGGATTATGAATAAATGCATCAAAATGAGCATGCATGTGAGATTTCTACAGTGGTAAATGGACTTACAATAATTCTGGCAGCCTTTCGTTAAGTGAGAGGATTAATGGTAAATGGAAGCATGCACGGGGAGCTGCCGAGCCCATGGGAGAAGGATTAGAGAAGGACAAGAGTGCATGCCAATGAGCCGAATCATCTGGAGGGCTGCAGCAAAGCTTGATAAACTAACCAAGCCAGACACATACCAGCTGAGATCACGGACATGGGCGCACCTATGCCAATGGAAGCAAACAGGGGCTATCAATGTAATTTTAGAATAACGTGGTGATTTTTGACTATATTATACAGGCCATTATGTCAATTTTATTTTTTAGTTTTGCAATGTGCACAAACAGAAAATATTGATCTCATATGTACTCAGGGTGTGCTATAGCGATAAGATCATCATCAGTGTGGTCATTCTTGGAGTGAACTTTTGTCTGAGTGGTGATTAGATTCACTGTTTTGGAATTGGATCACTGTATTTAATTTGAGAACGCAGATGTAGAAGTACAGAATGACACGTCCAGTGTACAAGTCAACAGTCACTAGCATCTGCAGCAACCCCAGGTCTATTTAAGGGGTGCTATAGGCCTACTTGTAATAAAATTAAAGTAAAATACACAAATAACATCAAGATAGTTATTAGTGAATACACAAACTGTTAACACACACAGAGCAGTAGGCAGCAATTTTATTTTTTATAAATAATTTTATATACAGCAAGTATACACACTTTTCTGGAAGAGCTGCAGTGCGAGCCCAATGCGAGTCTGCAGACGTATGCAGTATGTGTGAAAAAGGCCTTTGATTGCTATCCTATGGTTGACACTTGGTCCAAATGGAATGCCAGCACTGGCTTTATTTTTTATGGGCTATGTTCTTTTTGCCCAGAGCAATTCAAGAAAAGCAATAACAGCTCTGAGAGTCTCATGGCCTCATGTTATCTGATATAAATGACAGGGCAATTTTTCCATCAGTGAAGTTATAACAGTGTGTTATATATGGGCGGTTGTTGCTGTATAATGTAAACTTGACCATAATAAAATATCAAACACATGCTAGGATGATATTAGTATGTGTGCTGATTCTGATACGTCTTTCATTCGTTCTCTCCAGCTGTGCAATCTCTGAACAGCCTGAACGACCAGATCGCTCACTTCATGGTGAACAGACCCAATGCCATGAGCCACGAAGAGGACACCTTTCTGACCACCGAGAGGGATACTTTGAGCCAATCCATGGCTCTAATGAGACACCTGCTCATGGATGCACAGGTAAAAACACCTTTAATCAGTTAGGGTTGTGAGTCATTGAGAACTGAATGTCTTGTATACTTCATTGCCGTTGCTGAATTTTGAATTTAAACTAACCATTATCTTAACTAACTGTACTCTTTCATTTAAATATTTTAAATATATTAGATACATTATCACATTATATAATGTATTAGATTAGATGATCTATCTATTGATCATACAATATAAAAATATTGATGATATTAATATATAGATAGTATTAAACTTTAGACGATGTCTAATTAAACATTCAGCATTGAAAGTACTCTACATATCAGAATAAAGATTAGTATAATATTCAAAATAATTGATGCAATCATTTTACATTAAACATAATTATACAATATAAAAATACTGATGATATAAATATATAGACAGCATTAAACTTTAGAAAAATATGTCTAATTAAACATTCAGCATTGAAAGTACTCTACATATCAGAATAAAGATTAGTGTAATATTCAAGATAACTGATGCAATCATTTTACATTGAACATAATTATAAATAATTATACATAATTATACAAATTCCGATTCTAGTGTACATCCTGTGTGGCCAGGTCCATTGAAATTCACACCTAATAAACTGACAGGGAGGAGATATTATGTTGCATGTATCATCATTTGTCATATAAGGATAGTAATTTTACAACAGCAATTCGACCAAAAACTGCAATCAATTAACACTGAGGAATTAATTATATACTGTACCTATCTGACGTCTCTGCAGCCCTCTCATTTCTGAAGGAGCTGAAAAATGATTGTTATTCATGAGGAAGTCGAGATTCGGAGGGAACATCAGCAGTTGAGCTTGTGATGACTCATTCCTAATTATTTTCAATGGTAATATCATGAAGAAATTTCAACGCATTAATCAAGGAGCTTTAGCCTTAGGCAGACCACTGTGGCATGACACTTTACTCCTGATTGCATCAATGTTGCACAGGCTTCAATAAGTCAGGACAACACATCTACACCCCCGGATCCATTAATGGCCCTGTCCATAGAGATGCTGTCCACACTCACTCTAAAAACACTGTAATCACTGAAAGATTTCAACTGGTTTATGGCCAGAGGTGACTGCAGTATTTCTAGTGATGTTCCCCCATCATCTGAACACAAAAGAGACAAAAACATCTCTTGTGGACCAACCTGCTGTTGTGCTCTTTCCCTCAATGGAAGCATATTTACTAACGTTCAATAGTTTATGCTATGTACGGTTTTTTGTAACATTATAAATGTCTTAACTATTTCATATATTTCAAATAAATGCTGTTTTGCTCTTTTGAACTTTTTTATCAAAGAATCCTGAGAGAGAACAAAAAAGCAGAAAAAAACATTTTCAACATTAATCAGATAATGTTGAAAGCACCACATCAGCATATGATGATCAGAATGATTTCAGAATGAAATTCAGCTTTGCTATCACAGGGGGATAAAATGACATTTTAAAATATATTAAAATAAAAATTGATAAATAATACAATTCATAATAAAATAAATTATAATCATGTTTAAAATTATAAATATGAAATTATAATAAATAATAATAAAATATAATAATAATAATTTTAATTTAAAAAATAATGTACTGTTTTGTGATCAAATAAATGAGCAAAAGAGACTTATTTCAGAAACATTACAAAATCATTAAAAAAACATTAAAGTGATTATCCACCGTTATTAATCGAAAATCTCTATTTTTTTAAGAAAAAAAGGTAATTTTTGAGTGAACTATCCCTACTGGCTGCTACAATACCACTAATGTCCTCTAGGTGATCCTCTACGAAGTGATTTGTGTTATTCTCAAACAAACAGACTGCAGTTCCGTTTGGTGCCACTAGTGGTTCCCACATTTCTAGTAATCTATTTAAGTGCTTCCATTATCTGTATTCATTTTGCGTGATGCTGAAGATGTTTTAACAATGCTTTTGGGGTCACAATGAGGTTTGTGCATACAGGGTCAAGGGAAGTCGATGTCGAGGAGGACCAAAGCATTTTTAAATGTCATAATTTGAATAACTGAATGTCACTTTGTTGAAAGAGGCGCATTAATAATTTACTGCGCCTCACCCGTGATTCACATGCACCATTCAGAAATCATTAGCACATTCTCCTTTTTTGACAATGAATACTGCATTCAACTGGAATCACACTTTCTGACCTGGAAAAGAATAATCAAAAAGAATAATCAAAGGAAGCGCTTGCTTGTGTGACTAGTTTGGGACTAAACATTTCATGTGCCTCAGGATGTTGGATAAAAAGTATCCACTACCTGATTTCGCTGTTGTTGTTGATGGAAACTAGTCTCCCTGTGCTGATCCACTTAATTGTTTCCTACTTCCATCCCCAGGATGCATGTCGAGGGAATGTTTGTCTGCAGTACAATGCCTGTCAAAGGCTTTTTACAAAGTTCTTTCCTGAACGTTGCAATCTTTCCTTCTCATCTAACAGAACTGTTTACACAATAGAGACACTCTGGCTAGAAACTGTGAATGCTAAAGTTAAAAAGAATTCACTATGTTCCGAATAAGTTACCCGCTGGGCACTTGCTACATTGAGTTTGATTGGTGGATTTTACAGTTGATTTTCCCTGTGCACATTCTCATGCTGTAACTCTCTCGCTTATCCTTGTTAATGATGAATGTTCACGGGGATGAGACATAGTGATGTATTCGGCTAATCAATTTGACACAACGCAGATACACTTGATTGATAACATGACTCGTCCCCATTTTTCAGAATATATTTCTTACTTGCGGTGTCATTGATTAAGGAGAAAGTATTCAGCAAAAGGCCACCGCCTTCAGTTGCGGGCGGCTCCCTGCCAACTGTGCAGAGAGATTGTTAGCCCCAAGTTGCTTTCTCTTTCAGAAAGGAGTGCGAGACTATGATCGATGAGAGTGAATTTATGAACAGATATTAGGGTCTCGAGAGCTGTTAATGTGTTAAATCTAGGGCTGCAAGATTTAGGGAAAAAATCTAATTGCATTTTTTATTTATAAAAATGACTATTATTATTATTCATTCAAAACCAACATCTAAAAATCTATTATATAAACAAATGTGTGTGTGTGTGTGTATGTATATATATATATATATATATATATATATATATATATATATATATATATATATATATATATATATATATATATATATATATATATATATATGTGTGTGTGTGTGTGTGTGTGTGTGCGTGTGTGTGTGTGTGTGTGTAATATTGTAATAATGCTAATTTTTATGGCTGTCTTTTATTTTGGCCAAGGATTTCTCCAGGCAATGATAAACCTGTCTTAAGTCATATCACGATTTTGTTTTTATTCTGAATAATCATGCAGCTCTATTTAAACCTCTGAGACCCTCTCCACTGTTACAGGAAATATTCTTATGAAAATGCTGTTTCGCACTCTGGTGAAAATGACTCTCATTGAAAAAGATTAGAGAGTTGAGGGTTTATGCTGTTTTGGTATGGATTTTGTGCCACGTTGAATCTATTTATTTCATAGCAAAAATGTGCATTTTCACTGCTTTGCAATATTATAGGAAAACAATATTATTATCTGTACATCTTTAGCTTTATTTTAGTAATCCTTCAGTATCAAACTGGAGTTTCAGACATTATAGAGAAGATAAAAAGCACTCAAGGCAACCAAAGCACTAGTTTCCTCATTTTATTTGTATAATGCACTATAGCATTGGATAATCAGTCATGATTTCATTGCTCTGATATTATGAGCCTGGGAGCTTGTGTTTGTAAATGTTAATCCTATATATGAGTCTAGGGCTAAAGAGAAATCCCAGATGAATAATGCACCACAGAAACTTTTTCATCTGCCTGTTTTTATTATACCAGCAGTGCCAGTTAAAGCCTGAGGGGATTCTCTGGCTACATAATAAACATACAAATGTCTATAGGTTCAGAGTCTAAAACAGTGACAGCATCTGACCTGACTGAGAGTTTGCTTCTTTCCTGAGTTTCTCTCTCTCTCTCTCTCTCTCTCTCTCTCTCGCTCTCTTCCTGAGTTGGCTGGGAAGCACTCCACACATTTTGCAGAGCCTAGTGTGCATTAGGACTGCCCTTGAACACCATTACACTTCAATTCAAAGCGATAATGGACAAGCACTCCAGTGCAAGACTATATAGACAGGCTCATAATCGTGGCTGAATGTCAGGCACATTTCCAGTATGCTTGGAGGAGATGTGTGAAGGAAAATGCACCAAGGTCTCCAGTCAACATCAGCACAACACTCTAGCTAAATCCAAAATAAATTGCTCGTTGTCAGACCACTTTCTCCACTGTCAGGTAATTTGGGCATCATAGTCCCTGAGCCTCCATCCAAGCGCATTTCAACTTTACAGAGCACACCTTAAGCCTAATTGTTCTCTTGAAAGCCGTGCTGAGTTTTGTCCTCAGGAACTATGAAATCACTTGGTCAGGATCCACTCTAGAACCTTTGCTACTGGATATTTTTCAGGAAATTAGGGCACGATGCAGGTGAGGTGCTTCTGTGTGCCATGCTCTTCATCATTAATTGCTCTTATCAACACTGGTGTCATTAGGAAATGAGGAGTGTTGTTTTTTTACAGAAGCACTTGCAATTACATAACACACACACAAATCTCTACACAAAAAAAATGAGCCTATTTTGTATATGTTAAACATTAACCCTATACAGCCCAATGTATCTTATTAAGTACAGCAAATTTCCAAGGCCCCTAAATGATCAGCATGGTCAAAACTTTACTGAAAAAGCTAATGTTACATATCTTCTGTCATCTGACTGATAGTTTATACTTCATTAGCAAGGTGAAGTATAATTTTTTATTATTTTTATAAAGTAAAGATAAGAATACTTTTTGTGTTGTTAGTAATATTTAAAGATTAACATAAAGTAGACCGAAGCATATTTAAATGTGGCTATACAATGTTATTCGTCAAATGTTATTTGGAGATATAGATTGACAACTGATATTTATATGCAAATGATGTAATGATTTTTATAAAGTAAATGTAAGAATAAATGGTAACATGAATTAACTATTAATGAATTATCTCACAATACCTAACAATGAGCAACATTTTTGTTACAATATTTATACATTTTTGTTTATGTCAATTAATAAAAAAAATATAACTTTGTTCATGTTATCTTAGGGTCGATTAAATGATATTAACATATACAACTTTTGATTTTAATAATGTATTAAAATTTTTTGAAATTACCTATGATTAATAAATGATTTAGAAATAATTTTTAATGTTAGTTCATGCTTACTAATGTCAAAAAAATGAAAACTTACTGTAAAGTGTAACCAAATAAAATTCATATTGCTAGTAGTAATATTTCAAGATGAACACTGAACTAACTTTGGTGTACTTGATTATATAATTATTTAAAAAAGTAAGAATCTTATATAATCATATTTCAGGATTACAGGGTTGCCATAAAACAGTTTAAGTGTTTTTTATTTGACAGTTTTATTTTACATGCAGCCTCAGCCTCAGCCTAGTATTGCATGATTGTCTGTGATCTATATTTTAATCAGATTTGTTCGTAATCAGTGCTCACTTTACCTCTAATTTGTTGTCTCTTTGAGTTTATTTGTTACACACCGTTGAGGCCTCCGATCCATTGTGAAAGATCATCTGGAGAAGTTTTAGCATATTGAATATCGTTGAGCAGATTGATATAGGTAGAAAATTAATTTGGATAGAATTTCCAATGTTTCTCTTTGAACGTGCTCCAGGAATTGATTGCTTCATTTGTCATTTGCACAGATGAATTATGTATGTGTTGCTAGCTAGAGGGGAGGGATTAATCAAATGCATTTTGATAGGTTGTGGATGTGGATGTGTGTGTGTGTGTGTGTGATGCGACAAAATGTATCCTGTTTGCATGCAGGGGCAACATGATTTCAAGGAGTGTCAGAGGGACCAATACGGAAGTGTTGATTGGTTGACAGCTCATACTGCCCCACTTGTATCCAACCAATTATGGAACCATGGACTAATTATACTGATGTCATTTTTTTTTCTCTAAACATTGTTGAACTTCATGTCCAGACTAGTTATGTCTAGGTCAGAAGTCTGTATGCGTAGCATAACAAACAAGATCTTGAGAGGATAGACAGTGTAGCTGGCTACATGAATTGATCCTGAACAGAATGTAAATCACATGGAAAAACCAATCTGATAACATGAAAGGCATGATCTCACTTTTGTCCTTTGCAAAGTATAAGTTGATGATGGCTTTTAAGCTAGATGCTTTTTACGGCCTGGAAATGCAATTTCATATGCTTGTAATCTGCGAAGGAGCTCTTTTATTCCATTATAATACAGATTTTTGGCAGAATCATGTCTTTAATTACTTATTGACCAATCAAACTTGAGTGGAGTGAATGCCGACTGAGGCGTCGTGATTAAATGCTTTCAAAGATTGAGGTATTGATCAGTGTGGTTTGAGTTGCACCCACTAGAGTCTAGACTGTTTCTTGGCTTTAGTGTGTAAGATTTACAGTACTCTTTACTGTTTAATAGAATCAGTAATGCAAACCATTTTGCAGAAAATGTCTCAGGCAACAGTTATCAGATATATAAGTCTTTCAGGTTTTAACATACACTAAGTTAATGTTAGTTAATGAATTAATTAACTCAAAATTACTAACAATAAGCAAAAGTTTTGTTATAAACAATTTTAGTTTATGTTAGATAGTTAGATTGTTTTGTTAGTTCATGTTAGCTCAGGTCAATTAAATTATATTAACAGATAAATTTATTGATTTTAGTAATGCATTAATACATGCATTTAGCTTTAGAAATTATTTTAGTTCAGGTTAAATAATATCAACAAATAGAACCTTACTGTAAAGCGTAACCAAAAACATTTCATATTGCTAGTATATTTGAAGATGAACGCTTACTTGACTGAGTCTTTTCAAGTTGTTACATTTACATACACTACCCTTTAAAAATCTGTTTTTTAGATGTTTTTGTGTGTGTGTGTGTGTGTGTTTTGAAATAAATCACCAAGGCTGCATATTTGATCAAAAATACAGCGAAAACAGTAATTATGGGCAATATAATTACATTGTTACATTTTTTTTTACAATATTATTTTATTGAATATGTTATTATTACTATAATTAGCATTATTAAATATTGTAATGTATTTAAAAGTGTGATTTATTCCTGTGATGCAAAGCTTAATTTTAACATCATTACTCAGTCTTCAGTGTCACATGGTCCTTCAGAAATCATTCTAATATGCTGATTTTTTTGGTGAATTGGCTGATTTCTAATATGCTGGTTTCAACAATGTTGAAAACATGCTGCTTTATTTTAGAAACTGTGATACTATTTTTCAGGATTCTTTGATGAACAGCATTTTTGATCAATTTAATGCATCCTTGCTCAATTACAAGTCTTAATTTCTGTAAAAGATATCTTACCAACGTTTTTAGTTATAAATATTGTAGAACAAACTTTTGAACGGTAGTGTGCTATATATACAGCACACTAGGTGTGTGTATGTGTTTGTGTGTGTGTGTATTGTGTGTTTATTAGTGTGTTATAAGACATTAATACAGTAATACTAAATAGACAGTCAGGTAGAGTATATAAAGGGAATCTGACAATGACTCAACATTTGAGTACAGAAGTAAATAGGTATCACAGTATTTGTGGGCTGGTGTGGAAGACTCTCAAGCTATCATTGCATCTTAACTCTCCTAGACTTTAATGGATTTTGAGAGCTCTTGTGGGAATCTTAAGACTTTTCAGAATAAAAGGTTCAGTACAAAAACAAATAGATCTAACACAGAGTCAAAGATGAATGCAATTGCTAGTTGAAGGTGACAGTGTAGACCACTTGTATTTAATTTTAAGTAATGCTTTTGAAATTTATGCAAGGCAGCAGGGGCCATATGAGCCATATGGACCCAGCTTCAAATGATAATGTAATGCATTATGTCATGAAATAAATGTCTCAGTAGATAAACTGTGCACTGCATAAAGTTTTATTAATGTGAAGTTATTTATCCTGAAACACACTGTAATTAACCATAAAGACAAATAGACAAATCTTTGTGAATACGTACAATTCATGTTGATTAAACCATGCACTTTTTTAGTAGTTATGTGTTTCATTACTGTTATTGCAAAATATAAATGTTAAATGTATCTTGAGGCCAGTACTATGAAATAAAGGAACAACATGCCAATTAAAACAAATAATAGCTAGATTAATAACAAAATAAGACATTTTTATGAGGTATTTTCAAGCAAGAAATAAGGTCCCTGTGAAAAACTGTGCTTTGATATTCAGCAGATCTGCATTGTTTGTGGTCAGATTTCAGCTTATTAAATGTCAGGTGTTCCCAGCCATTACCGCGAAACAGACGGGCTGCCAGAGGCCTGTGTGGATCGTACTGTTGTTTGAAGTGTAAAAAAGCTAATTACATTGTGATGTGTGAATAGAGCAGAGATCTGGAGAACAGCCCATATACAAAAATGATTGGAAGGCTTTCATCTAATGTCAGTCTGGTCCAGAAATAGACTGACTTGCCTTTAATGCTGATTCTGTCAGTTGGGTCACTCTGAAAAGAGCAGAGGCTATCATTAACTGATTTGTTTGGGAGTCAAAATACCTTTCTACAGATTTTTTACTTTTTCGCCCCAAACGTTTTAGAAGTAGAACACTCTATATGAAACACATTTTGGTACTGCATTCATCACCCGAGGGATTTAATTTGATATTAATTAAAGCAAATATAGACATAGCCTATGTTCACATTTTAGACATAGAGACATACAGTATATTGTATTTTAGAATAATAATAAAGGTATCAAACAGTGAAATAACAAGGACCAAAAACAAATCAAAATGATCTTATGTTTTAGCTTTTCAGAGTATTCTCCTCGAGTAGAGTAAAAACTTCGGCATGTATTGTTTCATGATTATATAAAAACCAATAGTTGTCTTTATAAGTGAATCATATTGTTCAACCGGTTCTTTTCAGAAACGCAGCTTCATTCAGGAATGAAAAAAGTTAAGTGAATCTCTGATTCATTCACTCAACAGAATCGTTCAAAACAGCCGATTCATTAATGAATGAAACAAATTTCTTCATGAGTGAGTCACTGAATCATTCACTCAGTCGATTCGTTGATTAATTTAGGAATCAAACACCGCTGTTAGTCAGATTTGCAGCTGTTCTTGATGTAGCTTTGTTTGGAAACATTTTCATTGGTGAAGCAAAAACAGTCAAATGAATTGGCAATGCTTAGGCTAAAATGTAAGTTATTTACTATGAACTTGTTAATGTATTGAACTCTTGTATATAACTTTGTTTTTCTGAATATCAGCACAGCTTATTCCACCAAAAGAGGAGGCGGTAACAATATTTGTGTTCTTAAATTTACATTATTTCCAGTTCAGCCGTGCAGTTCCAATTATTCCTTCTGTTATTAAGCGAACATTGCTTATCAGTTGCTTATGAGTTTGGTTGTTTTGCCTTTTCCTTGGCTTATCTACATTCTGCAAACAATACCTTCTTTTTCTCTTCAAAATAATTAATCTGTTGAACACTCAATATCTGATTGAATGCAGTGAGGCTTGCCCGCTCTATTATAAAGTATGTGCTATGGAATATGTGAAATTTTGATACACCTCATGTGGCAGTTGTGACAGCTACATCAGTTAAATAAATATGTCTACTGAGACTTGCAAAAATAGCTCTGTTTTTAGTATACTTTAACCCTACTCAGCTGGAAATGCTAAAGAACATTTGCGATCCGAACCATTATTCCCGTCCAGTGGTTTTAACATTACTTCATTCGGTCAGCTCAAAGACTGCGTTAACCCAAGAACATCAGAAACATGCATATGGGTTTCATTAAATGGACTTATTAAGCTCTGGTCCTAGTTTGTATTCAAAAGCTGGTCTCTCTTTATTATTATTGCTTTTAGTGTGCTATAGATAATGGGTTTCGGCTTCAGCAATTTCCGACCATTTGACAAATGCTTTTCATCTGTTTGTTCCCCACGATGTTCCTGTGGTGTTGCATCCATGAAGATTTTGAGTGTGAATAATTTATGAAAGGCATCTTCTACACTCAGCTTTAGCTCTTTGTCCAGAAATGGTGACAAACAATTCAAGTCTCTTGTTTATTCGCTCTGGCCCTTGTTAGGTTTCATCTGATCCTTCTCTCTTCTTTAGACTTTTTTCTCACGTGCCGTTCCTACATTCCTCATCCTAAATTTCTGTGCCAGCTGTGTTTTAAATTCAGACTGGTGGCAAAAAGGACTACATCTGAATTTTAAATCCCTGGCCAAAGCAGCAGTTTTCCTCCGTGAACCTCTGTGGAATTCAAAATCGGCATGTTGTCTATGTTTTTTTGTGCCTGAGGAGAAGCAGTGCCGGAATTACCTTCCCTGCAGATTGATTTCTGCCAGTCACAATCTGTTTGAGGCGCCCATTCAGGCAGTCCCGGGGCACCTCGATGCATGGCGAGCCACTTTATCTCAGAGTGATTTTGTGAAGTGCTTCACATTGATAAAACTTTCATGTGAAAACTGCTTCCTCAATGGCTATCAGATGCTCGCTGAGTTTGTCAAATGGCACTTGGCTTTGTCTGATTGCACTGAATCTTTATTTATATATATATATATATATATATATATATATATATATATATATATATATATATATATATATATATATATAAAGAGTGTGTCATTTGTGAAAACCTTCAGAATTAAATCATTCCATCAGGACCAGTAGGATTTGATTTGCATTTTACATTCTGGTTTTGAGGATTGGTTGTATTTTTTAAACCTATTAAAATGTGTTGATAGTTCTGTGCTCATATTGGTAGCTGAAAGAATATTAAATTTAATCAATTCGTAATTTGAGGATATATCAGAGTTCTGTCCCTGCTGCTGAATGTGCATGATATGCAAACACGTAGGAGACGGATGTATTGTTTTATCTGATTTAGCTAAGCCACTAGGTGAGAGGTTAGCATTATCACTGATGCTGACGCTGTCTTAACAAGATGACTATTGACTTCTTCACACAGGGGTAAAGTGTTTTACCTGCAAGAAAGTGCATTGCAAAAACAGTACAGTGGATATATCTTTTATTTTATGAATTGAAAGTTCAAAAGAACAGTAGTCATTTGAAAATTTCATACTTTGATACAAATGTATTTTCTGTCATATTTGATCAATTTAATGCTTTTTTGCTGAATAAATGAATGCATTTCTTTTGGTACAGATGATCATCCTTCACATGACGTAAACATAAAAGCATTTAGTGCATAGAAAACTCACTGCCAGAGCATATGATTTAACTGGTGTGTTGCTCAATGGCTGTGCAGATTCCTCTCTCACTGATTTATTAAAATACTAAAATATTTAAATTTCTCATCAGTCCTAGCTCATTTAAAAGAGGTCGACAGAGAACGGACACTCAGCTTATTTTGTTAATGCACATTTCATTAATATTTCATAAATGATATCACATCTGCAGTCTTGTTTGGGGATGTTTTAACTTTCCTGTTGTTTGTGAGCAAATCCATTGTGGAAGTTTGAAATACAGCCTGTCCTCCGAACCACAGTTCCTCATTGGTTTCCATACAAGTGGAGAATCTTGCACCTGCTGTGATGGTGGGTGGAAGGGGGAGCTGAGTGGAATGGAATGGGCAATCGCAGCAGGTATGAAATCCCTTCAGGCTTGATTCTCTGGAAAGCGTTTTAGAGCTGATAGGATGAGCAGCATGTGCATGCTTGCACGCTTTAGTAATTTTATTTTCAGCCGCTGCATACTTCAGGATGTGTTATGACTGTTTCGGTTAGCCTCGCTGTTATTCCTCCAGCCCGTGGGGTGCTGAATGTCTCACACAATTTCTCCTTCAGCTACATATTTCAGGTGGGGTGACATTTGTCCCGGGGGACCCATCTCTGTAAATGAGAGATTATGAAATGTCTATGCAGACAAGCGATGCAAAACAAACACAAAACACAAGGAACATTAAAGGATAAGGATTTTTTTTTATATTACAAAGCCTGCCAGGAACAAAACCCTTAAACCAAATTTGCACATTTATGCTGATCAGTGTTCACATGTACTGCTCCATATGGAGATTTGAGTTCAACATAAATGTTATCCTTTGCTTGAAGCTTTTATAATCTGACACTTGATTTGTATTTATTTATTTATAAAGCTTCACGTGTGGTTGAATTGAACTGGACGCTGTTGCCTGACGCTTGTGTAACAGGACAACAAGTCTTTTACATACGGCAGTTTCAGTCTCCAAGTAATTACACCGTTTTTTAGTACTACTTGAAAGCATTTACTTTTGTAAAGCTTGTTTCAGGAACAGAAGTAATCCATTTGGCATGCCTGTTCAATGTAGCATTGGAAAAGTGCACAGTAATCCCCATTTTCTGAATCAACAGGCCAAACATAAACATTTCCCTTGAATACTCCTTGTGTCCAATATCTTTTTAACCTAATGTTATTAAATTACACTTTCCTTGATGGATGGTCTCTTTTGGTCAAAGAAATTGAATGATTTGTATTCTGATGCAGATGGTCTATGTTGCAAGGCAGATGTAGATTTGTAAATTGCACTGGTGTTAAAACTGGTTGCACCCTGTGTAGAGCATGTGGTTGTTAATGTGAAAGATGGCATTAGCTCACCGCCCCTGCTGTACTGTGTAATGCAGTCTGTGCCACAAGAAACCTTAACCAGGTGCCTTTTACGATATAGTGCATTACATGAATCTAATATCTGCCAGAGAGGATTGTCTCCACACATTATCTATCAAATGAAAATATTCTGAAAGTCATGTTAGCCCCAAGTCAATTAACCTCACTGGGTCTGGTCTTAATTAATACTGGGGAAAAGTGAAATGCCAAGGTCACTGATTATACAAGCTTGATATTACTTTAAATGAGTTCATTTCAAATGTTTCTATGTTTCTGATCATCAGTGATGGGAATAACGGCGTTATAAATAACGGCGTTACTAACGGCATTACTTTTTTCCAGTAACGAGTAATCTAATTGATTACTCTTCTCATCTTAATAACGCCGTTACCGTTACTGCCAAAAAATGCGGCGCGTTACTATAACTGATGATGAAGCTGTTTTTTTTTTTTTTCATCAGACCAACTAGATCTCTGAGCGAGAGGCAAATACTTTTTTTTACTGTTCTTCCTTGGTTAGTGGGCAGAGCACGAGACAAGCGCATAAATGCTGACGATTGGCTGAGGTAGAGTAAAATTTCAGTGTAAGCCAATCAGAGGTAGAGTTGGGCGGGTTTTCGAAAGCACGCATAGTAGTGATGGGAATTCGGCTCTTTTGACTCAGCTCACTGAAAAGAGCCGGCTCTTTGGCTCACAAACGGCTCTTTAAATGACTTTGACTATAATATTTCAATTTTTATTACATAATTATTTAATTTCTATAGGCTAAATTTGAAAAATAGAGTTGGCTCTTCAGATATGCGAGCCAGCTCCCGAAGTTCAACTAAAAAAGCCGGCTCTTAGAGTCGGCTCATTCGCGAATCGCGAACGACTCATCAAAAGCTCATTCGCGAACGAGTCGATCCATCATCACTAACGCTCATTCGCGAACGACCCATCATCGGACAGGACAGGACACAAAACGAACAACACAAGCCAGTCAGTCAACGAGAGACCGGTATGGCGACGAGCCCAAATAATCCAAAAGTAGCCTTCTCTAAATGGAAGTATATACATTACTTTTTCCTTCAAGAAATTAAAGAAACAATAAAAGGAAATATCAAAAGTTCCCAAAAATCTATCGTGTTATTTGCATTGATCCACTATATAAACATAATATCTACATACATGCCATTTGATTGGAGGCTAGTCTCACTTTGTCCCACAGCAACTTTTTTTTTTAGATGTGTGTACAATGTTTCATGTTTCTGTTAATAATGTATTGTATTAAGTGTCCATTTCATTATAATATTCAGATTTATCATAAATAATTGAACATGCACATGTATTTTAAGTTCCTTTAAAGAGGGGTAGAGGTGGGGTCACGTTTGAGCATTTAAAATGTAATTTTACTTGAAAGTAACGCAATAGTTACTTTCTTAAGTAACTAGTTACTTTAAAAATTTGTAACTGAGTTACTAATTTAGTTACTTTTTGGAAGAAGTAACTAGTAACTGTAACTAATTACTTTTTAAAAGTAACTTGCCCAACACTGCTGATCATATAGATTTTCAGACTGGGTTATGTAATCCCACTGTACTTGACCTTTTGTCCAATAATCTAATGTCTCAGAGGAAATGAAATCAATTCCAGGCTTACCTTGATGCGGTCTGAAGATAAACATTAAAGCGGCAGGACTTATTCACAAGGGCCCCTCAAGTCTGCTATTTATGTAAAGTAAAATGCTTGCCATCCTAATCAGAGTTGTTGAGGTCATTAGTTGAAATATTAGTTAAATGTGAAAAAGTATGTATATATATTTAATTATATATCATAAAAATGTGAATAGATAGATAGATAATCATTGTTTAAATAAATGAAATAAGCAAATAAGCATAAGTCATTTATTTGTGTGTGTGTATTTGTGTGTATGAATATAATAAAAAAATAATAATAATAATGTAATTTTACTGACAAAGTGGTTCTTATATTTCTAGATTTAAATTTTTAGTGCCATAATTTCAGTCATGACATTTAATGACTTGCATGCTATTTGCCGCACTGTTTTTGCATTCAAAGCAGATTTATTTTCTAATGGAATTTAGCATGAGTAATTTACAGTGACAAGTGGGAGGACAAAAGATAAATTTGCTCTCATTTTAAATCAAGAATTAGGACAGATGGTTTGCTCATTCTCTGACTAAAGTTGTTTTAATGTTTATGCACAACAGTTTGTAAATCAGAGCTGCATCCTACAGTTGATTTCATAACTAGAAAGATAAAATAAGGAGACCAGTGTCAGCACAACCTCCACCCACATGTGTGTGCTGCTCTGTCTGCTCTATGTCATTATATTGGATTGACAGCAACAAGCTTGATACTGTGATTCACACACAGGCTTAGAGGTCTCCTATTGATTTAACTGATCAGCCCTCACTTTCTGCACTGAGTCTGTGTTGGTGCAGAGTTCCTACTCTGTGGTAAAAGCGACAGGATGTGTTTAATATCTTATTTTAATTAAACCCTATGGCTATAGAAACTCTTCAGGCTGCTTTGTTCTGGGGAATTTCATTCCCAGAATTCAAACCTAAAAAAACGTGCTTAAAAGAATATGCCAGGGCCAGTGTGGGATGATGATCAGACATTTTGATATTTGCATTATCACCATGACCAGCATGACGGCCCGGATCTTGAAATTTTCTGATGGTTCCTCAGAGGCCATGACATTTTCGAGAAGACTAGTTTCCTTTTGGTTTTCTTGCCTTTCAAAGAAAGGCCACCCTTGAACATTGCAAATGACACTTCAGTAAATTTTTCCCTCCCACTGCAGTCTCCTCAAAAGGTGTTTCTGGAAGGCGAGTTGATCATGCAATAAATAAGGCGTAAAATTGTATAAATCATGTACCATGCTAGCATTTTTGGTGGCCCCAAGATTGATCACTTTTGGGGACAGGGAGGCTGCACTGAATCAGTTTTACATGAACCAGAACTGAAGGGAGGGGGATCATCACAAATATCCTGCAAGATACACACAAAGTAATTGACATTTATTATTAGCAACCAGCTCTGACAAGAGCAATAAGTGGTCTTCACATTGATATATTCAACAATGGCTGCTTTTGATAAATGAGAAAATGTGGGACAAAAAGGTTCAGGTGTAGATGTAGAACTTCTTGGGGCACTGTTATACAGAGTGACATTTATATTTGTAGCTTATGGTCTCAGGTTAGCAGAAGCACGAAGATGACTAATTTCTAAGGTAGGGTGAGGAAATCAAGTTCTAGACCAGCAGAGCTGCTCAGGTTTTTTTTTTTTTTTTTGCTGTGCCCTCAGGGTCTGATTAGAATGCTGAGCCATACAAAGTCTGCAGACAGAGGGGAGCAAGGTGACTAAGACCGCTGGCAATGTTACTCGCTCATTCCCATAGTTTCTAGAAGAAATGGAAAGGGTTTTAAAGGTACTGTAAGCTATTTTAGCAGTTTGGCTATTTCCCGCCTGAAATAGACCAAAAAATGAATTGTGTGATGTAAACTTTCTCACAATTCTGAATTTACATCTTGCAATTGCGTGGCTAATTTGTGGGGGGAAAAGAATTGTGCAGAAAAAAAGTCACATTTATCTTTTTTCCATGTATACCTGTATGTGTAGAAATGTGTGAGTTTATATTATTTGTGTGTGTTTGTGTTGGGTGCATAACAGAGTATTTCTGTGCTAAATACACTCCTTTCATTTCATCACAAAGGGTATAATTCCTTGTATGGGCACTTCTCCCGGATGAGCGTGTGCACACATCAACCAGAGCAAGAGCGCACTCATCAATGTGCTTCATCAGCCATAGTACATTTATGTCAATACAGTTTTTGTCCCTGTTTTAATTGTCAGTGTCACAGCTTGCAGACGATTGGTTTTTGAAAAAGCTGTGGGTGGTCGTGACTCTTTATCACTGCCCACACCACACCTCCAGGAGCTTGATTTTTTCAGATAGAAATGGTACAGCTGTGTCCGTCTTTTATAAATCTGATAAAACTAAAGACTCTTCAGAGATATGAAGGTTGCAATACTACTCTATCGGTACTCAAGATTAACACGAGACTGGCAGAAACTGTGTCATATTGGCTTTAAAGACAACCACAGCTGACGCTTAATTAGCTTTGAGCGAAGAGTAGAAAATATTCATGGGTAATTAAATGTTTTGCACTAAAAGTTTTGTTCACATAATAACTGGACCTTAGGGAAAATGTATTAATTCAAATGGAAAACGAATGCTCTGTCAGACAACTTGACTCAGCGACTTCTCTAGAAGTGACACTGTGAGGTGAATATCCCTGCTCAAGTGCCATTCAGTGTGCCTGAATGGAAATGTTTTTCTCTTTTTGAGGCTTGGTTACGTTGAGTTTCATCCAGAATGATTTTAGTTTGAGTCTATAGACATTCTAGTGAACACTGACTTCACCAGGCGGCAATTTTTTTTAGATATGCCTCGCAGTATTATGTGAGTAATAAAGCCTCCGGACACCCTCTCCCTTGTCTCCGTACAATGAGGGCTGTAATTGCATCTGCTTAAAGAGTGAGGAAATCAATTAGACATCACAGCGGTGCTAAGGGGGTAGTGCTGACATGCACTGTCAGTGTCAACACTATCGCATTCCCCCTCCATGCCTCGCGCCGCCATGTGTTACACATCCCTCACTGTCTGTGTTAAATGGCAGTGTCCGTGGGGCTTCGAGCCAGTGATTGGTGGGAGGGAGCCACAACAAAGAGACCAAAACACAGTCCTGATCCACAGAGTTATGACAACATGTCCTCCCTATAGGGCCTGGTGAGGTTATAATGAGAGCAGAAGGCCAGTAGGGGGCAGGGGAGAGAGAGGGAATGTGATGTCAAAGAGGACAGAATACGCAAAGAGAATTAAGGCTGCAGCACCGGGCTACTCCCCCAGTTTCACTCACAGCTGCAGGTCCACATTAGCTTTAGCTGCATTGCAGCCTTTTCCAGGTACGGATGAGTTATGCTCCTTGTGCAAAAGGTGCAGGGATTTTTTAAGTGCTACCAACCATAGAAAACGGTCTTTGAAATAAATAGAGAACAATATTGTGTCAATGATAAATACAGAATTTTTACGGTGTTGCAACTATTGTTACTACTCAGAAATACTGTTAAGGCATTTGTTTGGCTCTATCTATTGTGATCTATCTGTTCATGCATCTGTCTATCAGTTGTTCTGTCTGTCTGTCTGTCTGTCTGTCTGTCTGTCTATCTATCTATCTATCTATCTATCTATCTCTCTGTCTGTCATTCTGTCATTCTATCTATTAATCTATCTATATATTGTTCTATCATTATATTGTTATCTGTTATTCTATTTATCATTCTTTCCATATACAGTATATATAGTTCTATCATTGTCTATCATTCTGTCCGTCTATCTATCTAGCTGTCTTTTTGAAATTCCAGTGAATTTTATTTATTGAAATTATATTTAACTGCATTATATTCAATTTCAAATTGCAACCCTGCATCCTGATTTTCTCTGTGCAGGAATTGATTGAAAATTGAAAGACATTCTCATTTCAATTCTGAATGACGCACATCCCTGATGTTACATTTTCTATTTTGAGCTTCTATTTTGAATTCTGGTCGGTCTTCTCTTGCACATCTATTTGCATATTGAGTTGCAATTGTTCAATCTTTTCTAGGCTGTCGTGAGTTGATTTTTCCTCAGCTGACCAAAAACAAGACCACTGAGTGTCATGACAATAGCATCTACTGCAGCGTTTCATTTACAGAGACCCGAAGCCCTTAAAGAGTTTCTTTAAATTATAACACAATCCTATGCTGCCATGCAAGCGATGGCATTTGCTCCAGGAAATGCAAATCTAGTTTAACTGCATCAAACTTAATTTCCTTTTCCTATGAACTCTGTCCTAATGCAGTGCTTGCAATAGTCACATGTCATGCACTCCAGCCCTTTCAACTCATTGATCTTTTCGCATGCATCGTTTGCTGTGAGTACAAGTGAGCGGTAATGGGGCTATTTATTCACGTGCCTAAAGCAATACTTTTTCATTGGTAATCATTAGATCAGCATTGCAATGGAGGACATGAGCACTCTCATTTCTCTAAATCATTTCTCACAAACCCCCTTGAACACGCACATTCCATTCATGCCCTGTTCGCCGCCGCCGCTTGCAAAACAATCTCATCGCTTCATAATCAAAATCACATTATTCAAATATTGGAATGACGCAGCGGCCACAGGGCAAACAAGAAATCAAACAGATTTTGAACCATAAATGAGTTTTATTCATGCGCGCACTGCCCGCGAGTCAAAGTATTAAAAGTTTTGAAAGCCCATCCTTTTCAATCCATTCACTCCTTGTCTAAAAAAAAAACTTTCCATGGTGTTAAGAACGAACCAAATGAGACCTGCTTGTTTAAGTGTCTGTTAGAAAAAGGTAATTACTCGAGCAGTGACAGTAATAGCCATCTCTTCTTGCTTAGACCTGACAGTGAGAGGATAATTCCAGTGAGTGTGTCTATAAATCTCCCTGTCCAGCATAGTGTCATTATACTGTATCAGTCACCTGCATCTCATCTCTGGCTAAAGCCCGGCCATCGTCTGATTATATTTAAGTGTGGCCCCTGACAGAAAAATCCTGTCTACATTTTAGCATTTTGATATGGATTCACTTTTGATTTAATGGCTTGGCCCCTTCAAAGTCAATCTAGCCAAAAAGTTCAACGTACAGAAAACATTTCTTTCTTGTCACTCCTTTCAAAACCTCCCAGGCAAGTCTTATCGTAATCCCCATCAGGGCCCTCAGCATCTCAGCACCACGGCTGGAGAAATTGTACCGCTGTGTGAGGGTATTAGGCCTCTATCTAGAACGCTGGTGAAAGTGGGAAACATAGCACTGGAGTTGAACGTGGGATAGGATTGTTCTATTGGTTGAGCTTAGGGCGAGGTATGGATTGTTATCTTGCTGTCAGACTCCCAGTTCTTATCTCAGTTAACAGCCTGGCTTCATTTACACTGGATTTATCTGTGTTTGAGCTGAAGTTGCCTTGCTAGGACATAGGGGCTACATTTGATGCGTCAATGGATCTGTGATGTTGTTTGCATGTGATATGGATAAGCTCCCTGGTGAAAAGATCAGCAGAAATGATCAGCAGCGGACGTTGTTTTGTGGTTGCTGGTGTGTTGTGCCCCTACTGTACTATTGCCTAGCCAACTGTTTGACTTCTTGCATAATGTATGGGTCTCAAAGCTCATTTTGGCCATGAATTACTCGCATAGACAGATGAAATGAAAATTGATCAGCTGCAGTTCATTTAGCCCCTTTTAGGTACCAATATCTGAGATGATTGTGACAACAAGAATGGATTTTCATGGAAAAAGGCAAAACTGGCTAAAGAGAATAGAAAAAAATACTGCGATATATTGCGAAAACTGTTGTTCTGCGTTTTTTTTTTTTTTTGAAAACTATTTGCAATGATTTTTTGCAAATAAAATCATTTATTTGAAATCTTTTGTAAAATGTACAGTTGATAGAGAAGGATTTGTCCTAAGTACAGTAAATAAAAGATTTGCAAGTAAACTTTGAGGCCACTAATCTAGTGAACTTTGCCAGTTCCCTGAAGTTGCGTCAGGTTTGGAACCGACAGTTTTCTGCTAGCGCTTGCCAGATTGTATGCAATGTGGGCATTCTATTCTTGCCAGGTCTCTAACTAAGGCCTCGTTTACACTAGTGGGTTTTCGTGTGAAAATTAAATGAAAATAATTCTCATCTACACTTGCGTTTTCACTGCTTTTCAGAAACGTTCTCCGTCCACACTACACAACCAAAAATGCATGTCGCCTGACCATTCATGCAGGTACAACAATCGAGCATGATGTTATTGTTTACAAGGTCATCTAGGATACACAGAGTGAATGTGGGCAGCCACGCCATTGTTTTCAAAAGTCTCAGTTTTGGTTTGTTTACACTGAAACGCAACCCCAGAGGTTTCAAACTAAAACGGGGTCTGCAGCGTTTTTGAGGGTCAAAAACACCGGGGTAGTATAAACTACAGGCGTAACTATGGCAAAAGTTATGCGATTTAAAATGAAAATGCATTAGTGTAAATGTAGCCCAACTTAACTAGCACGACTTTGTTAGATCATGTACAGTAGGTTTCATCAACTGGTAATGCTGGTGAACATCTTTGTTATAATAGTAACCCATTTAGACCAGCACTAGCCTAGAGCAGGAAAATTGATATACATTTGACTGTAGTGCAAAGATCATTGTTCTTAATGTTCTCAAATTCCATTTATTATACAAGTTAATATGTTTCTCTTTTTGTTGCCTAGGAGATTAACTTGTTTATTTCCATGGTGATGTGGAGTGTTAACGGTTATAGCAGCAGTGGTTTAATGGGAAACAGCATGTTTCTTTCCCTGTGAGGCTGTGCACGTGGTGTGCTGGGAGGTGTACGCTTGACTGGGCTTTGGGCCTAATTATTTGCACCTTAAATTTCAGACATTGTTCTTTTATAATTTACACATCTTTGTAAGTTTCACATGAGTTCTTCAGAGACCAGATCTTGCCCTGTTGCTGCCTATTAATAATGATGGATGTTTGACTGATAAGTAGCAGGAGAGGGGGTCTGTTCAGGCTCTCGGGCTCCGTCATTGTTCTGTATTTGTTATTTTAGGAGTCAGCGGATTCATTCAGCCCAATAAGAGATGAAGAATGAGGGGCTCACTTCCGTCTGCCACCCCTGGCGCTGCTCTGCGTCAATGCCTCTCTGTCCCTCACAGTGCTTGGGACACCAAACCAAAGCCCAATTGCAGCGTTCTGCCAGTCACACACATACATACACACTCACACACACAAACATGAAATATGCTCTCTCATCTGCCCAGTTATGACATTTACACACTCTCACACAATGCAATAGTCTTATTATTAGGAGGTTGTGTGTGTGTGTGTGTGTGTGTGTGTGTGTGTGTGTGTGTGTGTGTGTGTGTGTGTGTGTATGTATATATATATATATATATATAATTATTTCTCCTTTTGAAAATTGTTACACTTTAGAACCATTTAAATTTAGATGAGGATGTTAAACAATGGTGGGGGAAAAAATAACAGCAACAAAATATTTTCTATGTCAACTACCCATCAGTATGTATAAATGGTCTTTGTTCATTCATCTTCCAAAAACAACCGATCTTCATAATCTGGATACCCACCCTTTAGGAAAGAGTGAGGAAAGTACATGAGCTCAGCCTGTTCTTCCTCAGCAAGCTCAAGTTCTACTCCGGAAATGATATTGCTCTTTCCTGTAGTTTTAGACACCCTGATAGCACACACAGATAGTACACACATTCAGTGTTGTCAAAAGTCTGTGGGAAGAGCCCTTGACCTCACACATGCCTGTGTTCTCTCTGTACTCAGTCCTCTCATGCCCCCTCACACACATTGACACATGTGAGGAAAGAGAGTTGGCAGTTGAAGGATTTTCACACAGCACCCTGATAAGAGCCTTATAAAAAGTTGGCTGTGCTTACTGAACTCTCTTGTTCTCTTTGAGAGCAAAACAGCAAATAGTTCACCTGGCATGAATCAATATTCAATTAACCAGACCAGCCTCTTGTTGTGGCCGTTTATCAATAGCTTGTTTTAAGTGCACTTGCTTAATCACATGCTATTTACAGCTGCAACCAAATAAACCAAAGTATAATAACTATTTAGAAAGTTTTTCGATAGAGAAGCAGACACCCCTCAAGAGGAAAGCGCCTGGGTCCTCTCAGTGGATGTGCCAGCGATGAATAAATCACCTGATGCCAGGCTATTATCGTTTTTTAATTAGTTAGGTTAGCCTGTCCTTTCAACTTAGCTTTCTGTAATAGTTTACGGTTTTTCAGTTGTAATAAAAAAAAAATGGTTTGGGGTTTTAGGGCTGCCAATGTTAACACATTATTTGAGCAAATCATACTTTTTTAACAAACACATTTAAGTTTAGTTTGATTATTATTTAGTGGAAACATTAGACTAATTTGAAAATTAAAATGATTTCATTTTGTTCTGTGTGTTCAGACGATCATACAAACACAGCTATCCTGCAGCATATTTATATAAAATGATGGAGAAAGATCTTTTTAACAGATGTATCTGTTTATTATTGTTTACTTTACAAATCTATATGGACTTTAATTAGAACAGAGATATTTCATTCCTATTGAGAGAAATGGATTATGTGGAACACAGGTGATAATGTGGATGACTTAAAGTGTATGACTTTTACATTTTTAAGAAACAAATGTAGCCTACATTTCATTGAACTTCTCCAACATTTTAAGTCATAATTGTTTTGATACATATATACATACACACATACACTAGTGTTAAAAATTTTGGGGGCAGGAAGTTTTTGTTTTTTTTTATCTTTTATGCTCATCAAGGCTGAATTTATTCGATCAAAATATAGTAAAAACAGTACTACAGTGAAATATTATTACAAAATATGAATCAACAAAATATGATTTTTATTTTAAAGCATTTTACAATGTAATTTATTCCTGTGATGGCAAAGATGCTGATTTGATGCACAAGGAACTCCTCTTCTTATCATCAATTTTGAAAACAGTTGCGCTGTCATATAATTTTGTGGAAATGGTAAGATTTTTCAGAATTCTTTAGTGAATAGAAAATTCAAAAGAGGAGTATTTATTTAAAGCTGGATTTTTTTTTAATGCCACTTTTGCTCAACTTAATGCATCCTTGATTCATTAATATATATATAAAAAATCTTCCTTGCCCCAAACCTTAATACATTATGTATTAAGTACATATTTTTCTCCATATCACACCTTAATATAGTTGATAATGAAAGGTTAATAATTGTGTGTTCATGCCAATCAGAGCTGTAATGATGTCATGTTAATTTTTGTTAGCAAGTAAGTTCTGAATATCTTACTGTTTACTCATAATCAGAGATAGTACTTTCCAGCGACTGGATTACCGTCATATAATCATAACCATCATAAATTTGACCCTGAACCACCCTGGTCTTAAGTGTAATTTGTAAAATTGACATTTAAACATCATCTGAATGCTGAATAAATAAGCTTTCCATTGATGTATGGTTTGTTAGGATCGGACAATATTTGGACACACAATAAAACTATTTGAAAATCTGGAATCTGAGGGTGAAAACAAATTTAAAATACTGAGAAAAAGACTTTTGAAGTTGTCCAAATGAAGTTAGCTATGCATATAATACATAATCAAAAATTAAGTTTTGATATATTTTCGGTAGGAAATTTACAAAATATCTTTATGGAACTTGATCTTTAGTTAATATCCTAATGATTTTTGGCAAAAGAATATACCCTAGTGACCTAAGACTGGTCCTGTGGTCCAGGGTCACAAATGATAGCCATCATAAAAAAAAAAACCTGATGTAAAAGTGTGTGGCATGTTTGCGAATCAAACCTCTTAGCATGGGCAGTTCTGAGCTTTTTCTTAAAGAATTTAAGGCAGCATGAAAGCACCCTTGACTGCAGACCTGACTCTGTTTGGCAAGCGCCCTGTGCATATTCTTGGCAAAAGGCAGGTGACAACAGCAAAGCCTGGGATAAAGCCTTGTTGTATAAGCCATGGAACAACTGTTAGCTGTCCAGTTCCTGCCCTTTGTCTTTTCTCACTGACATTCAGCATTGTTCACTCTGGGTCCTTTGTGCGGCCTGGTATGTTCCAGTCAATGAAGGTGACTTTTAATATGACTGAGATGGAAAAGCCACAGAATATGAAACGCACTGGACTAGATTTTCCCTAACATGTTTCTTTTTCTTTCTCTCTCAACCACTCCTTCTCTTTCTCTTTCTAACTTTCTCTCTCTTTTCTTTTGAGTTACTATAGTGGATTTGAAAACAAAGCTCTGCCTCACTGCCTTTTTCAGCTGCATCTCAACATGAATGGTGTTAGCACAGCAGATGTGGCGCTCTTTCCAGCTCATTTCTGATTGAAATGAATCCGTTTGGAACCTACTGAAAAACTTTTTGCGACTTTCGCTGTTTTAGCGTTACATTTGAGCTATCTCTCAATCATGAGTGAGATGGATGCAAATGAAAATCCTGAGACAGTAAACACTTAGTTTGTTGTCATAAACTGTCAAATTTTATGCTTGTTTTTAGTGTGGATTCCTCTGTTGTGCCCCATTCATTTCTGGCATCGCTTCCTGTGAATACTAATGAGGATGTTTCTCAGTCAGAGCCGTGAAATGATAGGTGTTCGCTGTTTTTGGTGTGATGGTTCACATTTGCCTCTCTCACTCACACCTCATCAATTTGCTCTAGGAATTGAGTGATTTTGCTTATTTTTAGCCAATGTTTTACTTGGGGAATGTAAAAGGCACTCCAATTAGAGCTGGTGTTGATTATAGTCATAAGCAGGGGTTAAATTCAGCTGGAACAATGTTCTTCCACCCTTGATTCAAACTAGATGATTGGCAGTCAATCCAATTCACTTCAAATGTGCATTTGTCTCTGCACATGCATTTGGTCTTAGATTGGTCTTCGAATCTAAGATCAATTGCTCTAACAGCTGATAAAGGTATTTATCTTGACTGGCTCTTTTTGGTTTAAAATTAAAAACCCATGATATAGATTGATGAGGTCATATCAACACAATAATGAATTGTCCTTGCTATTGCTAATCAAAGGCTGGCATTTTATTGAACTTAAATTATGGTATTTTCCTGTTTTTTGTTTTGTTTTGTTTTGTTACCTTTTACCCCAGGTAATCTATGAATCAATAAAAAATCTTGAATCTTGGATGCAATGCATGCATAAATTTTTTTACATTTTTATTATTATTATTATTATTATTATTATTATTATTCCTTGTAAAACATGAACTGATAGGATGAAGATCATGAATGCAGTGTAGATAATTCACATTAGATGAAAGCAACTGACAAATGCTAAAAAGTTAATTATTTATCATTATTATTATTATGTAACTCCAGTTCATACATGAATTAATATAATGTAGACCTTAAAAGGAATATAATTCACTTAATAAAAGCATTTCTTTTTATTTTATTTTCATTTCTTTTCTTTTTTTTCTTTTCTCATAGTTTTGCCCCAGTTAATGCATGAATTGATTTTCTAAGGATTTTCTAATCTTGCTGATTTTGCAGGGCAAAATACATTGAGTCAAGTCAGACAATTGACAGCCATAATTACTGATGTTAAAACACAGGGAAAATGTGTAACGAACGCCTCACAGATACAAATGGGGTAAATAATGTTTTATGTTTTGATTAAAAGATAGTTAACACTAAACGTCAGTGAAACCCTATAACAATTCATAATTTTTACAATAGTGCTCTCATTATAAAGTAAGCCATATGACAGTATAGTTATTAATGTTCTGCATTTCTGTTTTGAGCTGCATGTGTTGAAGTGAGCATTTGACAGCAAGTTTTTAATCAATGGGATTAAACTCATAATTTCATGTAGAATACGCTTCGTCATTTATACAACATAACATTAATATTAGGATTTATCTGCAAAAAGAGCCCGAATGCAAATGAACATGTCTGCACGGCTCTGAACAAACTCATTTTGTGGACGCGTTCTTCACGCAACAATGTGCAAAAACACAGCAGTCAAACTCTAAAAATACACAGTGTTTATTATAATTTATAATGGTATGTGTTTGACAGTCCCAGTCATAGTTATTAATATTCTGCCTTGTTGTTCGTCCTGCTCGCTTTGCGTGCTAAAGAGAAATTATCACCAAAGTACTACAATGAAGCGCTTGACTCAACCAAACGCATTTTATATCAGTTAAATAACATATCAACAATATATATAAACAAGCTGAAATGTTTTAAAAATCTTTTGAACCCTACCTGATCAAATAAATCTGCAGGTTCTATGTGAAATCAGACATTTGAGCTCCCACATATAGTCAGAATGGCATAATCATAACAGCCCGTGAATATTCGACTGTGAGATTGGTAATCAAATCAGGCTCCTCGAATCGAAGCATCGAATCGTCGACTATTCGTGGTCACCCCTAGAACTGATATAATGTAACTGGATAATCTGCCAAATGCATAAATAAATAAAAAAATATCAACAGATCTAATGATTCCCCCACTTCTCTTTCAAAAGGCTAAATATTTGGCATAAATGAAGGGGCATTTAATGTTATGGATGACCTCAAGGTTAATCAAAAAGTAATATACCAGCATCTCACTGAAAAGCATCGGAGCTTCTTTTATTCCCATGCCTAAAGGACATAAGACTGTTCAATCTGTTGCGTAAGACTTCTGGGAAAGGATAAACCATTTTGGGTCTGCTTCTGAAGACCAGAGGGCTTTTGAAAATCAGCCCCAAACTTTTGACCCTGCGAGGAGATTGATTGCTTTCAGTGTAATTCTCTTCACTTCCTGCGTGCAGGGGGCCGGAATAATAGTTGTCCCTCGTGTCCAGTGCAGGGGTCTGCCCAGTTCCTCTCCCTCTGAGTTGAGTCGACCCACCCCCATCCACAACCTCATGAGTGGGGGAGCGTTTCCCAGGGACAAAAGAATGAACATGTAATGAAAAGAAAGGGAAAGGGGTAGGAGCGTACTCATCAGAGTAAATAGATCTATCCAACCTGACAAGTGTTTGTCAAGGGATCAAGGAAGTGCTAAAAAGTCTTATTTATTTTCCACCTCTTCCATGTAAGTGCAGTTACTTTCTTATTACAAACTGCTCAGATCGGGGAAGCTCTCCAAGGCAAAGCCTGCAGTTCAGAGTTTCAGAAACATCACACTTTAGCTCCCTCCCTCTCTCCCCCAGAAATCTGGCACACATGGTATGTTCCGTTAAAAAGAGAGCATGTCATCTCTCAATGCACTGTGTTCTCTCTGGAAGCAGCTGCTGGGAGCGCGGCTTTTCAGCGGGAACTCTCTCTCACTCCTCTACCTGCTGTTTCGTTTGTCTGTTACGTTCTTTCACACGCTCTCTCTCTCTCTCTCTTATTCTTGCACACGCTCAGCTGTCTTTCAAACACTAAGAGAGGACAGGTAGTGATTAGGTCTTTTCTGCTGGGATAAAGAGGAGGGGAGTCAGACTTGGGATTTTTTTCCTCTTCTCCAGCATGTGTTTCGTATGTATGGTGTAAACTGTGGCAGCCCAGGAGGGATAAAGGGGGACCGGGGACCCGCAGCTTGTTCTACCCCCTGACAGAGCCCTTGACACCATGCAACTCTGTGTGGATTTGCTTCTCAGGGCAAAATCCTGAAAATGATGGAGGACAACAAGCAGCTGGCTCAGCGGATCGATGGGGCCATCCAGTCGGCTAGCCAGGAGGTGACCAACCTGCGCTCTGAGCTCTCTGCCACCAGCCGCAGACTGGCCGAGTTGGGGGCTTGTAACCCTGTTGGCCTGGAGAACAACCAGCAGAACCACCATCACCACCTCCACGGTAAGATGTGTGTCAAGTTTTGCTTCAGTGTTTGGTCTGTGTGCTACAGTTCAACTTGTTACTGTGGAGACCGGAGAACAGTAAATAGTTAATTTTTAAGGGGGTGTGTGGGTGGGAATGAGCTTTTGTTGAGAGAAGAAAGTAAAGAGGGGAGGACAGAGGCAGCTGATCCCGTTCTTCACTGCCATGTCCCGTTTCCTGGGTAGCCAGTGGGACGGCTCTCCAATGCAGCTGTGACATATCAGGCAGAGAGAGGCCAGAGAGAGAGAAGAAAAATGAAAGCTGACATCGGGACCGGTTGTCGTCATAACTTCGCTCTCTGACTGATTCACAGGGAATAACATGAAACATGTGGATCAGTTCTGATACTGAAACTTAGTTAAAGGTAAAGTTTGACTTTTTTATGATGTTAATACAACTTTTTATCCTATCTTCTAGCATTTAGATGACTATTAAGACAGACTTTTTTGTAGAGTGTTGTATCCAAAAAGTGTCTTTTGTGAGCATCTTGACAAGCCCAACACCGCAGTATTGACCTAACCAATGGCATGAGGTGATATTTTCTGTATGTCGACCAATGGCAGACAGGATAGTGTTTAACACTATTATTTTTTGCAATTTTGATGCCACAGAAAAATCACATTCAATCTGATGATAACTGCAATTTTAAACTGCAATGTTTAACATAGTTTAACATTGTTAGTTCATGATACTTAATTATTAAACAGTATTTGGTTACACTTTATTTTGTGTCCTTATTACAGTGTAATTATACATTTATGTACTGAGTAATATTAATTAACTACATGTACTTACTATATGATTAGGGTCAGGATTAGTGTTTAGTTTAGGGTTACTCGCATGTAATAATGCATAATTAATTTTTATTATAATATTAAGTACATTTATTCTCACTCAGCTGCCATTAGAAGTCCTGGTTGCTATAGAAACGTACGCATGAGAGACGTACGCATCAGCACTAAGTGTTTTAATGACATTTGAGCGAAAGAAACAACATTTATGAGACCATTATTGTCAGATTTCATTGGTGATTTTAAATATAAAATTGAATCTTAAGTATAGTGAACAGTTTCAGATAATTTGTTGTTTCCACATTCAAAGAGATGCACTTGCATCCTTGTGAGGTGTTTCAAAGATGGCCACTGAATGGAATGAGTGCCTTAAAGAGACTGTGATATTATCTTAGTTTTAGTAAATGTTTAACATGTCAAGTTACATAATACAAATACATGTACATGATCATTTTAAAAATGCTTTTGAAAGAAGTCTCTTATGCTCACCAAGGCTGCATTTGATCAAGAATACATTAAAAAGGTAATATTCTGAAATATTATTACAATTAAAAGTAACTATTCAAATGTATTTTATTCAACTATTCAAATGTAATATATTGCTGTGATAGCAAAGCATCATTCCAGTCACATGATCCATCAATAATCATTCTACAGTACTTTGGTGCTAAAGAAACTGTTGACAACAGTTTTGCTGTTTAATATTTTTGTGGAAACAAATAGGAAGCTTAGGGGAACCGCATTTATTTGAAATCGAAATCTTCTTTAACATTTTAAATTACTTTACTGACAGTTTTGATCAATTAAATGCATAATTTCAATGCATTCTTTCAGCCTTTTCATGAAAACTGAATTTATAATGAGCAAAAGTGTATTTATAACATTCACCTAGATTAACAGTTGTTCATGTTGAATAATTGTTGTTTAATGTTAATGTTATCAATTGCATTAACTGATTAAACCCTATTGTAAAGTGTTACCAAAGCTACCCTACATGCTCATATATCATTGTGCATTGTGACTCATCTTCTTTTGCTCGCCCTCTCAACTTTCACTTCATGTTCTCTCCGAAATGGAAGTTAGGTGTGGTGAGAGCTGTCCGGTTCAGTTGTACAGATTTCATAGCCCAAGGCAGTTTTTTATTCAGGCTAAAGGTCATGTTAAGCAGTTTGAACAGTGTCTGGGTGTGCAGGACGTGGACTAATATATTGATAATTTGTCAGGTTGATGATGTTACTGGGGTTACAACATGCAGGGCAGCCCAGTGGTGGGCGGCCCTCCCCCTGGTTGTCTTCTGCAGACTGAGATGCTTTCAGATGGATAGAGCGAGATGAAGATGAACGAGAGTGAGAGTGAACTGTGTTTGAACAGGTGTCATTAGCAGGACCAGCACAGCTCTGTCCTCTCTATCTCTTTTCACCTAAGTTTAAGGCATCTCACTGCAGTGAACCCACATTCCTCTTTACAAGCACACTGATGTAATGCTTTTCCCTCTCTCTTGCCACCACAACCCCCCCCCCACCCTGCCCAGAGCCTCTATCTCTCTCTCTCTCTCTCTCAGTCAGGTGACTGTTTACATGGGAGAGCCAGAGGCTGAAAAGGCAGAATGTAATCAGATACACATTCCTCTGTCCTGCTGTATATGGGAGTTGCTCTCATAGTTTACCACACAAATCCGCCCGCCTCCTGATTCAAAAAACAGCATTCCTCTAATCAGGGTTTCGAGTTCATTTGTGTTCTGCTCACATCCTTCTGTTGTTATCAAGCCAAGGGCTAAGGCCATGAAAAGTCATGTTTGGTATAGGGCTGGATTTGGATTGGGTACAATTTCATTTCGCAATGGTTTCTTTATTTATTAATTTTTTGTTGCAAAAATGTATTTTTTCCACTATTCTGACCTTTTACGAGCCGCACAACCATTTACTGCCACTAATAACTTCTTTCACTTGGTTACAGACACGCAAAATGTTTACCCCGTGTTGCCGGCGAACACACTCTGAATATAAACTTGAAAGCGAGCAGGGGTTTAATGAGCTATGACAGCCTAATGGAGAGATGTGGCATCCTCCAGTTGTTCTCTGGCTCTGCTCCATCTTCAGATGACAAGTGAAGTTTATGTGATGACAGGATCTGAAGGAGAAGACTAGATTGATCTGTAGAATATGAAGGTTTGCCACCAAAGTGGTGTGGGTGTAGTATTATTATGTGAGCATGTATTAATATAATAGCAGTATTGTATGATTTCAGAATTTGTAAGTACTCTAAGCCTCGGCTGAGGCACTCTGCATGAGAACTACTGTTCTAGATGGTTATGGCCAAACTGGATACAGCCCCCCCCCCCAGCACCCACTTGTTTTGATCATCAAGTTGGATTATTTACAAAGATAATATCTTACTTCTCCTCAACAAGCAGCACAATTTGCAGTATAATTTGCATAATTGGTTATGCTGCAAAATGTGATACTTAGATTTGTTTAAATCCCTAACCCGCAGTATGAATGTTTGTTATAATGATACTTGTCTTTTACTTTAGCAAGCACCACTAACATGGAAAAAATTTTATCAATACAGTGCTTCTTTTTTTTTTTTTAGCAGAGAGGATGTGATTTGGCTTATCAGATTGAGATTGAAATTCAGACTTGTGTGTAACTAATTATCTTAAGAACAGATAGCATCAGATGATATTTAAAAGGAATTACATATGTGAACGTGTAGTTGCACACATAACCGAAAAATGTATTATCACCCATAAAAACATTAGAGCAAGAATTTCCTTTGATGTTACATTTCTTCAGACATGTTGTTTTTGCATTTTCTGTATAATTTTTATTATTGTTATTTTTTTATTTAATATTTATTTTTCAACAAATTATCATAGCCTTACAATTTAGACAAAACTGAAAATCTTCAGAATGTCTGGTTTCAGCAGAACTTCATTTACGATAATCTAGTCTTGATTTTAAGCTTCAGTAAGAGCAAAAAGAAGAAAAGAATGTGTGACCTTTTATACAGGGAGTTCACATGCTCAGCGTTCTTATGGATGTTGTAACTTTTTTTTTGTTTTAGTTTTTTTTATTCCTAAAACATTCAGCCACTACAGTTATGTTAACTGCCAGTTTAAATTCTCAAGCACTCGAGTTGATTGTAATCAGGCAAGAAAATTTTTATTGTTTAGCAGCCAAAAAAATTAAAAATCTGAATGTGATTCCAACAGTATTGTTTCCCTTTGCTGGGATCATTATATCTGAGGTGTGGTCTTAGATCAATTATTAAAACTGAATGGTTATACAGTAGTGGCTATAAAACTACTCCAGCCAACCTCTGTTCTGATTCTGTTTTTTGCCATTGCCATCTGCATGCTATAAATATTTTCTTCCTAGTCAAGGGTAAATAGGTAATTTAGCATTTTCATAGAATTTTCAAACAATTTGATTCATAAATGAATGGACTAAATTACCATAATCAGACACACATGAAGTCTCAGGAGGGAAAAATAAATGTACACACAATATATATTTGCTGATCTTTTAAAATGGAAACAGTTCTCTAAAAATCAATACTGGTAAAACATAATTTATTATTCACAATTCCATCTAGTTGGTGCTTAGGTGTCAAATCTACATTTAAAAAAGAGGTATCACGCCACAAAGTTCAAATCAAACAAATTATGCCTCTAAATGCAAGTGACAGTATGTGAAAAGTATGATAATGAAAAGTGGGTCTAGCAGAGCTCTCTCTCCTACATCCCATCTGAGAAAGATGGCAATGAGTCTTTGTGTCCCTGGAGACAAACACTTACATGACAAATGAGAAAAAGTATACTGCAATGACATCTGCACATTCTTGACTGCCTGATGGAAAGTCTGAGGTTGCAAAGTGGAGAAGTCACCATCCAGATTAAGTAATGCTTGAAAGGACAATCTCAATGACCTATCGTGTCACAAGAAAGAATGATGATGGATGGTAGTGAAAGGATGTAAAAGAATCAGAAAAGTGATCCATACTACTTCTATTCTCTATATTTGAAGGCTTTTTAAAGGGGTCGTATGAAATTGTTAAAAAGAACATTATTTTGTGTAATGCAATGTGTTTATGCGGTTTGAGGTTCAAAAAACACTTTATTTTCCACATAATGTATGTTAATGTTGCTCCTCTATGCCCCTTCTTTCTGTTATGCGTTGATTTTTAAAAAGCTCATCAATCTGAAAAGGTGAGGTGTAAGCTGATTGGCCAGCTATCCAGTGCATCGTAATTGGCCGAATACCTCAAGCATGTGATGGAAATGTTACGCCCCTTAGCATACCGTGATGCTGTGTCCTGATGCTATGAGACAAAACCAATATAACCCATTACAAATGAGGTATTTGTTGCATCCAGTGGGAACATAATTACTTATTATAATGACTTAAACTGTCTTGTTACGTGATGGGTTGTGTATCGCACCGCGTAAACATAAAACCATATCTGCATATGTGATCAGAGAAAGAACAAACAACAAGCACTAATCTACACTGCTCAAAACTTGTGTTTGAATCATAATTGGGAAATTATTTCAATATAAAACATGTACTTACTGGCTGTGAGTCAGAAGAGCTAGACTGTCATTGCAAAGTTGAAATTGCCTCACTTTTTATAGAAACAACCTTTGTGCACAGCCTTCCCAAATTCAGGAAACAGTCCTTCGTAAAATGCGCTGCACAGATCTGAATATATGGGTTGAACTGTTCTGTAACAGCATTGTGAATACAACTTAACCACTAATTTCTAGTTGTTTCTTCTTTTAGAAGGCCAAACAAAGTAGTTTTCTTTCACAATGAAACACACAGCGTCTCAACGACATGCCAGTGGTGGCAACAATACTTCAGCAAAAAAAGTTATTCTTTCTTTCTTTGTGTGAAAAGATGCAGTGTTATGCAAATCTTCCCACACAGTGACATAGATATGGGGGGAGGGCGTGTTTAAACGAGGCGGTTAAGGAGGGCGTGGATGAGTCTTAACTTTTATAAAGAATATTTCTTTGGGTTTGAGACTTTAATCTTTGCCCCTTTAGGGATCTCATCTATGCACGAACGGCTTGTAACATTCCAAAGAGAAAGAAAAATTTGAAATTGCATCATATGACCCCTTTAAACAGCTAGGTGTCAGTTTAAGTCAGAAGACTGCCATATTGGCAAATGCAACTTTTAAGGCAGAGTAAACAGTGATAGAGATATTTAAAAAACGAGTAAGTGAGATGGAGAGTGGAGGAGATCGGGTTAAGGTTGATGTGTTTGCAGAAGAGAAAACATGTTAGCAAATCGATTGGCCATTTCTCTGTGACTGACCGATGGTAATAGTGCGAATGGGCCCCTGGTATTATTTCTGGCATGAGAGAGCTGCATGCCTCATTGACAGCTATAGCTGTGAAGTCTGATGGTCCATAGACCAGGACAAGCAGTAAACAAGATCTTCCAAGAAGTCAAGCCAAACAAATTCACAATGTGGTCTTAATCAGATGTATTCACTGGCACTTTATTTATTTATTGCATTGGACATAGACGTTCCATTTTGAGCCTTTAAATGTTATATAATATTTTATGTGTGTGTGTCTAGCTCTACATAATACAGTAAACTTTTAATACAGTAATACTACTATTATTAGATTTCAATTAAGCAACTCAAAGTACCTATGTGATATCGCTCTATATGAGGTGGCCAACGGCTGTATCACAGCCATGCTGATATAGAGCAATATCACATTGGGACAGTTTGACAGCACAAGTGTCTAAATAGACAAATAGATAGATAAGCAACCGGGTGTCTTATAAAATCATTTTGTATGCAGAACTACAAATGGACAGTTTAACAGCTGAGCCCAAGCCTCCTTGACTATTTCAAAAACATCACTTTAGAACTTTAGTAATGAAGGAATGAACGTTCCAAGTGTATCCAGCATACTGCATTATACAGAGTAGAGTATTATGAGAAAGAGACGGACTGAGCGAGTTTTATTACCTGCATCTGATACAGCATTCATTGTTCAGCTCAATCTCATATTCAGCAGAAAACATTAGTTTGAATAAAAGCAAGGCAAGGCTGCTCTAGGCAGGTTCATAAGCATTGAACGGCCACTGATGACCTGGAGCTCACATCTCTGATAATGCTGAAGCAATTTATCAAATGGGCATTATCTTTATTAATAAACCACATATCTGAAGTCCAAACAACTACTTTCTTGCGTAAAAAAAAACAAACAACATGTGAACAAAACCTTATCAGAGGTCTGGCTATGTGATGTTATCTTCACTTAAACTAGCCCAAATGAGCTGTGAGACGATCTGAACATGTAAACCTATCAGCCTGTCTTACCTATAAAAACAATAACAGGCCGTTTTTCCTTCCTAAGCTGTGCTGAATAGAGTACCACTCATAACTGTAGCTCCTCTGCCAGGTTGACACAAAGCAATGCTACATGCTACATGCTAATACTATATTTAAACTGCTAAAAAAAAAGATTGTCACAAGCCTGCGGTGGAGCTTATGGCTTTGCATTGCCCTTGTGATTTATGCCAATACTAGTGAGACTCGTGCAAGATAGGATGCTAAAACCCCACGACCCTGAGAAAGTGATAAGCAGAGAGAAATGCGATAGAGTGAACTTAATAAAGTGCCCGCAGACAGAGGTGATGTTTTAAATTGCTTTTAAATCAGCCTTTGGGAGGTGTTGCGCCTCGTTGATTTTGTGGGATTTTATTTTGTCTGAAAAGTTTCATCTGTGGGTGAATGTTTGAGGATTTGTTGGAAAGGTTAAGCAATGTTTGTTGGTTGTTACATATGTCCCTTTTTCACAGACAAGGTGCCAGTTGAAGAACCTGAGATACCATTTCTAAAAAGGTAGTTCCAGGCCACCTCTACACTAATTTCCACACATTTCTCCTGTCATTTGTAAATACTGAAAAAAAAACAATTCTTAAATGTAAACATTTGATTCCCAAAGAGTTTTTTTTTTCTCCCAAAAAGACATTTAGAGCTGAGCAAATCTAGAAAATGTTATGTAAAGACAAAATATCTTTTGTCAGTCATATAGGTTTGGAAGGTCATGATGGCGAGTAAATGATGACAGAAATGTTCGTCATGACTTCTGAAGTCCAGATATTTTTAGATCTTCTACCTGACAGGGTGTTAAAATACACTAAATCGGTGAAAAATGACAGTAGTGACATTTGCTACAAATATATTAATTGTGTGTGTGTGTGTGTGTGTATATATATATATATATATATATATATATATATATATATATACACACAGGAATTTGAAGGAATTTGGGGGCCCCAAGGAAAATGGACATAGAGGCCCCCCGACGAACCCCATCACAACCCCCCCCACCCCCCATACCCCCCCCCCCCCCCCGCACACAAAGCCTACAGGAACCACAGCATAGCCATACAGTTTACGCTCACCCGCTGAAATCACCGCGAGCGTCACGCGCGCTTCAGTGCGTCTTCAAGGAAGACTTCTGCGCTTCTGCTCCTTTCATTAACAGAGACACGTCCGTATCGTGGTTTGATGTAAGCGCAATGACCTATTTTTAATTCATTCATTCAAAATTTGGCAAATTACGTGTCATTCTGCGTTAAACTGTAAATTCCGTTTTTATGACTGGATTCCGCGATTCTTGCGATCGAAACACGCCACGACGTTCTCTTTATGTTTGCCTGAGCCCTCAAATCAAAACACTGCTGACTCCTTGCAGTCTGCCATTTCTGATCTGCGTTTTCCTTATCCCGTTAAAAAAAAAACATATTACAGTAACCATATTCCTTCCATTCGAAAAAAATAAAAAAAAGCAGAGATCACTTGACTTGGTTGGCTGCTGTCAGCGACTACTGAGAGGGGCCCCCTTGAGGGGGATCCCGATAACAGTGTCATTACACGTTACTGCATTGACGATCAAAGGGGCGCTCACACAGTGTCGTTGCATTTTATTCTTAACCAGTCGTTGTCTTGGGGCCCCAGGTCAGCTCGGGGCCCCAAGCAATTGCTTGGTTTGCCTGCCTTGTTGCGACGGGCCTGCCTGAATGCACTGTAAGTTGCTTTGGATAAAAGCATCTGATAAATGCATAAATTTATATATATACACATAAATATTTATTTATTTATTTATTTATTTTATATGAATGCTGTTCGTTTGAATATTCTACTCATCAAAGAATCCTGACAATGTGTCCACAAAGATATTAATGTTTCTTGAGCGGCAAATCAGCATATTAGACTGATTTCTGAAGGATATATTTCTACAGACCAAAAAAGTTTACTGTACTGTATGTCTCAAAAGACGTACGTCTAGTGCATATTTAAGAAATTAAAAACAGTGCCGTTTTTAAATGAACTCTCGAACGCGTTCTGTGCAATCGGCCCTTAGTTCTTAATTCGGCTCTCAAGTTACTTGAAAATGAGGGCTGGATCTGAGAGAGTGCTGCAGGTATTGCGGCATGAGAACTAACACCATTTCCATGGAAAGGAAGTAATACTAGCGTGGTGTTCTCTCTGGTTAGCTGCACCAGTGCACTTGAGAAGAATAACAGAACAGCTTTGTTTTCAAAAAAGAGGGAGTATCTCTTTCTCCTTATCCCCCCCATGGGATATCCCAGTTTTCCTGTCAGCTCCTAAATAGTGGGGAAAGCATTCAGAGAGCCCCCCTCTCTATTTCTCTCATCCCTCCCGTAATTTCCTTCCCTTCTCGTCTCCAAGCCGTAAGTGTGGCCTTTCTAAACCACGCCCTGTCTGTGACCAATGCAGTGTGAGGTGAACTGTGTCCAAACAATAGCCTTGAGGCATGCCTTCACCGCAGGGGATGGGCAAATAACCCAAAAAAACACGCACACATTTTTCTCTGGAGACTATATTACCAGCCCTGAGTTTAGGCTCATTTTGAAAAGGAAAATCCCCTAAATATTTTCCCCAGTAGCAAAACCATTCCAGGAATCACTAATTGTCCATTTCAGTGGTTAAATTGGTCTAGAATATACCACTCCTTTTGGGGATGTGACCTTATGGGGATTTAAACATACAGCTTTTTTGCTAGTCACTGGTTGCTGGTCACTCATATTCAATCCAATTTCACCAAAACTGAAAAAGGGTTAATCTCGCAGCAACATTTTCGAATAAGTATTTATGAATATATAAACCTTTTATGAGCAACTGCCGGAAACCAGGGGTTGTGCTGCAATTAATCATCATTTGTCACTGATGATGGACAAGCCTGTAAAACTTTCATTGTGATCTATTTTTACCCATCATATTTCTCTGATGGTTGTATAGAAGTATGCCATTCCATTTGTGTACACAGATTAACTATTTGAATGCTTAATGTCAAACTGAAAAGTTGAAAATAAAATATTCACCAAAAAAAAGGAATGCTAAATGTCAGAGTTTTAATATAGCCACTGTTGAAATTATTTTGTGCACATTCTCTGTTACCTTAGTAAGTAACTTAACTACCATGAAGGGTATGTATATTATTAAGATGAAGTTTAATTTTATTTTTATTTAAAACTTATTTTTTCTGTCAAAGTGATGGGCCACAGTTTCAAGTATTTGCGAATACCTTTAAAAAGTGTATAATTTCAGCAGCATTAGCTTCACCAAATGAGATATGTAGGGTACGTTATTAATGCTTTTGCTGTCATAATTGGCCTATATGGCTGAATTGGCTAAAACACTGGTTAATTCTGTAAACTTTTCATTTGTATTTATTTGTCAGTGCCTTTAAAGAGTGATTAAGATGAAACGCGTCATTTCAGTGGCATCTAACACTATTAAAAGATAATAATTGTTTTCAAATGGGTTTCCCGGGCAGTTGTCCATTGGTCATTATGGAGATAGTGCTGTGCACCGTTGGTTGAGCTGATGTTTCTATGTAGGGAAGGTCAGGATGCTTAAACATATCAGTGTTTACACTTTGCAGGAAATCAGGCTACAGATAACTTATAACCGTTCCTGTAAATTAACCTGCAATAAATGTCACCCATCACCTTTAAATGGTGAATATGTCCACTTAATGTGTCCCCTGTTGGTAACCCTGTGCAAATACATTAATGTTCCGATAATCTGTAGTGATTTTTCTTACTTTCATGTTGGAGCTGATAGCAGCAGGTGTGAATACAGACCACTCTGTCAATCATCTCAAGGCTCTTTACCCTTCTTTGGGAGACTGCTCAAATCTGCAGCAGGTGACAACATCACCGCTGGACTCGGCAGCAGATGGCCTGTCCACTAGTCAAATGCAGAATCTGAGTAAAATGGCCACAAATTAGCTCTCTTGTGGTGGATGCTTTCTGGCACTGGCCCAAGTGAAAACGAAAGTATGTGCAGCTAAAGAAATGGTGATTTTCATTTGGCCTGAATGGTGTCACATTTTTTCTATATATAGCAGAGAAAAGATATTGCTTAAATAAACAGACAATGAGGATGAGTAGGCGGTAAATGTCATCTCACAAAATCTCACTTTGCCTTGATGTGACCTGTCTCTCAGTTTGCTCTTCAGTTTGGTCATCTCTCAGCCACGGGTGTCTTGTGAGAGGCATATTTCTTTATCTAAAGAGTGAACGATTGGCAAGGCAGAGCACAGGGCCCTGTTACATGCTCTAGTGCCGCACCGGCTGCAGGCTCTTCCCTTCTCGTCTCCTCATCTCTTCTCTTTCCTCCTTCCCTGGTTCCTTTTCTTCACAGCCCACTGAGTGCTGTCTGTCTCTCAGCATCCCTTGCTAGACCTTCTTATCATAACACAATAGTTGTGACACACCACATATTTTCTCAGTAGACCGTAGTTACAGGGCTGGGGCTCAGGAAATGAGACATTATGCATCGTTCAAGTCAGTTATATCACTTTGTGGGAACCTGGGGTTTATGAAGACCATATGTTAGTCACTTTAAGTTTCACTTTATGTACTGGCAAAATGAAATAGTGCTTCCTGTGCCCACTTCGGGTGGATACATTAGATGTCTCACCCACCCTGATGCACATCTGGATGGAATCATGAGAGCTGGGAGTGAGATTTTCAACTGGGTACTGCAGCCTGGGAAGGGGGAAAGCTGCTCAAGTGTGCACGTGGGAGTGATGAAGAGATAAGAAAGGGGTTAAAACTGTTGTTGACTAGTGTGAGTCAGTTTTGTTTTTTTGACAATAATATTATTTTTAAATGTAGTCAATATTTTGTCATGTGCTATTAATGCAAATAATGTATTCTTATTTTAAAATGTAATTTTAGTCTATGAAAAGAACATTTAACTTGACATGCTAAATTAAACCAAATATTAAAATGTTTTATATGTTCTGACCAGCACATAACAAGTTCACTGGTGCATTCACATCATTTCGTACCAAACCAAGATCTAATATTACATTTATGTTATTTATTTATTTGATTTATCTTATGTTATAGACTATAATTAATATGACTATGACTGATTGAATTAACTGAACCACTAATATTCTTTCTACATTTTTCTTACACAGAAGTCATGGTTTGATATGTACCTCGGTTTTGGGGTTACATTTCTGTTGGTTCGATTCAAGTTTGGTACAACAGGAAATTTATTTTTATTTTATTTTGAAAGGACAGTATTTTTTACATGCGGTATGAACTGTTGCTACATAAGATACCTGCACAAAACAAAAACAGCAGTTGTACTTAATGAAAATACTCATTTATTCTCTGACAGCAGGTGGCGCTTATTGAACAGCAGCGATTTAGCATTTCTTTGGTTACTGCTGAAAACCATAAACTGCTGTTTATAACCACTGCTTTAATATGCCTTATATAGAGGTAAGAGGAAAATAAATGGCCATCAAACCATTTCTTAAGATGGTCAGTTCCTCTCAGAGATGCATTCATATAAAGCTCCTCATATTTATCTTCCTATATTTCGAGCATAGCGAACAGTGAGCTTGATCTGGCTGGTACAGTGTTTTCTCCTCTTTAAAGACTTTATAAAAAAATTCCTCTCAAATTAGAACCAGAAACTTTCTCACACTGCTGATTTAAAACAAACAGGCGGTTGTTTGAGCCCTTGTGTGCCATCTGGACACACCGGCCTTGTCCCAAATGGCACACTTCATGTGCACTTGTGGTCTTGCGGACCTACAATGGCTAGCATGTGTATGTGTCCATTAAGTTCACAAGACCTTATGGTCTCCCATGTCTGTCATTTTAGCTTTCAGAAGGGTGCTCGCAAACACCACCTTTGCAGCCGCCGTTCGCCATTAGTAACGTACTTATGCCGAGCTCACACTGAGGCAATCTCAGCAGCAGACTTCTACCTGACAGTCAAAGGGGCATTATTTCATGAAAGTGTGGGCTCATGAGGATTTAGGGTGCGGTTTGGGACAAGCCACCATTCTTTTTTTGGGTTAGTGTGTAAATTGTCTGTTCTTCTGCACTTTCGTGTTGTGATGGATAGCGATGCAATATCATGCACTACCCCTTCTGGATTGATCTGACGTCACCTTTATCAGTGATGTTAAAACATCTGGTCAGGGTTGACCAAGAACTAAGAAGGAATGTTATTGCTCCTTCTTGAAATGAACAGGGAGTAGCAAAGGGTTTCTAGTTCTACCAGAGCACCACTTGGCTGTATACACACACATAAATACTGAATACTTTTTTCCTCACCACTCCCTTTCTCTTTTCTTGTATAGTAGGTGGAGATAATGATCCGAGTTTGAGAATCAATCTCCCATTTCATTTTTCTTCCTGCACAAATCCAGCCTTGAGTTTTCACCTTCCATCAACCAAATCTTGCTCGAGTCCAGACTTTGAACGACTGTAGCTTTGCGAGGAAGTTGAAGAATGCTTGAGCACTCATTTGAAAAGTCCCAGCTCATCCCATTAAAATTTCTCATTGCTTTAGCTGCTAGAAGAGACCTTCCTCTGGCAGTATGTATGCATTCTGAGACTGGATCTGACAGACTGAAATGAAAAACTGGTGTTCAGGCCTAGATCATTTTCTAGACCCAAAGTCTTGAGATTCAACCAAGCAGGTATGTAATACCTGGAGAGAGCTATCCATTAGCATTCCCCTTCATCTCAATGGCAGCTGTGCAGCTAGCGCAGGATCTCTCAGAAGAAAGCGAATTTGCTCATGTGACCACCTTTTCTTGTAGTTGTGCATCATGATAACCACCCAAACTTTGCATTTTTGCTAATTAAAACCATATTTCTGTGTGTGAAATTGTTCAGGTCTCCAAGAAGAGACACTTTTTCTTACTAATTAGTGGAGTAAAAGTACACTTGTTATGAAATGTGATGGACATTTTACGGATCTAATTTGTTTCCAGAAGATGCTCCAAGCGTATTTGTGACGATCACAGTAAATAGTGTCTGTCTCTCAGAGGAAGATTATGTTGAAATTAAGGTCCTCAGTTTGATCAGCTGTCATATAATTTCCATTGCTCTGAGGCACAGCTTCATGATAACTTGCGAAAAATAAATAGCTTGAGTAAGATATTAAAACCAGACTTGATTTTGGCTTTATCACATTATCATACTCTACTATTTATTTTAATTTTGTTTCAACAGGTATCTTGATTAGAAAATTGCTTGTATTGTATTGTTCTCCACATGCTTACCATATGATATATGATGAGACCTTCTGGTACTGAGAGTCGTAAAAAGACATCTCTGAACTTTATTTCAGGTTTAGCAGTCTTGTCCCAACCTCTTAGGTAATCTCAGCCCCGTAATGAAGGTCTTGTTCACATGTTGCCGTTTCTGCCCTTAATAAATTACTGTGCCTTAATCTACAGCCATAGTTAAGCCTGCCCTCCAGATAGCAGTTCTTTCTCTTGAGCCAACCATTTCATTTTCCTTCACCATCTAGTCTCAATAAATTGGCTTTCCTCACCATATATTGTGGCTCTTCAGAAATGGTAAAGTGGTGATATCTTTCCCCTTTATTCTTGGAGAGGAAACAATGAAATTCATTCATTCACCATTTTGACTGGCTTTAGCTTCATAATTAACAACGGCCAGTCTGTCAGCTGTAGATTCTGCTGTGGGATGTTGTCCGAAACCCAACTCTTTTTTTGCTCCACCTAGAGATCCCTGCTCGATACCTCTGCCAGTAGAAGGATTGTGGGCATCCAACATTAGCTGGTGGTTGAGGGATCTGGAAAGCTTGTGCTTCAGCAGAATGCGAGGATGAAAAATTAGCTTTTGCAGTCAGAGTAAAGAATGATTGGTTACTTTTAGCTCAGCGCTAAATAACCACACAAGGAAATCTTTCGAATGTGTGGTTTATTTCAGTGCATGAAAATTTCTGAGTGAGTAAACATTTCGGAAATAAAACCATCCATCACATGAACAATGCAATGTGAGGAGCAATTTGAGTGGGGAAGAAATTGTTATATTTACCTTAAAAGACAAACTGCAGTTGAAAAAGAAGGCATTATTTCCACCATTATTTCTGTTTATGTGCAATACTGGCAGCCTTGCAGCCTCAAGGCAAGACTTCAGCAGAAACTCATGTGAAATGTTGTGGTGAACTGTATATTGCCAGCACCTAGAAATGGAAACATTACAGATGGCAATGAAAGTTGTGGTTAGAGTCAATGACTGTGTATATGCTCATAGTCTGATAATGGCAAACCTTCTAAATCTTTTTTATATGCTGCTTTCCCTTTTTATTTTGTTTATTCACTCAGAAACATACTAATCTTTCCGACATTTTGTCGCTGTTTACTTGTACCCCAAACCACAACACAACATATTCAATTCAAATGCATTACACGTTTGTTGCTGCTGTTTTTATTTGCATGCTTCATATGCAAAATGTTTGATTCTAGGGTTACTTGATTGTCTTGAATATGTGCCTAAAAATATCTCCTCTTTGGTGTTTCTGATCATCAATAATCGCATGATGTCTACATTACATAAAAATCTAAACACAGACTGTTTTCTGAGCTTTCTTCAAATGTGATGAACATTTTTTTTTTTTTTGCAGTATTAATTGCATTCTTGATCAAATAAACGCTGCCTCGGTAAGTGTAAGAGACTCTAGACTCATAAAAAAAACCATAAGAATATCATAACAACCTAACTTTTAAACAGTGATGTTTATAGCTGTAAAGTTAAGTTAAAACTGCAGTACCTCAAGTATTTTACTGCAGTTATGATTACTGTAATTATGAGCATAATCATATTAGCAAAATCACAGTATTCTGTTTACATGAGCTTCGATTTAAATGCAATACTAATTTAACCTTATTAAATGTAGCCAATCATGAGGACAGTGTGGAATAAAATTATCATTTAGGTCACTGATGTTGCATTGCACTAAAAGAAATACAATAGCTAGCAAGAATTTTGCAGGATCACTAAGGTCTGGCTTTAAGCCTTCAGAAAATAGTGGTATTTATTTGTAAACAAATAGTATAGTGCTATTTGCCCCTGGATTTGTTGTGTGCATGTGCTGTCTGTTTGCAGTCCTTTCACTGAAAGGATTGATTTTGCTCTTGACACTATATCAGCTGTGAATACACAATACACTGATGTACACAGCCCGCTGACAGGTAAAAGCATTGCTCGCACACTGACGGTGAGCTGAAAAGCAGGGGACTTCACACTTTTGAAACGAGTGTGAAATGGAGTGTGGCACCTATCACGGTTGTCTTTTTCAACAGTGCCCACCAGGTAGCTGCCGGGGCAGACGTGTGCCTTTAAGTTTCAGACCACAATGGAGTCAAACTCAGCCTTCATGTCAGTCTGCAAACCCTGACTCAAACCTTCATGAATACTAAGTCACTGTACAGACTTTAGGCACTGCTATCGTTAAACCTCTGCCAACTCGGAGCTCGATGGCCCTTTCCAGCCAGCAAATATGGCTGCCTTACAAACCTTCTGCTTGACCTTTTCCAGTTGATCAGTCCAATCACCACATCCTGCAGGTTCACCTTAATTCACCGCCTTGGTCCAGATGGGGAAACAAAGGTTTATGCTGCTTTCCATATTTGCATTATAGATAAAAGAAAACAACCACCATCTGGACACAGGACAGATTGTAATTGCCAGTTACTGTGTCCTGTTTCATTTCATAAATGCTTTTTTCAATATGTGATGCTTTTTTTTTGCTTTTATGGCATTTTCATGTTGTGGTTATTTAATTTAGTTAGCTAGAGTCATAAAAATGCATTTTAGTTTCAGTTTTCACAGTTATACTATCATTTTCATTTAGTTAAATAAACAAACTTTATGGCTTTTTTGTCTTTTTTGGGAGCCTGATGGACACAGTCGGTACAACTGTTGTTGTAAGACAAGTGCTACATGATGATTTATAAAGAAATAAAATAAAAATCAGTTTTTTTATAATCCACAGAAAAACAAGAACACATGGGTTTGGAAAGACATAAGGATGAGTAAACAATTTTGGATAACTCAGCCTTTAAAGAAACATTTATAGTGTATATTTATTTGATCGTATGATTCGTTTCAAGTCTGACAATAGAATAGCAAGCCGTTAATTTTTATGCTGTCATGTTGATTCTGAAGCATGCATACAGTATATACATTCAAATTGGCTTTTACAGATGCTATGTATAACAGATTGCCAGACTTCTCACTCCCAATATGGTTGTGTTTAGGTTAGGAAGAGGTAAGACAAGGCAGTCTTCCTCCACCACTGCAATGGGATTATTTTAGCAAGCCTCCACTCTTCTTTAAAAGTGCAAGGGATAATTTATAGAGGATCTTGTCAAATTTTGTGTGTCTCCTTTAACCCTGTAGTGCAATATTTACACAGTATGAGAAAGACCATCTATACCTTCTCTACGAATGTCTATTTTAAAATTACTAAGCAACGCTGTTCTACACTTTTGTTCTTTGGATACTGTCATTATTGGCCTTAGTTACAAGCCCCGTGAGGAACAGAATTACTGTTCATGGAATCTCTGCATTACTGGCTGATGAAAGTAAACTGGCAGGCGGCTGATAATGGCTGTGAGTTAGTACACATTGAAAGGAATCCAGGATTGAACAACAGGGGGCTTTTGAAAAGTGAATTCACAATTTATCAGCACAAATGTGTAATTACAAGGTCTTGTTTAAATCTGTTAATTTCTTCTGTTGTTGTTTCTTTAATTCCATTTTCGCCTTTTAGAGGCCAGCCATGTCATTCAAAGTTATTTTAAGGCACAGATGGTATTTGTTCTGTTTGATGGGAAAATATTCTTGGCTGTGTTCCATCTTCCTTTCTGGAAACAAGGAGGGAAGCAGGTATATGGTATTGTTAGAACAGGAAGGAGCGGAAGTGAAAGGCCAAGAATATCCAGGAAGGTAATTATCATTTGCACTGGACTTTCATGCGTCTCATTTCAAGTTAAGTGAGTGTATGGTTTGCAAATTTCCATTTTAAACCGCAGCTTAAAGTTAACTCAAAGTTTTTTGACTTTTTTGTTTTTTACTGACTTGTTCCACTGTCCAAGGTGTAATAAGGAGCACTGTACTGTATTTTGTTGTGAATAAAAGTCAATTAAGCCTACAAGTGGTCTCCACATGCTTGTCTTGTAAGCAGATTTCCGCTTGTGTGTCTTGGAAAGGAAAAGTTATGAATAGAAGGAGTGTGTCGGGATCATCCAAAATTGCATCCAGCGCACATGCTTCACAAATGATGAATTGAGTGGAGAGAAGTCTTTAATTGTCAGAGGCAGGGAATGTGCCCGTAGTAATATGCTGTTAGGCTTTAATTGCTTTAAAGCGGCAGACTGATGGGGGACTCTCCATCACGGTGTATTAGAATGAAGAGCCAGGTGGCAGGTGTTCGCAGGGACAGTTAATTGCTTTATTATTGTTCTTGCACTTGAGATTAAGTTTGTAACTTTTTGGATTTAGTCATTGTGGTTAAAGCATCCCTGAATCATTTGATCTTTCACTTTCTTTAATAGTCTCTTTTGCATTCTAAGCACACACACCCACCCAAACTTTTAATTTCAAACCCAGTAATAGGTAGCTACATACATGCCCCACAAGCAGCAGAAACTGGTGCGTAGGGATAGTTCACCTACAAATCAGAATTCTGTCACCCTTATGTCATTTTACAGCTGTATGACAAAAAATTAAGCATTAGCATTAGTCTGGCGGGTCATGTGAGTCAAGCTTGCATCAGCTGATTTCCAGCTGGTCACATCTACCTATAGGAATACAACACCTATCGCATCATTCCTATATAAGCTCTATTCCCACCTCTCTCACAGACTCATAGTATCCCAGGCCGTCCCTCCTGGAGCCCTGGAGCAGCTCCTGACAGGTGGAGCTGCAGTATTGGTTGACTGAGGACAGGCTCAGTGCATGGAAAGCCAATGGCTAAAGGCAAATAGTGAAGGCAAAAGGCTGGGGAGGATTACTGGAAATTTTTCTGCTTGATTTGACATCATCTCAGCGACCCAAGTGAGGAGAAGCCCATCTGGACTCCATTAGGCCCTGCACTGTAATGACATGGACACCCTGTGCCAGACTGAGTTTTATGTGTGCCCTTGAATTGCTTTGTCTCTTCCTTCTTCTACACCTTTCTTTGCTCTCTTATTCTGTCACTGAAACGTATAGCACATTTTTATGAAGGCACCCAGCTGAGCTAGCATTTAGTACAGGCTAACATAAAATGTAATGCATCTCAGCAGCTAATGGCTGGCAGTCTCAATAATACTGCTGACATTTTGACAGGTGCAATTGACTGTCCTCTGTGGTCATCACAGTGCACTTTCTACCAAATTCTTAGTATTTTAAACTTTTTTTAAATACCTCTTCTGCACTTAATCTATTCATAAATAAAGCAAAAAAATGACAAAAACAAACACATCAATGCAGTAGGCCACTGAAGTTCATCTGTTAAAGTGAGTCAAAGCAATGTGCCCCAATCCCCTTTACCTAGTTGTTCTCACCCAGGAGTCTGGGGCCCACTAAGGGGCCTCAGCAAAATTTTTAAAAGGGCCTCCGGTTCGAGTTCGCTCGGGCTGTGCGCTCTCTCGTCCTTGTGTTACATGTTAGGAGCAAGATGTTTGGATCCTGGCACCCCGTCATTTCGATTTTGGTTTGGTTTGGTTTGGTTTGGTTCAGTGTTGGGTGTCGGACATTTGTAAGCCATGTGTTGTCTTTGTTGAAAGAGCATGCGTTGAGCGCGCTCTTGTCTCGTGTGCTCTTATAATCTTTTTTGTGAGCACATGGCTTTTTGTTGTTTCTATGTGCCATGTGCTCTCATGTCTATTGTGTAACCCCGCCCATTTTGTTAACTCATTATTGCATGAGTTGCTCGACCTGTCCTCCCTTGTTATACTCCTTGTTTGGTTCTATATATATGCATATGTTTGTTTTGTTATATTTGAATGTGGTGTTCTTGTGGATGCTGTTTTCTCTAATCAAGATATCAAAGCCATCCTATACATATTTGTGACATTGCTGCTCAGTAAGTGGTTGTGGTTAAAGTATAATGTGAGGGTTCAATAAAAGAAAGACAATGAGAGAGAAACTTACCATCTGCTGTGTAGCCCACTTCCTGGGCAGGGCAAGAAAGTGTTACAGTGAGTAAAGGGGGGTGGGGAGGGCTGCACCAGCTGCTGGAGCAGCAATGGATGGGTCAATAAGACTGAGGAGATTCCTGAGTGTACCACAATGGTCGGCAGCTTTAGCTTGGTAATGTTACACCGGGATGGAGAGAGTGAATTTGGACTCTCCTAGGTTCTGGATGGAAGACAGTATGTGCTGGCCTGGCTGTGTTCCCTGGGACATGGATGAGGAGGATCTATTGCAAGGTAAACTGTTTTAACATGCTCCTGTAGTTCAGACAGTCCTTTAAAACAGCAAAGGATATTAGCATTAGCATTAAATAGAGACTATAATCCACTTGCTGTTGTGGACCAGATGTGCATTGTCCTACTTACTACTGTGGAATTTGCCTGCTCTTAATGTTTTTGCTGGTTTGGCATCTATTCCGTATGTAAGAGACGGTGCTGGGGTTAGTAGAAGATTCATTTTTACCTCTTCGGGTGTGCTCTCACAGATTTCAGGTTTCAGGCCATCATTTGAAACTGAGCTCAGCAGAATCATGGCATCTGACACCAGCGGTTTTCTCATGCTAGGGCTGGGGAAAAGACAGAATCGCTTTGGCTGTCCCCTTCATTGTTAAATTACAGTAGCACATGAGTTGGAAACCTTAGATGTGTCAAAATGAGCAAGATCGTTGTTATTTTATTTTATAATTAAAATGTTTTTTTTTTATTTTATGTTATTATTTTTACACCGCAATGTTGACCATTTCTGATTGGACAAGTAAACTGTCTTTATATTGGGTCACAAAGTGCCATATGTGCGTGATGTTTTTAGGTCTACTTTCCATTTTATTTTCTCTCTGAATTAATTATTATTTTTTTTTTTTTGTAAAAGAGGATTTGCTACAAGTAATGTTTTATTACATGGATTTCTTCAAAATAGGAAGATAATGTTACGTATACTGTATACACGCTTTTAATACTGCATTACGTTTTTCAACCCATCCTGCGTACTTCTTAGCATTCCACACATAAAAAGACAGCAACGCATAAAAAATTCATCATGAAGGAAGGAGATGCATTCTTTTTTTCACCACAAGACATGTAACTCAAAGAGATTAAACAAACATGACAAATACAATGCAATGAAAACAGTCAACACTGAGGAGGTCATTTGCATGATTCAAGCATGCTTATTCTAGGAACTGCAGAAATCACAAACATATTGGAGGAGGTTCATGCGTATGCCAGGGTGAAGAGTTTGATTCATTATGCGTGATTAACAATGAGTAGAAGTGATTCAAATGTTTAACAGTGATTCAAATGTCTCAGTTATCGCCACCTGTGCTGCTGAAGTATATTAGCCCTCTAAATAAATTGTATAGAATTACATACATTTTGTTAACTTGAATAAGTTGATAAAGTTTACAAAAACACTGAGACTTACCTACACCTGAAATTATCTACAAATCAAAGTTTTAATGGAATCTATGTTAAGCAGTTCAGGCTGAATTCATTGCAGACATTTGTGGATGATAAGGAGGAGGAAAAAATGAAGGTACTGTGATGCTTCGCAAGAAGTGTAATTATGTGAGTTTCTCCCACCTATAATTAATTCTTTTGTCTTCGTCTTCATTCTCTCTTCTTAAAAACAGTGGAATACTTTTACCCACTTTATCCCCAGACACTTTCATGTGCAAAGGGGATTCAGACTTAAGCTTTTGTTTTTTATGTAACCGTTGCTTAGCAACTAAGAGGGTATTCTCTGAGTGAGTAAAGTGCCATTAGACCCAACGCGGTCCCTCATGTGGATATGTTTTATTATAAGAAAATATTTATCTTCAAGGCGTTATGACATCAGACTCCTTCCTCTCGGTTAATGGGCTTATTTTGACAATTAAATAATGGAAGGACCATGTGAAGTTCCTAAAAGCCATGCTTGAAAGGTAAAGCAAGGCCACAGTTGTTAAATGGTTCTTTTAATGGAGACGCATAATAAGGTTCTTAACTCATTTTACAGGGTTTCCATAAGTTTGATTTGAGTTGGAATTACAGGTAATTTTACATTTGATGTGGATAAAATAAAATAACATTTTGAGTTACAACATTGAAAAGTTGTCCGTCCTTTTTTCTATCAAATTTTACTTTATGAGAAACTATTTCCATAATGCTTTGTGTGGACTTTTGATGATGCATTTTAGTGGGCACATTGATTATAAGCCTTTTATGAGAGGTATTTTTGGGCACTTGCAAAGAAATTCATCTTCCATTTGAGCCTCGCCAGCCGCTCTGAACATCTCTTGAGGCTGTTTTTGGTTCAATCTTGCTTATAAAATCAATGCTGAGGTCTCCATAATTAGGATTCCTGTGTTGCTAATTAAACACCACTGAGGAGGAGAGCTTGGGTTGAAACGCCTCTCAAACGTCCCACCAGGGACATGGAGGTGCCACCAGGGACATCCTGACGTGTTTTAGATACTCTTCTGCCCTAAATACATAGTGTAGCAAAGCTCACCTCATTTCACCGGTGTTGTAAGAGTGTGAGGGATTTTTATTTAAACTCTTTACAAGAGCAGGCATGTTTTAGTGAATTTCTCTTAAGCATATATTTATAGATCTGTCCTTTTGATAAAGGATTAGCTCACCCAACTGAAAAAAATTCACATGCAATGCTTAAATCTAAGTCCTTTTTCGCTCATATCTCATTGCTCTCTCATTAACCTTTGCAACAAGATTGGAGTTAAACTGGAGTTCAAATTGTGAGTAAAATGTCAAATGATTCATTCTAAAGATTTGACTCAAAAGAATGATTCCTCCTGAATTGGGTATCACAACTTCTCTCATGGAGTCATTAGACCTGATATAGTGTGTTTTCTTGTAATGTGTTTTCTATTTTAATAAAATTCTGCAGTGGTTAATTTGTCCCTTGTGCAAAGAAATCACAAGATTTCGAACAGTTTTTCACAGTAAGCTTTATTTACTCCTCACTCATAGTGACCCATATGGGATGTCACACAGTGGCAGCCTTGGTAGCATTGTTCTCTTTTCCATTATGGTGAATCACATTCCTTTGTTGGCTCTGGTGAAACTGACATTGATCCACACTGGCCCAGTTCACTAACTGTAGTCTCACTGGCTTTTATTTACAGAGTACCCTGTGCAACATCGCCCACATCACTAGAAAACATTCCAGAGTTCCTCCTTCTAAGGAAATCCCAGTCGTCACCCAAAGAGCTTGTTAATTAGAGACTGACTTGAGTTTCATGAGGAGGAAGTGTAAATTCATGCAATAGAAAAAAACAGGTTTTTTATTTGTTTTGTTTTTTGCAAAGAAGTATTTTTCCTATTTTCTCCATTGATAAAAATAGTGTGTCAATATATAGAACTATTGATTTTTTTTTTTTTTATAAACCAATATCGTTTATAAACCAATATCGTGGTGGTGTTGACGCAGTGGATAAGACACATGGCTTTGGTGTGAGAGACCCGGGTTCGAAACCACTGTGAGACACCAATGTGTCCCTGAGCAAGACACTTAACCCCTCCAGAGGTGTGCGACCTCTGACATTTATAGCAATTATAAGTCGCTTTGGATAAAAGCATCAGCTTATATTAAACATAGATTTGACTTAACATGTATTATTATTAATAAAGAACAGCTGCTCATCCCATAACCACTATGATTGTGTGTGTGTGTGTTTATATATATATATATATATATATATATATATATATATATGCTTATTTTGGTAACAGTCCCTTCATAGGGTTATGGATAGTGTAAACATTATCATTAAAGGGATAGTTCACCCAAAAATTTTGATTAGACCATGATTTTATCACCTTCAATGCATCCTGTGCATATCTGACATGGGCTAATTTTCATTTTTGGCTGAACTTGATCTTTAAACACAAAAAAAAATCAGGAGAAATGAGAATGAACCAAGGGAAGAGGAGACAAAACAGAAAAAAAGAAAGTAGGAGAAGTGTCAATCTGCTAGGACATGGGCATAGATACTGGCACACAGTAAGCTCTTCCTCTTCTACAACTAGTAATGAGGACAGATCAATCATCCTGTCAACCGCTGAGCCAGTCGGCTTTTGTCTGTACTTAACGTTTATCACAGAGAGGTCCATTCTCAGAGATGTTCAGGAATCATAAAGCTCCTCCTCTAAGCTTATGTGCTCGGAGAATTGTGCGCGTGCATTATTAAAACAGTTGGTTTGTTTATGGATGCATTCGTTTGGAACAAACCTTTTAACTTCTATGAAGACACCTACACTGATATCCCATCTCAGTCTTCAGGCTTACGCGGTTGCCATGTGGTTGTGGTTTTAGTAAAGCCACAAGAAGGAGTTGGAGTAAAGGAGTCTTTAATAAACACACTTTGACCATTCAAAAATAACATCAATCCAAGATGAAGAACAGAATGAGATTGAAGCCTTTTAAAGAAAGGTAAACAAAGAAGCAAATGAAATGATTAATAAACACAGGTGGAAACTAATGAAAGATGATTAACTAATAACGAGAACAGGAAATTAACCAAATGAGGACAGACAGGAACTAAACAGAAACCAACACCTGAAAGTGACGTCCATTTGTCATTGTAATTGCACAGATTTTTCTAGCTTTGTCCATGGAATCAGGGAACAAATTGGACTTTTGTGTGAGGGGCAGAGAAGCCCGGCAACTCATTACCACTAGTTGGAAATCCGAATCAAACATAAACTCGGATCAGCAAATTGTTTATACTTCAAGGCTAGAGTTAATTGAGCTATATATTTTAATCATGCCGCAGTTGGGGTCAGAAAGACAGTTCTAGAGGGACCCCTAATTGCTCAGACTGTGAGCGTGAACAAAAGATGAATAGCCTGTCTGCTCTGTGTCCTGATCCGGGGGCAAAGTGGTCACGAAGTGTTCCTGAAATCATCTTCTCTCGACTTTCGTATATTCTCAAATGTGACCTTGTGATTTTGTCTAAAATTAGCCAGACGACATTTGCATAACCACATTTTTGGTGATCCTTGTAAAGTTTTTGCACATGAAAGAGAACCCCCTCCGTTTTAATTGGCGTGTGCATGCATATTAATCTCTGAATCTTTAATTTGTGGAAAAGCTGCCATTAACTGAGAATACTTCAGCTTCTCCTTTAGTGACAGTTGGTCCTCCTACCTGACGGAGACATAAGTAGAGGTCAAAGGCCCAGTCGGTGCAAACTTCATAGGCTTTAGAACTTTGATGCTAATTAATGTCACCACATAGCAGGCCGTTAATTACAAGCTTCATTAGAACAGTGGGAGTGGATTCTTTGAGAACTATTTCGTAAGCCTGACATATGTGCCACTTGGTTTCCAATGGCTGTTTTTATCATTGGTTTCACATCCTTTTATGTATTTCCCTGCAGTAGCTCCAAATTAGCATATTAGAATAAAGGAAAAATGAAAATTCTGTCATTTACTTATCTCCATGTTCCAAACCTGTATGGACACAAAATAATATTTTGAAGATAGTGGTTGTCTGTATAATTGACATCAGTGGGGAACAAAAAAAGAAAATAATTTTTTTCAAAATGTTTACTGTTCCACAGAAGAAATATATTCATACAGGTTTGGAACAACATGAGGGTGAGTAAATGATAATATATTATTCATTTTATTAGCGAACTATTTCTCTAAGGACATTTAGATGTTTTTACTGAAAAACAAGACAAAAATACTGATTAGGAAATTTATTTTCTACTATGTTGCTAAAATTGCAAAATCATGTAATGCCACACACATGAGAGTGGAAAATTTGTTTTTAGTCTTGCTAAAATAAATGAAAGCAATACTCCCATGGCCAATAATCCATAGAGTCTGCCAGTAGCTCTGATTCATAAGCAAGTTTGTCGTTGTATAGTTTCCTTCCTGCTGTAAATTTATGTATCGCTGCTGGCTTGTTTTGTGGCAGACAGATTGGTATAAGCATCTTTGTGAGTTATTTGTCTGCCCTCCTTTTATGGTCATAAGAAAAAGGCTGACTTGTGAAAAAAAAAATTTTTTTCATTTTTTACTTTGTCACTGTGAATAAATGGACATGTTTGCGGTATTGGCATTGAGTAGCCAAAAAAAAAAAAAAAAAAAGTAAATTAATTATCTATGAATTAATTTGCACTTCTCAATGATGCTCAAAAAAATCCTCACATAGCTGACACTCAGAAAAACCATAAAACTTAATACAGAACGACACTAATAATATAAACTGTGACAGCCTTTCAGAATTCGAGATATTAATAGTGTCATATATGATCTATAGATCTCAACCGTAATTATTTGTTTACATGCTTTATTATAATTACCCTTGAGTCTATTAGCATAGGAATTATTCTGGAGATCCAGGTCTAAATGCTGAAAGACCTCTGTGAGCGTGATTCATTCATTAGAAATCTTTCCAGGGTCTCGACTGCATTGATCGGCACTTTCATCGCTTTGCCTTGAACACACTCTCATCACCTCCTCGAGCTGCAGCAGTGACGCAGTTTCTCGATTCCGCTGCTGTATTCCCCCCACGTCTCCCATCTAGATATCGATCAGGGGCCAATATGTTACTTTCATTTCCCCCTACGCGTGTTGCAGCCAGAGGAAATGCCTAATGTCATCAAAGCACTCCATTAACTTGAAAAGAGGAGGAGGAGTTGGAGAGACCCCATTCTGACAGACAACTATCAACACAGGGCCCGAAGCCAACACTTCCGGTCGTACCACTGATGCCATCGGCACACTTTCTAATGAGACACCGGAGGAAAAGGGTGAGGTCTTTCTGTTTTTCATGCTCACTAACTAGATTCAGATTGAGTTTGAGTGTACTTGAAGGAATAGTTTACCCACAAATAAACATTTGTTGCAAATTTACTCACCCTTAGGCCATCCGGGATGTGAGTTTGTTTCTTCATCTGAACAGATTTGAAGAAATGGATCCTCTGTGATGTCTGATTAAAACATCACAATAATCCACCAGTAATATACACGACTCCAGTCCATCATCTAATGTCTAAGATGCGTGTTTGACCTTTTTCACTTCATACTGTGGTTTTAGTCTGAAATATCCTTAATAAATAAATCCAAAAAATATCAATAATCCATAAATGTCACCTCATTTTAATTAGGAGACAAATATTCACAGATGAAGCCATTTACATGCGAAAACCATCTAAAATATGTCTGTGGATTTCGATGTGAAAAGACAACGGAGGATGGACTTTATCACTCAGGGAAACATAATTATAAATTATGCACTCGTAATTTTGGCCAGAAGCAATGGTTTAAAATTGGATCACTTGTGGATTATTGTGAAGTTTTAATCTTTTTTTTTTGTTTTAATTTGTTCCGATAAAGAAACAATCTCATCTACATTTCCTTTAAAAGAGTGCACATATGTGGACAAAGAGTGGTTTTGAACATTTTCTGCTTTTGCAATTGCCACACGGGAGGTCGAACAACAGGTTGGGCGCTCGAATGGTACAATGTCTTGCTAACAAAACAACGCTGACATTAGCGTTGGCATTTAATCAGGCACGCACACTCGTGTCTAGTGTCTGACCAGCCCTATTATGTGACAAAACAACAAGTTGAAGCAAAATGTATTTGTATATATAAGTATATAGCACAATTGAACTGTTGTCTGCTGAAAGGCTTCGTTGTGAATAGAGTATGTAAGTATGCTGTCTTGTGATCACCTTTACCTGCCATACCATAGTAAAGGACAGATCACTTTTAATGTATAATTCAGAAAGCTAGCCTGTTCTCCTGTCATGGATCAGTAGTACTATGTAAACCTGAGCAGACAAGTCACTAACAGTTCTCAAACATGTGAATCTTTTCTCATATGTAGGGGCTCTGATCAATAATTCAAATGTAGTGAATCAAACATCTCTCCAGAGAGCTGCTCGCAGGTGTGCTTTCATTTTTCATACTATTGTGTATAGCCCTGCTTTTTGCTCTCTGGTCGATTTAAGCCTCCACTCTCTGGGGATCAATGTATGGAGAAGATAAGTTGCAGGCAGTTTAAAATCTAATTATTGGTCTTCATATGATGTCTTCATGACTGATGGTTTTTAATGAAGCATCAGTGATTTCTTTTGCAAGACATATTGCATTTGAAGCAAATTTGAGCTCTTTTATTACAATTGTCTGTGCTGGCATATTCAGGTAGCATATTCCAAGTACTCGCAAATGATTGATCATGGTAACATTAAATGTGTGACTCACTTTTTAAGGTGAGACACTGCAGGCAAAAACACTGTTTTTCTGCCTGTTCAAAGTATTTTCTGAATTATGGAGTGACAAAAAAGATAACCAGAATTCCCTCTGTAAAAACATTTGACTCTAATATGTCAAAAAAAATTTACCAAAAATTTGAAACTGACTTCATCTAGTGTTCAGATTTTTGTACTAGACATTTATGCAAATAAGCACATATTTAATTAAATAATGCTTCATTTGCATATTTAAACATAAATTTTTTGAAAACTTGTAATACAAAAAAATGTTATCAATGTAATCAATCAACTGGATAAGTAAGGTGATAACTATTAGTTTTTTTTTTTTGTTTTTTTGCCCTATTCACCTGCAGTGTCTCGCCTTAAACAAAGCAATGTTTTTCTATCTTTCTGACTGTCAGTTGATCGTACTATATATCTGTCATTTTCTCTGTCTGTAAAACTTTCAAAACGTCAAAAAGGGCTTTGTCGAGGCAGCATTCAAACTCGGTCTTGACGGGATCCAGAAAATAAATAGTGCAGCATCCCCTTGCCAATTGGAATATATATATATATATACATAAAAAATATCAAAATGTACATCCTTAATTGGCAGGTTGCTCAGGCTCACAGATCATTGAGTAAAGCCACTGACTACTTGGTCAGCTGGATGGGAAATCTGTGGCAGAGCTGGTGATAGGCCAGTATGTGTGACAAGGAAACAAATGTGAAGTACGGACCTGAAGGAGACGGGTCACATAAGCATCTGCCATTCTCCAAATATCCCTTCACTCCATGAGAATATTAAAAAGCACCTGGTTGAGAAAGGGATCTTTTCCTCCTTTTCAGTACCCATCAGTTATTTTTCTATATTTTATAGAAGTCTTAGCTATCCATAGTGCCTCTGTGTTGGCTGTATGTATGTTTTTGTAAAGCATCTTGTTGTGCCATTGTGTGTGTTGGATTTCTTTCAGACAGATTTTGTAGCTTTTATCTCTGGTGTACTGTAAATCCAACCTTATCTCATCGGCGTGCTCAGCAAAGCTCCTAAAGTTAAGGAGATGAGGGTTTGGTACAGCTGTGATTGGAAGTCTCTATCAGATGAACGTCCTTGGCCCTGCTTAAGCCTGGTATTAAGATTTGTCTCTGATGATCCATCCACAAGTGCTTAGGCAAGATGGATCTTCTCCCATGATCACTTGTGAGCAGATTTCATGGCTACATGAAAGTAAAAAAAAAGAAAGGTAGCTAACCTTTTAATAAAACAAACTTTTAAATAATAAAACTCTTGTTTAAAAACCCTGCACAGAGCTTGGTGTTTACAACAAAAATTTAAGACCCCCTTTAGGCCATTTATATTTACATTTAAGCTGTTTGCTGGTTTTAGAAAGAAAAGAAAAACAACTTACCGGATGCATAATGCAGTCAGTGCATTCCCTGGGAACCAATCCCATGACCTTGGCATTGCTAGCACCATGCTTTACTGTTTGAGCTTCAGTACTGCAAGGAATAGTAAGTTAGACTTTCACCCTCATTCAGAAGTTTCAAGGGATTTCATGGCACTCTCAATAATGAATGTAGGACGGACATTATAGGTTCCATTGTTGGGTTAATGGGAAGTTGCACATTGTTTTGCAACCTCAATATTTAATTCAGCCTCAAACTTTATCCTGGGTGACTGAAACGTAATTAAGAATCTGAAAAACTCATGTGTATGTTCTCAGTCATAGCAGATTAAGGCACAACAGCTTTTATGGATCTGCATTTGCTGCTTTCCTTGCTGTATTTTGTGTTTATATACGATGTACAAACCCTAATCATGGGACAGTGGACCGTAACACTGATAATTGCCAGATTTGCTGCTCTTGACATTCTGTGAAAGTGGATTCTGTTTGGCTTTGAGTTTAAATGACTAGAATATAAAAGCCTGCCTGCACAGGCATAGGGACTTACAAAGATGAATCTTGAGCTTACTGTGAGATAAATCTTTGAGCATCAGTCCAAAAGAAGATGAGCAGACAGTCTATTTAGGAATAATAATGAAATGCAAAGCAAGAAGCTACCAAATGGGAAGAGTAAGGCAATTCATCAGATGTTGACTATCTCACATTTCATTACCAAGATGCCAGTCATTCCCTCTCCGCTAATGCACATACTGACAGCTGTAAGCTTTGGAGACCCAAAGGGCAGAGTAGGCACTTTTCTTTTTTCTCAAAGAGAGGAGCTTGTGCTGAATAACATTAATAAATCACTCTCAGTCACCGCCAGCTGATACCTACTACATAAAACTTCATCGACAGATGCAGAAAAGCCTGTTTTGCTCAAATAAACACAGAGGACAGAGGTCACCAATTAGCAAACTAGCAGTCCAGATCCAGACCCATGATTGGTTCCAGTGGGATAAGAATCATTTATCATAAATTAATATTGTTAAAATTTAGCAAGTTGTTTCTTCACATGGACAAACAGCATCTGAGTGGAGTGTATTTTTAATGTCATGACCCTTTTAGAGTCATTTACTGTTTTTTGATCATTTGCCATGCAAAAAGTTATATTAAATTATTATTTTTTTAATTCTTGTCACTACATAATTGTAAGTCAGAATTCTATTTTTGATAAAGCTTGGAAATCTGTTAAAATTCTTTTGAATAAGATTATGCCTGTAATAGACAAATAAGCCATCACTGAGACTATTTTGACTATTTATGATTAACTATTTAATTCTTTCAGAATGGTATAGATGCTAAGTTTGCTAACCAGAAAATTATAAATAAATTCGACCGAACCCCACTTATTCCGTTTATTTATTATACAGCTTATTGACTTATTAACAGTGTAACTTATTTTTGGACCTTGATTAAATGAACCTTTGCTGGAAATGAAGTTTACACTCCGGACGTCTTTGAGTTATTGAATGCCTTATAAAACAAAATCCTGATCTTTGACATCTCTAGCAACAATGAAGTTAGATTTACATTAGATTTAAGAATTGTAACTGTTCTGAATGCCAAAGTGCACTTGAGAAATCAAACTCAGTTTTAAGAATTATGTCTCAAATCTTGCAGCTAGCCCCATATTTGTTTTGACGCCTTGGTGATTTCCACAGCATGTTCATCTACCCTTCAGTGGCAGGTGAAATTGAAATGTCAAATCCCTGTGACCTTTCCTCGAGATCCCCTGTGTGCGTTTGTGACCCTTAAAGAGCAGCTTGAATCATTAGTATCCAGCTAAACCCTCTGTAACATTTAGATTGCCCTGCACACCCAGTCAATCCCTTCAGAGTAAGCAATCATTCAGATCCGTAGAAAAATCCCCTGCACTGTGTTTTGGACTGTACAGGCCTGAGAAGCACTTAACTAGATACATTTGTCATTAGAAACCTGCAACACATCATAGCTGTTGCTTTTTAAAAGTTTTCCTGTGAAAACATTATTTCAAAGAGTTTACCTCAGGCTTTATTCACTTCCTTCAGTTGACTGTAGTTTATTTATGTGTTACTGATCTTTACACTTAACATCAGATTTTTCTTTCTTTTTCCTCAAAGCTGTGTAAGAGTGCTTTGATTGTACTCCTCAGTATGTTTTGGGTAACAACATTACAAGTTTTCCTGTTCACATTTTCGGACTGTTGTCCTGGGACCCCACCCCCATGATCTGCTGGGGTCTGCTAGACATCTGTAGAAAATATGAAAGTAAAAAGGGTGTTATTACAATGCATTTTTAGGACTGTCAAATTTAAATTGTTCATTTGTTTAATTTGTTGAATTAGTTTTTCCATGCCACAGTCATTTGATTTTGTTTCTTTCAAAATAGATTTGTAATGATATGTATTCTAAAGTGTTCTACACAAATACACAATGCATTATTTTAGATTAATAATGTACATTTGATGTATACTATATACAGTGTTCAGCAGTTTGGGGTATTTCAAAATTTTGTGGCGTTTAAAATTTTTCTATAAGACATAATACATTTTTTTCAACATTATTTAATGAAAAGAAAGTTCAAGTCTTTTGTAAAATTATAAATGTTTTTACCCTCAATTTTGTTCAATGTCATGCATTTTGCTGGATAAACATATTCATTTAAAAATGTCATACTGAAGACAAAAATTTGAACAGTTTTTAAGAACTTTGAGCATTTATTTATATTATGACTATTTTCCATATTTTGTTTTTAATATATTTCTGCTGTTATAACCATAAGCCATTCATATAGTTTTGCAAACAAAATGTTGTCTTTTTACAATATCAGTCTTTTTCCTCAGACAGTACCAATGGCTTTTTATATTTTAGCAAAGGAGACAAGAAGTCCTTGGCATCAAAAGTTTAAAACTATTGGACTAAAGCACCAGAGAAAATCACATAATTGGTCTCATACTAGTTGAATAAACTAGATTTGACCTACACTGTGTGTGTGTGTGTGTGTGTGTGTGTGTGTGTTCTTGTCAGTCTTAGTTCATGGTGAATGGAGGAACTCAGTAGATCTGTGTGGAATATGCTGGAGGTACAGATATAGAGTATATAGGTAATTTTCGAAACTCTCAAGGAATAACGTAGTCTTGTGTTGTTTTTGAGTAGTTCTCTGTCTCCCGCTGCTTATAAAAAAATCATGTTTCAGCATTTCCAGCAGATATTACAGAAAGCAGTCTGGAATAGTTGAAATCTTTATTGCCGTAGCTGACATCATTTGAACAGATCCCATGTTCAAAGGGATTTTCCCTCGCATTATTCTGACAAACCTCATCACTCCTAATATTCTGCACCGAATTGTTTGTTTGATCTTTATTCCATTCATCAGGAATGAGAGGTATTCAGGAATGAGAGAATGTATTTAAACTCTGTGTGTGCATGAGAAAAATCATGCGCTGAGTTCTCCACATAGAGTCCAGTCTGACGAATGCACTTGACTGATAAAGTAATAGACTACTATATCATTATTGGATATTGGCCATGAGGCAGTTGTTGCAAGAAATTCAATTTGCTTAAACTCATGAAGGCAACTATTTATCAGATATTATGATGATTCACCCGGGCCTGAGTATTTCAGAGCACCAATGACTTCTTTGGATATCTCCAAACTGCCTACAAAGCATTTTTCCCGCACCAGTCATGAATAGAACTGCAATGGCCTTCTGCAGTGAAATGGCTCTTTGAAAAACAATCCCCTGCAGCATTGTCTTTTGACAGCTTTTTTTGAATTGTCATTCAAATGGTTTGTGCACTTCATTCAGTGATGCATTATCACCTTTGATAGAGGTGATACTGTCATACTGTGGAGATTTTTTTCTTTTAATAACAAGTTAGAATAGATTTCTTGGGGGCATACATTTTGTTATTTACAAAGGCTACATTCATAACCAGCAGCTATACTGATATTTATTTAAGCTCCTCAAGAAAAATGCTACACTTAAACATGCCATCATACACCAAAAGCAAACTATAGAGATGAAATCCAGTGGAGAGTGCCTTTTTCAAGTTCAAGAGGTATACAAGTACAAGCAACTTTAATTTTTTTTTAATGATACGGATGTACTTTAAAAAGAAAATCAATCGGTTTTGAGCTGATGTACTGTATATTTTAGCAGTTACAATTGATGTGAAATATTTAAATGTTCATGCTATTTTTTCTGTTTTAACGTTTGCATTACATATATAAAATGCAGTAATCTGAGATATATATATATATATCTCAGATTACTGCATATGTATGTAAACTGCTCTGACATGCAGTAATCTTCTTCTGCTTATTACTTTTGGGTTTCTTCCACCCCCTGCTTCCTCTGTCTGCGCCTGTCATGCTGCTTAATTGCTGACCTTTGTATTCCATCTGCCCCTTGTGTGTATCGCATCATGGTGCTGTTTAATGATTTGAGAACAGACACTGGCCTTTCACGTTGATCCAAGACTGATTCCCTACCTGAATCCTAATCTCAGCTGTCGTTAAAGAAACCGTCTCATTAGTGTATCCATTTCTCAATGATGGTTCCTCACACTGTCATTACTAACTCTGGTGTACTGCATTGTTAACTGGTTAGTGCTCTTACTAGTGGACCTACTGTTCTTTTAAGTAAAACCTTGCTGGGGAAGTACAGTCTTTCCGATGACTGTACTGGGGTGAGGGGATTATGGGGGGTGGAGGGGGTTGTCTGCGAAAGTCTCTGCTCTGGGCAGTGGATTGTTGTGGAACTGATGCTATCCACACACAAGCAGTGGCAGTCAATCACACAGTCCTTGAAGCATCTTCTCAGGCTTAATGTGCAGTGAATGCAGTGCCTATTGATTTTCCTCTGTTGTCCGAGGGTATAAATACCGATTAATAAACAACATTTTTCCAGCCATTGGCAACATCCGGTCCGCTGGGACAAAACTCAGACTGAATTTCTGAGGCTTGAGAGAGATGATGGAGACGGGGCTTGAGCTTTTGATCACTTGCACCCATCAGGACACCGAAGATGGGCCCAAAAATTCTCATATCTCATATAAACGGTATTCCAGTCAGTCACAAACCAGACAGGAAGAAGACTGGTGCAGAATTAGAATGACTGTACAGAAGCTCAAAATGTTTTGTAGTCAGAATGCATGCATAAATATATAAATGAATTTAATAAGTAAAGTGTTTATACTATAATTTAAAGGTACTAGTGTTATTCAGAAAGGGTGCATTAAATTCATAAAACATGAAAATAAAGATTTTTATGATGTTACAAAAGAGTTTTATTTCAAATGCTCTTCTTTTGAACTTCATATTCATCATTGATAATGAAAAGAAATGCACCAAATCAGCATATGAAAATAATTTCTGAAGAATAATTTCTGAAGAATAAACATGAATAATGTCATGTGACTCTAAAGAATGGGATAATGGCTTCTGAAAAGAAAGCTTTGCATCACAGGAATGAAGTATACTTTAAAATACATTTAAAATAACATTTTAATTTTTACATGTTTTATTTCACAATATTAGTCTTGATGAGCACTTGAAGAGACTTTCAGAAAATTAAAAAAACGTCCTAACCCCAAACGTCTGAACAGTAGTGTGAATTGACTTTCTTAGTTTAAAAAGTGAAAGTGATGTGACATACAGCCAGGTATGGTGACCCATACTCAGAATTTGTGCTCTGCATTTAACCCATCCAAAGTGCACACACACAAAGCAGTGAACACACACACACACACACACACACTGTGAACACGTACCCGGCTGCGGCACCCGGGGTGCATTTGAGGGTTCAGTGCCTTGCTCAAGGGCACCTAAGTCATGGAATTGCTAGCCCAAGACTCAAACCCACAACCTTAGGGTTAGGAGTCAAACTCTCTAAACACTAGACCATGACTTCCCAAGTTTTATATATATTTGTGCGCGTGTACATGCATACCACTGTAGCCCTGGTAGCTGCTGTGTTCAGTTCAATAATTGCACGGTCACACTATTTTACATAGCCTCTTGGGACATTTTGTTAAATTACATTTACCTTGTTTTTCTGATTGGGGACAAAAGTATATGACCTGTGCATTTTTGCAGTTTTCTGCTTGAAATTACATTTGCCCACCTTGTTTCTCCAAGGATTTGTTTATCACGCGCAGGTGAAGCTCAGTCACCCATTCGCACACTAGAATTAGATTTGTAAAATTAACTCTAAATTTACTCTTAGTAAAATGAAAATGTTTCTGTTCCCTAAGTCTAGCCTTAAGGATTTCACTGCTGCAGACCAAACATGAAGGCCCTCTAAAATGGTATCATGAAGGATATTCAAGCTTCTGAACCCACACGATATCATTCTGCGCTCCATCAATGCCAAAAAAACTAAACTCTCTCCAGTGGAGGGCCCAGTGTTCAGGCTGCCTTAAGCTTTTCTCCTTGCAGTTTTTCAGACCCTTCTCACTTTTACCACAACTCCTAATCACAGAGAAGATTGTTTCGATTCATCAATGCCATCTGCGGCATAGCTGTACTAATGATACTCCGTAACTGCTGGGTAATGCATCTAAGTAAGAAAAGCTTTTTATTTTTTGTACTGTCAGCATTCCTCCACACCACACTGAATTTGGATGAGGTCCACTTGTTCGTGTTTGTGTCTAAGAGACAGGAGGTTAACGTTACCGTTTAATGAGAGATAATGTTTTTATTATTAAATATAGGTCAGAAGCAGAAGTCTAGATATAATTTCAACAGGAAATTAGATTTACATTATTGATTTGTGATATTGACAATATTGATATTTTTCTCTAGCCTTTGCGATCTATGCCTGAGGTCTAAATTGAAATGTGATGGATTTTCAGCGACGCACATAGATACAGAGTCAATTTCAGCCTCTTATTTTAAATTAACATATGCAGACAGAAATGCAAAAACCAAAATGTTTTCATTTATTTAGTGTGAAAAACATAGTCTTCAGCATTTATAAATCTGAAACCACACTGACACTAATGCACATTCACTTTCTCCAGATAAAATGTTCAGAAGTGCCGGTGACAGCGTATGGATATGCTCTGGTGAATACGTAATGTATTAAGGAGGATAAAAATTAAGAACAACTAGTAAACTTTTTTGCTTTCAATTAAAGTTTATGTGGGTTTTAAGCCATCAGCAAATGTACAGTATTTGCATATGCCTGCATGTTTTTCTATTTTACTATAAAATAAAGCAGAACATTTTTTTAATTATACTGCTGTTTTGGTTGTTTGTTTCAAAGATAAGAAGGCATAGATTAGAATATGTGCAAAAATATTTCCATATGAGCATCTGTTAATTTCTTACATATTAAAGCATTAAGACCAACCTAACTGTTTTATATTCATTATTTTATTATGACTTCTCTCATGGTCCTTTTACTCTGCTGTCTACTTAGCAATGATTATTAATGCATTGTTTTCTCGTTAAGTAGCTGCTTTAACAAAGGAGCAAAGACTGTCACATCCGTAATGAAATGCAAAGGAAGTTTAGCATCAGCAAACAGTTGATGATAATTGCAGCTTCAGTTTTATCCAAACAAACTATACAATTAATCCGTCTGCTTGCTCACAATTATCTTAAAGTTCATTTAAATGTCTAGCGCACAACCAGAAACAGAATGTGACATCATCAGGGCACAAGCCCCTCCCACTCCACAGAGGCAGTCAGGTCAGCATGTCACTGGTCAAGATGTTTTGAGTGATATGTTATGTTGACAGGTATCGCATTAATAAGGAAGTGCTTGGACACCTACAGACAATGATTGACAGTATGCTGCTTCCAAATCTGACCAAGGTGACCCCGTTCCCACCTAGGAAAAAACGGACCTCTTTGTGGTGTGTATTTGTGGGTTTGAATGTTGCCAGAGAGACAGAGGTAAGCTGGGGCCAGGGGCCAGACTACTTGTCAGCAGAATTTATGGCAATGCTCCCAGCAGACTTTGCATTTGTCTCTTATTGTGCATATGTTGCATATAGATTGATATTGAGGGAGGGAATATAGCTAAAAAAAGCATTTTAGCTATGGTAATCCATAACAAATCCTTATGGTGTCTGCTCATTATTTTCATAACCTTTCACCCTTTTAATATAAGGTTTATGTCTTATACGGAGGAGGACAGTGTACTACTGCACAGGATCGTCTGACCACTCCACAGTCCAGAATCTATTATTTCCCTTTAGCTGATATGTTTGTTGTGTTTGACTGCTTTTGTGGCATTAATGTGATAGAAATAGTTTTTAACCTAATGATCCTGTATTCAAACAGAATTGCATCTGTGGTAAGCAGTCTTTGATATTCAGAAATGTCTGGAATGTGCGAAAGTTTAATGATAATGACTCTCTAAATTGTCCAAAGGCAAAATGAGGATGGCACTTTGGTGGTATAAAAGGGACAAATGAACTCTATAAAGCCTCTTTCTATATCCTTTTATTTGGTCTTAGCGAATTTCAGAAATGAACTGTCTCAGCAGGGTTGGGTGCAAAGTGCCTCCAAATAGATCCATTTAAAATCTCTCGAATGAATCGGTTCTGAGGGGTGTAGCAAGTTGAATCTGAGGAAACAGGAGAGACTTTAATCAGGGTGGATTATTAGAAGGGCATTATGTTAGGGCCAAGTCAGTCTCTCAATCCATCGTTGCCCAATTTTGACTTTACTTTCTACTTAAACAGGAAGCTATTATGGTTATGATTGGTTCATTCCCTTTATTTAACAGCCTCTGTGCACCAAAAAAATTAAGCCTTGAATGATGAGCTGCACTTTACAGCTGCATCATATTATGTACAATAACTCATGCACAATTGCCATTATTTGATTTTGTAACTTCAGTAGATGAAGTTTTTCAACAAACTGCCAATGACATTAAAATGCATTAAATGGTTCATCTGAATTGTCATGCCATTAGTAACTCAGCAGAGCGCAGACTTGTGAAGGGCCCTCGTATGGGGAATTTTCCATCCATTATGAAGGCTTTCAGTCAATACCTTGTAACCAAAAGCATCTGTAGAACTGGGCAGACATAAAAAGCAGAAATGTGATTTCAGTCATTCATCACCATTGACCCACTCCTGAAAATGATACCATGACACAACGGGGATATTATTGACTCCGCCGGGCTGAAAATGTATTTCTTTATGGACCCCTCTTGGCTATGGGGTTCCCACACTTTTAGAACAATGAATCCATGACTTTTCTATATTTATATCCCATGGCTTTCCAGTCCTCCAAATTAGCTTTAAAATTCCTGATACTTTGAAGTTTTCCATGATTGTGGCGACATTCCATCTCAAGGGTCATATATACTATTTTTGTTAAATTCCAAACAAAATGTATTATTATTATAATTAATCCATTTAATATTAGTATTTTAAAATTAATAGTAAAAACAACAACTGATGAAGTAGCTTGCGATCAATATTTTTCAACTTTATAAGATGTTATTAAAGTCGTCTTTTATTTTGTTCTATATCTTATGCTTGCTTATGCTTGTCTAATTTTCTGTTCTTTTTCATTCCTATTCTGTTTTGTTGCTCTGCTTAATTTCTGTTTTGTTCTGTTCATTTTTGCAAATGTTTACATTAACATAATACTTTTTACCATTTTATGTTAGTGTAGACCAGGCTTAGAAGGACATTCTTATACTGTATGCAACAGGTGTGCTTATGCACTGGGTGTCCTGTCTGAAATAGACATTTGAAGTCCTCTGCGGTAGCTAGTAAAGTGCACTGTGGCATGAGAGAAAAAAAAGAAGAATTTGCAATGTAACAGTGTCCAGTGTCCAAAAACAGAATAAGTTACATTAGGAGCTGTGTACGTGTGAGCAACAGGAGCAGATACAGAGGTAGAGTGGAAAAGGGCACTTGAAGAGACTTCAATTAGCAGCATCAGTTCAGATGTGCAGCCGGCCGTGAAGCCTGAGCCACGGGAAGAAAACCAAGCAGTGCTTAGATGGTGTCTGTTAAAGGAAACAGCGAAGGATGAATGCTGTCTGACATAATGATGTGGAAAATGACAAGCACCATTTCATATCTCCTGTCAAAGCTTGTAGTAATTGACACACAATGCACACAATTCCTCACGGAAGTGACATGTCCATGTCCATGACATGTCCATGACACTCTATGTCGGCGTCTGGTGATGCAAGGGGCCTGATATGACAAAAGAGCCATTTATTTATGATGCTCATGATGCAGTCTGTTGACAGATCGGTACGCCGCCCCTGTTCCGCTTCCACAGGTATACCTGGAAATCCCTCATGGCTTCAGAGAACCTTACTATGGTACAGCACGGAGGAAGATGATTGATGGTGATTGTAAATCCCAGCACTCTCTAGTCCTCATCAAACGAACATTGTTAGCTTTCCTCTTCCCTTTCAGATCCGAGGGAAAATCATGATTCAGTGTGTTGTTCTTTGCAATGTACATAAAATTGCTACCTGTCACTTTCAATGCACACTGATTATGGCTACGGCGTGGGCTTGCGGACAGAGGGTGATTATTTGTCTTTAAAAGCCATTCAGTGGATGTGGCGCTTTTGCGTGGTGCGTGTCACCGTTTCAGAGTTAATTACAGATGAGTAGTAATAGCTGTGAGATGCTCGGTGAGTCACGAGCCAGAGATGCAGCGAAACACTCAGCACACCTTTTGTCATAGGAGGCCTGCACTTCACCATCCTCAAAGGCGAAAATGTCAAATCTCTCTGTGGGCATGGATCTGATGAAGCTTAAAGAAGCATTATGATCAAATCTTTTGTGTGTCTGTCTTGCAGATCCTTCGGTCCACCACCGGCAGAAAGCATTGGTCTCTGATCTCACTTTCCAGACAGGCATGTCAAGGTTGATGGACTTCGGAACTCCAGATTCTTCACTTGACAAAGGTAAGGTATCCATATATGCATATGCACAATGTTTTAGTGCTTAGTAGTCATTTTCCACAGGCTGTGAGCATGCAGAGCTCGGGTAATTCATCACAACAATGAAAGGCAAATAAAACAAAACCATTGTCCTGTGAATTTTCAGCATTTTTCCCCCCGCTTATGTGTTTGTGAGGAACAAAGTGTATGCGACTAAAGAAATGCACTTATACAAATAGCGAGAGAGTCATCTTCCAAGAAAACAAAAAAGCTTTGTCTGATTCGTATAATGTCACCCGCTGCGGGGAGGCGTCATTATGAAGTGTATTGATCAAACTGGAAACTGAAAAGAATTTCTACGTCTTATTCTAGACATCCCATTTTCCACACATAATGACGCCTGTTACTCTCTATTGCCTTTCCCTCCGGAGTGCTGTCCTCCTAAATCATAATCTTTATGTCTTTATCAAAGCCAACATCACAAAGAAGCCAAACTCCCTGATAGACCCTGATAGAGGGTCTTCATTTTAACCAGTACGGGGAATCATTTTCGACTTCAGTCCCTTTCCTTGTTCGTTTCACCATGTGCAAAAAGCATTATTGATGTTGTGCTTGCTGTCAGTACTTCATTATTCCCAGCCGAGCCTTAAATTGTTTTGAAAGATAACGCTCATTCTGCCACGCAACTGTATCTATGGAGCTGAGAGAAAAAAAAGAAAAAAAGAAGCAGGCAGCCGTATTAGAGATGCTTTAATGTACTAAATCCATTATTTTCAGACTCCCATGCCAATAAAAGCTCACTTATGTGCAGCACCCCTCGGAAAACAACAACTCAACAAATAATCTCCAGCCGAGCTTTTTCTGATGGACATGTGTATATTTAATCAACCCACAAGAGCTCTTGGGCCCATCCTATCTGATATTAGGGCAGTCTCTCATTCATTACACAAACAGCATATGCTTCAAAGTATCACACTGAGTTGTTTGTGTACGAACTGGTCATTTTTATCCCAGCAGGCACTCTGAACTCAGCACCAGCATCCTGGTCTTTAAGACAGAGTGATAAAAGGAGAGATGAGTGTGTGTTAAGACCCTGAAAGCCCTTGAGTCCTCCTGCCTGGCTGTGTTCGAGACTACCACTCGCTGCAGGTTGAAGCTGGTGCACTGTGACAGAGAGTGGGCCCCTATCTGCCAGAAGCTCCATTAGTTCCATGAGAAAGAGGACACTCAACCAGCCCTTTATCTGACAATACGTCCCACAGATCCCTGAACGGAGTCTGTTGCAAAGAACTATGGGATGAGGTGTGAGAAATATGGTGGACAAAAAGTGGATATAGTTTAAGTTCAAGAAAGAGCAAGCTTGTGGGAGTTGAGAAAGGTCACTGTGATCGCTGACATACCTTAAAGGGACAGCTCAGTCAAAAATGGGAATTCAGTCATCATGAGTCACTCTCCTTAATGTCAGTCCAGATTTGTTTAAGTTTCTTTCTTCAGTAAAAGGTAAACTTTATCAGAATGTGCTGAATGCTCTTTTCTACACAATAAAAGTGAATGGAACCAAAAATGAGAAAGAAATTTTTTTATTCTTTTTATATTTTCTAGTTGTTATTATATCAGTTTAATCTATTAATAGGTTTGTTGATTGACATTTTTGGCTCATTTTGAATAAATCTTGTGTAAAAAAAAAAAAAAATCAAATTTAGAAGAATGCCATGGATACTCTTTTCTATATAATGAAAATGAATATAGAGAGACCAAAGTTCTGAATTTTCCTTTTTAGGGTACTGTTGCTTTAACGTTAAAAGAACAGTCTGTCTGTGTCTTGTTTCCACCATCAGATGGAGCTGTGGGGCCTCTGAAGAGACACACACCTGCCCTCTCACCTGATCAGAAAAGCTCGCTGTCTCCTCCCCCTGTCCTATGAATGTGCCTTTTCCTTTTTGAACTTTCTGCACTTTTTAGGCTGGGAGGAGTTTATGTGTGTGTGTGTGTGTGTGTGTGAGTGACAGAGAGTGAGAACAGGTAGCTAGGGTGTAGAGGGGGTGGGGAACATTAGAAAATGCCCAAGAGAAACTCCCAGAACAGGTATACGGCTCAAACAGGAAGGCGGCTCAAACTTGTTTCTACTCACTCGGGAACACCTCCCTAGTAACCTGTCAGGGAGGAGTGTGTGGGCAGCAGTAGGAGTGAACGCCGTACCTGTGTGTGCGTTAGTTGAATTTTCTTGCTATGAGAAGAAGCTCCAGCGCTGACAGTGGAGCCTGCTGAAGCTGGCACTGTGGGGGGCATGAGATCTGAAAAAGAGGAGGGCAGGCCAGGTGAGTGCTTGTCTGTGTACATGAATTCAAGACGGAAACGACAGCCATGACACACCACTGAGTTATATAACCAGCTGACCGGTCATGTAAATCTCTACGTGTTTACTAGATACAGAGGCTCTTCACTCGTACCGGCAGGTGTTGGGACATATGTAGTGACCCATATCAGTGTTTCCCAAACAGGATATTCTTTGTTAAAACTATTGTACAAAATAGAAACCGTGACTTAATAATATTATGGCTGTCAGAAGGTAAAAAATTTTCAGTTCCTTTCTAAAGAAGTCAAGTAGGCCGTAATATAAATTGAAAAGAGCACATTTCAGGTTTTGTGTGTTATGGACTTAGTAGTGGAGCAAATGAGTCAAAAAAGATTGAACACTGACCTATATCCCATATGAAAGATTAAACCTTTAGTACTTTGATGGATGACCAACTTTTTTTTATACTATTTGATAAGCCAAGCACATACAAGGCATGTATGTACTTGCCTTTAATTTCATGTAATCTGGAGTAATGCTATGATACTATACGTATGATTACCATGTGTGACGTGTAGCTCTTACCCAATACTCCGCTGTAATTACATTAGTGACACATTGTTAGTCACAGTGTTGTTTGTGAGATCATATGAGATGGTCATACCTAGGCATCGTGCTGTCTGTTTACGTGAGGGATATTTGCGCATCCCTTAATCTGACCAATGATCTGTCACAACTATCTGCTTTTTATGTATGAAAATGATAGATGATGGAAACTGGGTTGTAAAAGCGGTTATATAAGCGGAAAAATGAAAAGAAAAACATATTTAAATTTCTTTTTTTTTTTCAGTGTTGTGTTTACCTTTTACTGTAAAAGTGGAAATATTTGATGGGCATTTCCCAAGCTTGTTAATCTCTTGTTTCAGTCTGTTGTGACATTTTAAAATCTTTACAATCCTCTCTCATTGGTTTACTCACGAAGCCATAAAAGCTGATCCTGAATCAGCCTGTTAGTTTGTCTGTAGCAGGCTAGTAATAATCCCTGTGTCTTCTCCACACCCGCTGAATCAACACTGGGAGTCTGATCTTTACACTCCTTATACAAAGTCTAACAACAGACCGAGCAGGAACTTATGGATCATATTTAGACACTTTGATAGTTGGCATTGGCAAAACAGCAGGAATGTGAAACATGCATACAGTAAATTACCTAACTTTGCACTGTCTCAGGGCACATACTGCGAATTCACTCTCGTGAAGCTAATTATGTAGGTGATTGATGTGTGAGGTGTCTTATGAAGTCAGTTTTCATCTGAAGCTGCTCGGCTGTGTACTTTTGAATGCCTGGTTTATTGTGAACACACTTCCTGAAACGCTTGTTTGATTCATTGGAATTTGAGTGTTTGATCTCTGTGGTATGACAGCGCAGCTTGTGCCTTTGAAAGTTTTTAGGGTGGGGTAGTATTGTTTTTGACTGAATGATTGAATGTTGTTTTTGTGTTGTTCCTTAACCTTGCCTCAGGACACTTCCACCGTTGCTCTTTGAGATCAGCTAACATTGGCGCTGGTCTGTTGTTAAGAATGATTTCAAACGTGCTGGTGTACACAATCGTTGTGTTTGTGAATGGCTTTTGGTAAGACTGAATAACATGCATACATATAAAGAATATCACAGGGTATATTTTGCTATGTGTGTTATGTGTGGTGTTCCTGTAGCTCAACTGGTAGAGCATTGCATTAGCAAGCAAGCTAGCGCAAGGTTGGGGGTTCGATTCCCTGGGAACACATGATAGGTAAAAATCCAAAGCCTGAATGCACTGTAAGTCGCTTTGGATAAAAGCGTCTGCTACATGCATAAATTAAATTTATTTTTTACATTTTTATGTTGGGCCTTTAGAAGTGAGATTTATTTTGCATGGTTATAAATAGCAGTATTAGCAGAATATATCTCCTTTTTTAGTATGCGTTTTGTTTAGTTGTTTCTTTCCATTTACATTTTAGATATAATTTTAGACATTATATTTCACCCACAAGTGCTTCTGTGTGTCTGTTTATTTCATTATTTACAAGTGTGTGTGTGTGTATGCTCATAGTCCAATGGTATTTTGAGAATATTGTGCCACTGGTGTCTATAGGGCTTGGCATAACCTCTGCGGCTCACTGATCTGCTCGGTGCCAGTTGTTACGCTCCAGATAGATGAAGATAATGAGTTTGACCCTCCGAGCCCCTGCTGCCAGATGGTTGTGTCATGCTCTGCCCTTCTCTCCAACCCCAAAGTACAAACTACAAGTTCACATTACAGCTCCCGGACAAGTTTGATGCTGCCAAAGCCGTGTGTGGAGCACCCACGCCGAGAGCTACTACAATATGTTGCATTCTGTCACCTCCGTCTCACAATTTTGAAGTGAGATACTTCACTTAAGTGTGTGTGTTACATAACAGAGCAAATTATATGTCCGAGAAAAAAAAAACCTTGTGCAGTCTTAGAGAACTGCCCAACAGGATTTGCTGCTGTCAAGCTAATTTATTCCAGTATCAGAGGAAAGCATATGCTTGAGTAGGAGGTGGACAAAAACAACACAGTAACAGAGTTTTGAATATTTGAATTCAAGCCCTTATTACTTCCCTGGCAGGCAAAGTTTCCAAACACGAATTAGGCAACATTGGCATGTAAATGTGTGTGGTCACATGTAAATATATATGAAATCTTGCTGGCATCTGAAAGTTCAGAAAAAGCTGTTTATTTATTTATTTTAATATTCTGAATGCTACTCTGTATTGCAAAAGATGAAGGAATTTTTTTTCTTCCTCGTTTAAGCAATGATACAGTAAAATGTAATAATTTGTTTAATTATATTAATTGTTAAATGTAATTTATTCTGCTATTTTATTCAGTTATTTATCAGTAGCCATTACTCCAGTCTTCGGTGTCACATGATTCTTCAGAAATCATAATATACCACTGTGGTGCTCAAAAAACCACATATATATATATATATATGTATATGTATATATATATATATATATATATATATATATATATATATATATATATATATATATATATATATATATATATATATATATATATATTTATATATATATATATATATATATATATATATATATATATATATTAGTGGTATTATTATTATCATCATTTCTGAGTTCCAAAGCTAATAGAGTAACAGTCGTGAATTTGGAACATCACGTTTTTGTGTGTGTGTGTGTGTGTGTGTATTGTCAAGGCACTTGGTGCCCATTCGCTGGCATGGCCTAATCTGTCCTTAATGAAAGTTTGAATCAATTACCACTATCTCCAGTTGGCACAGGCAGGCTGAACTTGCTTGCAATTTAAACGCAGAGCAATTAATTCAGCACAGCTGTAACCCTCAGATATCCCTACACAGAGGACTAGAAGCACACACACACAGAAGGATTTTTTGCCATCATGCATTCAAAAAAGAATCTGATTCTGCACAGATGCCACATAATGCATGTGCTTTACATCGTCTCTTCATCTCAAAAGTGTGCTACGCACAAATCAGCCACATTTTCTCGCCAAAAGGCATACAAGTGTCACCCGCAATCTCTCTGCATAGCGTGAGACTTGTAATGCGTTTTCATGCATTATTTCGCTGCTGGCACTAGTAGCTTTATCGTAGTATAGCAGCCCACACCTCCTACCCTTTAATAATGCTTCTATCACAGCTCTGATTTGGAAATGTCATTTGACGTGGGTGCTATTTTTGAGATAAGCTCTTGTGTAGGTCTTAAAAGAAATGCTGAGGTTGATTTTCTTCGCCTATATGGGTCAGCATATTTGGGTCATGCTTGGTTTTAATGTGAAGTGCGCAAATATTTCCTCCGGATTAATAAAACTGTCTTAGAATTATGCATTTCACTTGATGTATTAGTAACTGGCTCATTTAGCATTTTTGGCAGTTGTTCCAAGCAACAATCCAGTCCAAATCGAGCTGATATGTAACATTTCCGACAGGCTTCTCTTCAGAGACAGTGTTTTGCAGTTATGGCTTGGCTCACTGTTTACAATTCCATTTACATTTATTCATTTAGCAGATGCTCTTATTCAAAACAACTTACAAATGAGGAGAACTAGACAGAAACACAAGAGGGGCTATAAAACAAAGTTCCTGAATTACCTCTGAAAAGAATAAATGTGAGGTATTGCTGAGAGACGGATGAGATCCTCCGACACAACAGAAAGATAATACTAGGTGTATTAAGCTTTCAGGAATAGTTGTGTTTTAATTGTAAATGGTGAGGTTTAATGCTAGCTGCCATTATATTAACCAGAAAAGGTTAGTTGGTGAAGCTAGTTAGCCAGAATGGTAATTTGGGAAAAGTTGGTTAACGATGGAAACAATATGTTTTTATGATAATTTTCAATGTCTGAATTATTATTTCAGTTGTATTTTTGCCGCGTGGCTGGATTTGCTGTTATCAAAGCAGAATAAGAGTATCACTCTCTGCTTTTCTCAACCTCTGCTCTCCTCTCAAGCCACAAACGAGAGCTGTGATTTGTGCTTCTGTAATTTGGTTCTCAGCCTAAGAGGCATTAGCAGCGTGATCCATCAGATGAAGAGTGGCCCTTATCATCAAGGCACCAACCTCTGTGGTCTCCTGCTGCAGCCCACGGAATCACGTTCTTTGCCTGTGAATTATATCCATAATCATCCAAGTCGAACGACTCACTAGGAAGCCAGTTTTCAGTCTGCAGTGATATATACGTGCCATTGCCAATAGCTGCCCTGCTTAAAGCATGTGCGATCTATTGAACACTATGCCGTTAAGATCGTTAATCTTTGCGTAAATGCTCTCTGTAGATGAACTCTTTGCACCATGGTCATTTTTCTAGACTTTTTTTTACTATATAAAGATCCTTCATTTAAAGATACATGTAATTGGAAAAAAAAAGCTATATTTGAAAAGCTTTGTCTTATTCATTTTTTGTTGTCAGCATAAATCAAACCACATTTTGGTGGGGTTTATGCTTGGAAGAGGAAAAACTGGTAAGAAAATAAGCGTAATTATTCTGAAAACAAGAATTCTACAATTTTGCTACTATCTTGTTTCAAAAAAATGTAGATATTTTTATTAGAAAATCAAACAAGATCCTGATTAGAGACATATTCCTGGTTCAGCATAAAATAAATTCAGTCAACCGCTGTTCGTGGCATAATGTTAATTAAAAACAAATAAAATTAACCCGTCCCTCATTTCCTGTGAAGAAAAAAAAAGCAAAGTTACATGGCAGCACTTTATAAGGAAAGTAAATGGTGCAAACTTTTGGAAGATTTAAAACCAAAAATGTGAAACCTATCATTTTATGAAAGAACTTCCATGTATTCTTCTCTTAAAACATGAGCTTATTTGAGTCCACAAGTGCTGTCGATTGAGTTAAACTTGCACTGAATCCAGAATATTCCTTTAAGAAAATAATTTTTTAAAATAAACAAATACTGAGATGAACAAGGGCCCAAAGACCTTACAGACTGACCAGTAACATCTAAAGTCAGATTTCCCACTGGTTTCAAAGGATTTAATATCTTTAAAAAGATTTACACTAACTGTAACACAAACCTCCCTGAGGACTGCATCTCATTTATGCGTGGGACGCGTACTGCACAGCTTCTGTATTTGCTGTGAACTTGTGCTCCGAAGGATAAAATCTAAAATATAAGTGATGAAAAAGAAATGATGTGATGAAACATAATATTGATCCTTATATCTCAAAGAAAAAGGCATAAATCAAAGGGAGCCTTAAAAATGAGATTGAATAGTGTGGAATTGGAATAATCCACTTTAATGATATTCTCTTTTGTGTTTTATCGGTTCACCTTCTCTGACTCACACAGGCTGAGAGCGAGAGGTTTTCTGAACTCTCGACAGCATGCCGCTCGCTCATCTTAATCATTGATTAAAACCACTCACAGTGAAATCCCCTGCTGCTGCTTCTGTGATGTTGTAGACTGTCCACAAAAAAACTCCCAAAATGTAACCTTGAGGTTTAGAGCTCCTTAAACAGTCATATCGGAGTCAATATCAAAGCTAGTTTGGGAAAGCATTGTGGGAAAATGCCACAGACAATGTGTCTAGGGGAAATGTTTGACATTTTTTATTAATGGATAATTTGGAATTATAGTCACAGTAAACCATTGGATGATTTTCGTTAAGTCTGTGGTATTAAATGTTTCTGTAGTACTTTGTTTAATTAGAAAACATTTGTTATCCTTACTATTTGAAACAAACTGTGGATCTTTTTTGTTCACTATGCTTGTTGCATGCCAACTGCATTGCATAAAGATGGCTCTTTAATAAACCCAGCCATCCCTTGAGATTTGGAGACACCTGCAACCTCTCCATCATTGACCTTATGTAGTCTACTCTGGGTTAGAAGTCTGTTGGGGCCTTTGGGACCCCAGAACTTTGTTATACTCTAACATGTAAAGATGCACTTTGTTCTTGGAGATTCCTACTCAAATGATTTATTTCCCTGCCACAAACAATGCTTAGTTTTTCCTCTTTCTGCTGTATATTCTGTGATGAACTCCTTTTGACTACATTTTTGTAGGGTTGCCTAAGGACTCAGTTGCATGTACAGGTCGTCTGGGAGTCTCGTGGAGGTGGTTATACATCAGAACTTGTCTACAGATCCGTTGCAACATGCATTCTGGAGTTCAGCCCTTTACAAAACGCTTTATCACAGAATCACAGAACCGCAGAACCGCAGGCCAAAAATTGTCAGATAAAGACAATCTATGAAGTAGAAAATATTGCTGCCGCTGCAAAGTTTATATAGCTGGTTATTGTCATCATTTTATGTGGCACCAGACAGCAGCGTCAATGTGAGTTGAGATTTTACTAGCCTATTAAATTAAATCATTTTCCTTTTTTACGAGTGTGATGGAATGGAAAGTTAAGCACAAGTATTTGGTGCTTCGTATTGACCTAATTGATTCTAGTTTGAATAACAGACTTGATAGAAATTAAATCTAGAATATAAAGTTTAGTAGCTTTACAGTTGAATAATTCAATAATTTATTGCTCTTACAGACTCATCCATACTACTTTATGACTTAGCTTAGTTTTGCTTTGATTTATCTACACACTGTGGCTGTGAAACAAAGAAGTGCACGGTTAGTTGGGCTCTTGAGATGATAAGTGAGAAGGCGATATGACGGCGGTGCAAATCGATTGAACAGTGCATTTTTGGGAATTAGGGGTCTGATTGCTTTTGTGTTTATCAACCTCAGTTCTTACACCGATCATAAAGACCCAAAGACACTTTCTCCTTTCATGAAGTTCTGATAAGGTTCACACAACCCTGAGAGTGAAGAAACATCAGCGTCTTCAAATAGAGGCAATGAACTCGTATTTCAACTTGGTTCTGACTAAAGCAGAATAATTATAAGACCGGCATTTTGATGCCTGATAATACTTAGAATGATAATTAATTTATTTTATTACACAAATATTCTCTAAAAATACTTGATTCTGATTGATCAGCGGTCAGATATTTCTCTATAACTTTAGTTTTTATTTCAGTTTTGATCATTTTAGTACTTAAAACTTACCTATTTCATTTAGTTTCTAATTTCCATTTCCATTTTTAATTTTAAGTTTTTCATCTAATATACATTTTTTACTTTAGCTTGTTTTTAATTACCAAAAATGAAACACTTGTTGGTATACTGGTAACAACTGTAAAATAATTTCACTCATCTGTACACACACAGGTTTTATTGTTTGAGTTGTATTGTTTGTTTTGCTTGTAATGTACCTTTTATTTCCTTTAGCAAATGTCCATTCCTGGACAAAATGTGCAGTTTTCCCAGATAGCATACTAGTAAATAGTTATAACTGATTTTGCCTTTTAATGCTGTCATTTGTACAACAATGATGCAACCCTTGACTTCTTTCTGAACCTCTTTTATTTCATGTGCTGCGGTCTGCTGACTTGTTTGTATCTTAGGAACACTAAGAATAAATAACACTGAACCAAATTGTTTGCGTATTTCAACATGTCGGCGATCAGCGTTGATTCAATCAATGACTAGTATGTTGTTTGTTGTTGAGGGAGCCTTTTTTTATCCCATGATTTTTGATTTTCAGAGCTTGACGCTTGTGTTTGCTGCAAAATTTGTGGTTAAACATGAAGGATCTTGCATGCTCTGTATACTTTTATGATTCATACCGTTTGCATTTTTAGCCCAAGAGTTTGGCACAAACCAGAACTGCTGCTTGAACGCAGAAGCTACATAGTTCTCATGCAAATGCTGGGAGGAAGCCAAAGCTCTGTGTATGTGCTGGAGCTCAAAACAGGGCAACAGCTGGACCCACTGCCCCAAATAAGTCTCCGCCGGGTTAAACAAATGAAGAAGTGGCTTTGGTTTCCAACGCGACAGCGTGAAAGATGACACTTTCCAGGAAAAGGAGCTTCTTGTGCCATGTTGAAACCTGGTTGTTTGCCTCTCCCTGGTAGTGGGCGCAGACACTGACCAATGGGCTGTCCCTGTCTCTGTCTTATCAGTGGCACTGCAGATGCTCACCTTGTCAACAGCGGGCTGAAGAAAGGCCTCAAGCACCTCCTGTTATCTCTATACACGGCCGGCCCACTCTCTGTCTCGCATGTTTACGGCTTAAGAGTGGGATGGCTTTCAAACATCCGCTATCGAACTGCGACATTAGCCGGTTGAAGTGATTTAATTGTCAGTTTTATCTGGAAGTGCTCTCGTCGAGTGTTCTCTTGTCACATTAAAGTGGAGGTGAGGTTCCAGTGGTTACTGCACTCACAGTGTCGCGTGCGCCCTGAGATAAAATACAACTTCCAAAACAATTACATCTTTGATTAATAAACTGCTCTATTAGATAAAAAAAAAAGATATACACTCACTATTAAAATATATAAGTTCTTTTGATTTTACAGTTGATTAAGTTGGTATGATTTATTATAGAAATAACATGTTACATTTATTAATGCATTTAACGCACCAGTTAAGCGTATGATACATATCTTTAAATAATTTCATATTTCAAAAAACAGTAATTCCTATTGATTACCATAATGTATGCAATGCTCAATCAAAATATTTTTTCTTGCTAAAGTTTTTTTTTAAACATATTTTTGTCTTTTCAAGATGTTTTATCTATCTATCTATCTATCTATCTATCTATCTATCTATCTATCTATCTATATATATATATATATATATATATATATACAGTATAATAGTTTTATTTGAGTGTGTGTGTGTGTGTATAAATATGCCTTTTTATCAGAAGAATATTATGTTGGGATTTATGTATATTATGTTGGGATTCAAGCATACATTTTTTAATGTATATATTAACTGCTACTTTGTTCAGAAGTGTTTTTTGTCCTGTTTTATGCACCCAGCACTGAAAAAGGAGAGAAAAGAAGACAAAACCTTGAAATGCCTGGCAAGATTTTACATTACCATGTTGCACTCCAAGCTAAATACCTCATTAATTGTATCGATTGCTCTTGATAAGTGCTGCAGATTTATTTTTACCCAGCTGGGCCTTTACTGTCCAGGCTGCAGCGTGGGTGCATTATAGTTTACAGTTAATTGAATTCTATTTCTTGATAAGCTCCCTCGTTTCCCTTGAAAAAGATTGATGTCGCAGCTGTTGCCTGGTAATGCGAGTACATGGAGCGAAGGCCTCCGTTTAATTTATTCACTTACTGAGCGTATCAGTAGAAGCAGAGCACACCTGACTGGCAGCTCGTCTAATTCAGCTTCCTTTCATGGCTCGATGATGTTCGGTGAATTTCCAGCACATTAGAGGGACAAGACTTCAAATGAAATGTTGACAACAGAAAGTCACCACATGAGCTTTTGAAAGTCCTTCAGTCAGCTTTGCTCTGATTTATAGGCACTCTCTGTGTGGGGTTGAGATATGGGCTGTTTCTTCTTCTTCTTCTTCATTCAAAGCAAAGCAAGCACCACTCTCCCGCTCAAATAAAAGAGGATCTGGAACATTTTTGTCCTCCCAGTCTCACGTCTCTCAATGCCTAAACAGTTTTGCTTGTGTATTTGTTGATATATTGCCAATTACTGCTGTTTTGCTTTAAGTGGGCTTGTGTCCCACTCTTGTTGCTGTGGTTTCACTCTCATTCCTAATGCGTCTGTTCTCGAACTCCCTTGACTCTTTGAAAGAGCCTTGAAAATAGCATAGACATTGTCTCTCAACCCCTCCAGATCTAAATGTTGCTTCTTTATTATGTGATGTGCTTTCTCTGTGATTAAAAAGGCATGAAAGATAGCATTGTTTAAGAGTGAGAAATAAAAAATGAAGTATCTTAACAGCCACTCTTTGTTTTTCATGATTATGCTGATTTCTCTCAGCCCGCTGGCTAATTGGAAAATAAAATAACATGTGGCATCAAAACAGAGGACTTGCCGAGAGCTACTTGTTACTGAGTGATTTCTTTATCTCTGTCTCTCTGGATTTCTCCCATAGTGTTGCTGAGGGAGGAGGTGGCTCAGTTGCAGGAAGAGGTGCACCTCCTCAGGCAGATGAAGGACATGTTGAGTAAAGACCTGGAGGACTCGCACGGCGGCTGCTCGGCCGACACGCTCTCCGCCGCCGAGCTCAAGGTGCAGCTGGGGGAGAAGGAGCAGGAGCTGGAACGTGCCAAGGAGGCCTTACAAGGTCTGAACCCCAATCACAAAGCCAATATTACAGGATTACCAGAGAATCCCCCCTGTGTGCTGTGCAAGTGCTTCACCCTCCCTAGACACATCTATAATGCCTGAGTTTACCCAAAATCATTGTTTCAGTAATAGAGATGGGTCACAGTGGGCGTCCAACTATTTCCAACTAGTCGATAAGCAAGACTGACTAGTTTACCAAAAAAAAGATGTAAATTACTGATGTTGTTTGGCAAGAGGATGAAAGAGAGTTTAAAGATGAAAAAAGGCAGTCAAAAGAGAACTTTCAAGTATGTGTTAGATGTGTTTTTCAGTTGAGAGCGTAATAGATACCTAATCTACCTGTCACCAGGGAATTTAATGTGTGTGTGTGTGTGTGTGTGTGTGTGTGTGTGTGTGTGTGTGTGTGTGTGTGTGTGTGTGTGTGCTTGTAGCTTATCTTGTCTGCTGTCTGTGTATCTGTCGAGTAATGCTCTTTAAGTGTATTTAAGAGACTTGTATAAGCAGAGGACCCAAGCACTAGAAGACAGGAGTTGAGATTTGATACACAACGTCATTCGTTCAAAAGTGTGTCTTGTCAGTACGTTCCCGCAGTGTGAGCTGGAGGTGCTTCAGGATGAAGTGTGAAGGGAGGGTTTTTAGAAGTGCTGACGTATGAAAGTGCCAGAGCACATATTTAGTTTTAGGTTTAAAGTGATGATCAATGCACTGCTGTTAAAAAGTTTGGAGACAGCACTTTAAAAAAAAATAATAATAATTATACTTTTATTCTGCAAGGATGCATTGAGCTGATCATAAGAAGATATTTATATATAACGCTGTTATTCAGCATATTAGAATGATTTCTGAAGAACTGTTGAAAAAGGATAAGGAGTTATAAAATGAATACAGCTAGCTTAGCACAAATAATTTACTTAAGTTCATATTAAAATCTTTTAATCTCAGACTTCTGGTATTATGATTAAGCGCAGTTTAAAACATTGTTGAGATCTTCTGAATCATTTAAGGAAACGCACCTGAGATGACACCCTAGACGTCCTAGGAATCTAGATAACTTGCATTTTTCTCAAGGGAACAATCTGCCAAGAACGAGGACACACAAAGGTCTACTTTTGCTCTCAACTGAATTTCTGTCTGTGAAATGTGAAAACAGCAGCTGTCAATATCTACAGCAAACCAAAGTATCCAAATCACATTGAAATATTATCTAATGGTTTTTGAACACTTTTTAAAGAGATCTACTGTGTGTTGAACACCCTGTGCTACATATGAAATACTTTACACTAGGTCAACTGTGTTACTTGACACTTCGCCATTCAGTTTGTAATGTAACACCTGTAGTACTTAAACAGGAATTGAAGTAACCTGCCATTCCATTATATATATTCTACACACAACAGGCTGCATCAAGAACAGTTTTCAGCAAACTAAACCGGATTTGGTCTTTTTGGCCGTTTGGAAAAAGACAGATGGGTTCGAGAGGGAGAAGTGATGGGTGGTGGGGTGCATGGGTGCTCATGAATGTCGACAGCTCTCGAATGATAGTGGGAAAACGGGTTTGTCTGTGGAATGAGGTTTGAGGGGGAAAGAGACAGTTGTCTCAAGTAAAATAAATGATTTACTTTTTACAAGGTGAAGGAGAGCAGACCAGAGCACGCTTTAGGTTGTTATAAATCAAATGTTAATAAAAGATTGAATTGATCTGTTACCCCTCATGCTTCCTCTCAAATTAAAACCTTAAAATTTAATGCATTTGTGTTTACTGTTAATTGTTTTGTAACAGAGAACACAAAAGTCTCTTTTCCGCGTGGGATGTTTACAGTGGAGCGTGGTGCCCCCTTGAGGCTGTTTTGAGCAGTGCACTGCAACACAGTTCTTTATTTATACTGATAACAATAAAACAGACTTAAATCCAACAATAAAGAGTGCCTAACAAGACAGTAGATTTTAAGGCTATTTATTTTGTACATACACAGGGTATTCCTTCACTTTGTATATCCACAAGTCTTATCTAAAAGATAAGGTCAAGGCTCATTCAGACGCGTGTCATTTAAGGACACAAAGCCTGTATTTTTGTTGCAGCCACTCTGCAAAAATAATGAAATATGAATGTTATGATCTAGGACACACTCAGATAGTTATATACTTATTGTGTGTAGCTATGAAGGGTGATCGGAAGCGGTTGAAGGCAGAAAAGGCTGACCTGGTGAACCAGATGCAGCAGCTGTACACCACACTGGAGAGCCGAGAAGAGCAGCTCCGAGACTTCATCAGAAACTATGACCAGCACAGAAAGGTGACGTGCCACTATACGCTTCATGTGTGTCTTCTGACATAATCTTTAAAAAATTTATCAATCTAACATTATACCTATAGTGCTATAATAATTATTAAAAAAAATTTTTTTTTTCGCTCAGGCGAACTAGATAAAGAATAGAAAGATAAAGAAAGATTAATTCACCACTGACTAATATGATTTTTTAATTTTATTTTTAATTTATTTTTTTTGTCAGGAGGGTCACTCTTTAAAGTAATGATAAAAGTAAAGATTTGATCTTGATTGAGGAAGCCCAGGAAAGAAATTAAGGATTTTTCATCAAAATCTTTTTTTTTTTTTTTTTTGTGGTAACACCAAGACATAAAGTGGTATTATTATTATTTTTTTTTATTATTAATATTATAATTTTATGTAAATTATTAAATAAAATGATATATATTTGTATCTTTTTATTTGTCATATATACTATTTATCATATACCTTTGCTTGTATTATTTATTTTTGATGTTTTTATTACTTTTTTTTCCCGAAGATCCGTGAGGTGATTTTTCATCTTTTTTTTTTCTGTGTGTGTGTTTATTTTGGACAATAATACCAAATTGTGAAATTGTGCATATTATTTTATTATTATTATTATTTTATAAATTATGTAAATTCTAAGATCATATATATCAGGCTTCCTCAGATCTTGCCCTGGAAGGCTAATGCGCTGCAGAGTTTATTTCCAGCCCTGATCTAACTCCCCTACCTGTGAGTTTCTAAAGATCCTGAAGACACTGATTAGTATGCTCAGTATGCTGCGTTTGAGTACGGTTAGAGCTAAACTCTGCAGGACAGTCAATCTTGTGAGCCAGGTTTGAGGACCCCTGCTATATATATCATCATATTTTATGTGTTTTTTCATCTATTTTTCTTTTATTATTATGAAAAAATGTCTTCAAGTGGATCAGTGGCATACATGATTGCTCTTATACATTCTAAATATTATTATTATATAATTTACAATTCCAATTAAACACTTTTTAAACATTTATATGACTTTTTCTATAAGTAAGTGACCACATTTGCCACAATAAGCAATAAATTCAACAGTATACATTTGGTCGTATGTAAAAGATATAGGTAAACAACATTAGGGATCAATACAGTCAGTAATATGTTGACAGATCCACTTATTTACAGTTTCTTGAGCATGTATGAATGTTGTATAGCATGTAACCAACTGATGCTCACTGTGTTCTGTCCTACAGGAGAGCGAGGACGCGGTAAAGTCTCTGGCTAAAGAGAAGGACATGCTGGAGAGAGAGAAATGGGACCTGCGCCGGCAGACCAAAGAGGCCACAGAACAAGCCAGCGTCCTGCGCTCCCAGATAGACACGAAGGACAACAGAGTCAAAGAGCTGGAGGCAGAGCTCACCATGGTGAGAAAGCATCTCTATCTCTGGCAGACATACACTTCCACTTCCCACAAACACCTCTTATCTAGTCTTAACTCATTCTCTATTGATGGTTTGCATCTCGTATCATTTGAGGCTCTCAAATGACGTCTCAGTGGCTCAGACTGCAGATATATCAGATTCAAAATTCATCAGTTAAGATCCATAGATGGATCATGGATCCCATACTGCATTATGCAATTTAACATTTTCTGGATTGGCAGTATGATTTGTAAATAAGCATATGGACTCATGCAGTCACACAAAAGTCGCCATTGAAGAGGCAAATGGCAGTCAACAGTGCAGTAATAGCATCATTACTCACTTCTTTTGCATAATCTGTTGTGCCCGTGTGCCCCACCAGTACAAACACACACACACACACACACACACACACACACATCTCAAGCGTACTATTGATTTGACTCCCACTGAGAGTTTGAAATTCGTTGTTTTTCACCCCAAGCGATCTGAGGGGTTAGAGGTTTTATAAGCTTAAACGTCAAGACACTGAGATATGGTAAAACATTTTTTTTAAGTTAAAGCTGGACATGATCATAACGCTTTTCTTTTGTTGTAATATTAATTGTTATAATATAAAGAAATCATTATACATACATTTACAATTAGCAGACGCTTTTATCCAAAATGACAAGTGAGGACAATAGAAACAATCAACAAAAGTAGGTAGAATAGAAATAGAATAGAGTGCTAGTGTTAGAGGATAATGTTTTTTTATAAATAAAAGAAAACAAGAAGAATAGAATAGAGAGTGCGTGTGTTAGAGGGTCAAGGTTTTTAATAATAAAAAGAACAGTAAGTAGAATAGAAATAGAATAGAGTTCTAGTGTTAGAGTGCCAAGTTTTTTATAAATATAATAAATAAAACAAGTAGATAGAATATAAATATAATAGAGAGTGAAATATAATACAGTGCGTAGTGAATTATAATAGTGTTGTTTTTGCTGTATATAAAAAAATACAGTAAAAACACTAATATTGTGAAACATCAGTAAAAATTTGAACTACCTGTTCTCTATTTGAATACATTTTAAAAAGTAGTTTAATTCTATGATGGCAAAATGATGACAATTTTTTAGCAGTCGTTACTCTAGTCTTTAGTGTCACAAGACAATATGTAGAAAACAATAAATGATTTGTGGAAATTATGGATTGTCTTTCAGGATTCTTTGACAAATTTAAAACAGAAATCTATTTTAACATTATAAACTTTACTGTCATGTCCTCATTTGTTATTAAAAACATCTTTAATACATTAAAAAATCTGCATTTTACTTCAACTTGTAGCCTCAGAATTTTAGAGCCAACTTTATAAAGGTTCTTGTAATTTTAACTGAAATATGGAGCATTTGTGTGTGTGTGTTGTTTTTGTACCCCAGGCAAAGCAGTCTCTGGCCACCCTCACTAAAGATGTGCCAAAGCGTCATTCTGTGGCGATGCCATCGGAGCCGGTGGTGAACGGCAGTCAGGAGTGGGTGATGCATGCAGACCTTCCCCTCACTGCGGCAATCAGACAGAGTCAACAGACCCTGTACCATTCGCACCCCGCGGACAGGCAAGGTACAGGCCTGCACAACCACATGCTCAGCATGGGCGGCGCTAGGGAGGGGCTAGCAGGTGCTTCAGCACCCCCAAGAAAGACAAAAGCACCCCCATAGCACCCCCACAGATTTTTTTTCCTGGAACCAATTATATACATGCTGTAGCATATTGTATTTGATAAATAAGATGATGATAAAAAATACAAATAAAAACATTTGACTCCTTATGCATGCATAACTCATGCAATGCAGTAACGACATGATTTGCAGCTGTCGCATTTTTATAATGTCAATATAGCATTTTATTTTAAAAATGGAGCATTTCCATGTGCTAAGAATGCTTAACCCCGAATAAAGATTTTATATTATATTTATATCATATTAAATGTGTTAATATATATTAAATGTGTTAATATAATAATATATTAACCATCCTTTAATATATATGCAGGCGTATTAAACTATAGCCTACTCCGCGCTCCAGCTCGCGCATAAAACAATCAAAGCATCTGCAAAATGATTATGAATGTGTCAGGGGAAAAGAAGACATTTTAAATATTTATTAATAATCCAGTGCTTTCTGAGTCAGTGTAGGGTGCAAAGATGAAGTTGCTGAATGCCGACACTGACTCGCCATCTCCAAATAGATGTGCCTTCAGTCTAATAGAAATAAATTAACCTTTTCATACGGACAAAAAAATTAAAGAATATTACAAAACCGAGTTGGCGACTTTTATTTATATTTATTTGATTATTGATATAAACAGTAATAATAACTTGTTTTGGTTATATTTAATTCCAGGACTCCAGACTGTGACCGTATTTTTTCTGCCTATGTGACAAAATTTTGTGAGCAATTGCACATGCGGCCAACGCGTTGTTCAACCTAGACTGTATGAAAGCATGTGTTCAACTCATAAGCGCTGCCATTTCTGATGCCTATGTGAATCATCAAATGGCAGCTCATTTGAACCTTGCAGAATTTTGAGTGTAGTGCCTAGTTTATACTCGCAGCGAGGCTGCATGCAGCAAAAAATGACACGGAAACGATGAATGTTTTTTACGCTAAAGTAAAGTAAAAGACCGCTGCTTAATAAACCAGAGAAGGTGAAGATGTTGGTAATCTTGTGCAGGGGAAAGAACATGCAAGCTGTCACCGGCAGCGAGTTTAGTTGTACTTTTCTTTTTGTTTTCATTTTAAAAATTGATCTTTGCTGTTAACTTCATATTATGCTGTGGCTCTCTTTTATTTTTTATTTTATTTGATTCCTCAGTGTTTGCTAAAAGTTCTGTAATTTATTAGTGATTATATAATACAGCATGTGGTGTAGGCCTATGCCATGCCTCATCTTATTCATTTTTGTTAATAAACGTTTTGTAATTGTCATTGTATCTTGTTTTAATGTTGTTGTGCTTTTTAATTAAAAAATAACACTGAATACATCTTTTGTTTTAGTCTTAAAAAGTGAAAGGTGTCTAGATATAAGCAATACAGACAACTCTCTTTTATTGTAAAACGTGACAAGATCGTGAAATTGAAAGTGAAAGCAAAATCTTATAACAGCAAAAGATGGACTCCTGTTCACAAAATTCAAATCACAAATAATACTACTGATGAAAAAGAATGGATTGAATGTTAACCACTTTCGTTTCCATATAGACCTAACTATAAACTATGATTAAAGTTCATCAGCATGCATTGATCAATCCCAAAACGTGTGCTCCTGAGAACAACTGAGAAAGTGGGAAGTATGAGTCTGGAGCACCCCATCAGTGATCTAGCACCCCCCCAGCACCTGTGTTACAAATTCCCTGGCGCCGCCCCTGATGCTCAGATACACCAAATGTGTTTTAGCCCACTCACACACCAGTCTCATGCCACCACAGCTGCTTTGAGGATCAGCCCCTGTCACTCGCGCCAGCCCTCTGTCATCTCCGATGCCTCAGCTGCCGACGGCGACCGCTCTTCCACCCCAAGCGACATCAACTCGCCCCGCCACAGGACTCACTCCCTCTGCAATGTAAGAGCTGCCTGGCACCCCCGACCAAGTAATCAGCCTTCCCAACTTGTTTTTATCTCCACCTTCACTCTTCTCAAATATTCAGTCCCTGCGCTGCTCATTAGCATGGCTTCAGGGGCCCGTTTTGTCTTGATGGTAGTTAATGCAGATAAATCAAAAGATACAATTTGTACCTGGGAGAATTAGCTGTGCTTCACAAGACTGAACCGAATATGTTTTACACATTTAGCTTGTAGAAGCCAATGTGACTTAAAGGGTTAGTTCACCCAAAAAATGAAAATTAGCCCATAAATTACTCACCCTCAAGTCATCCTAGGTATATGAATGACTTTCTTCTTTTAGATGCATCCAATCAGAGTTATATTAAAAGTGGTCTTTGATCTTTCAAGCTGTTTAATACTGTGAGCGCAAGCTAGATTAAAGTGATTATTACATTTTAAATATGGCTATTTTTCTAACAAAAATGCATGTCACGATCATTAGATTGAGTGCCCATGAACTTCAGTAGAGGATAGAATCAGGACAATTCCACATCTACCACCAGATGTCACTCGGACTCTAGCACCTCTCACCTGTTGCACCACACCCTAACTACATTTCCCATGAGTCACTGCATCACAATCACCCTGCCACACCTGCACATCATTCCTCAGCCAATCTCCTGCACCTCATTTACACACACATATAAGCAGCACACTCACTCTCACTCTCTGCGAAGTCTTGTTTAGCCAGTCTGACATTTCCGAGCGTTTTCCTTGTGTTTGTTCTCTCTGTACCTGACCTTTGGATTGTTTATACCGTCTCTGCTGCCTGCCCCCGACATCTGCTTGTTTCTGTTATCGATTCTGGTTATCCCTATATACCTGACGCCTGCACATGGATCCGACTCTCTGACTCCTCATTAAAATGCATCAATTTGCTTCAGGAGGACCCACGGAGCCATGTGAGACACTATTTTTTTTTTTAAGGATGGGCGCTTTTTATTTAACTTATTTTGGACTGAAGCACTTCAACACCCGCTGAGTGCCATGAAACAGCTTGAAAGATCAAAGACCATTTTTAATATAATTCTGACTGGATTCATTTGAAAAAAGAAAGTCATATACACTTACAGTAGGATGACTTGAGGGTGAGCAATTTTTAGGTGAACTAACCCTTTAAAGGTGCTGTAGGGAACTTTTGTAAAAAAAATATTTTTTACATATTTATTAAACCTGTCATTATGTCCTGACATTAGAATATGAGACAGATAATCTGTGAAAAAAATCAAGCTCCTCTGGCTCCTCCCAGTGGTCCTATTGCCATTTGCAGAAATCCATCGCTCCCGGTAAAAAATAACCAATCAGAGCTGCAGTCCGTAATTTTGTTTGTGTTCAAAATGTAGAAAAATTTATATAATAAGCGAGTACACCATGAATCCATTTTCCAAACCGTGTTTTTGGCTTGTCCTGAATCACTAGGGTGCACCTATAATAAGTGTTTATATTCGGACTAGTTTAGATTGCTTCGGGGGTACCGCAGCGGAGTAACCCAGTACCTTTGTGATTCTTCATAGACATAAACCGAGAGAAGTAGTTCCGGCTACAATGTTCTTCAGCAAGACGCAAGCAGTTCTGTTTATTAACCGCTAGAGCGTCAAAAGTTACCTACCGCAGCTTTAAGCATAATTCGTAAACTATTGTGATATTTATACAAATTTAAAATACAATTTTTGCTATTTTATACAATTAAATGTTTAGCAATTTGAGGAAAAAATAGCTTTTATTTTTGTTTATTTATATATTATATTTTCAATTTTCATTGAGCTTTTTGTGATTTCTATTCTTTTTTTATATGTATTTTCTATTTAGGTTTAATAATCAGTTAGTAGCCAGAACAACAATTCTGATTGTTTTAAGTTTACATTTTTAATCCAATAATTATATCTTTTTACATTTTTAAAAGCTTTCAAAAAAATGTTTATATCAAAATGTTTTATTACTTAATCTTACATCATGAGGCACAAGGGGCTTTGCTATGTTGTAAATATAGTCATGGCTAAAGCACAACTTAAAAATGGATTGGTAGGGTTTAGTGATCAAACATCATCAAGGACACACTATCCATGTTATGATAGTAAATATGGGATTTTCATATTTGTTAGAAGAGAAAAACATGCCTATACTGGATTGGAGGTCTTAACTGGTTTTCCAGATTGGTTGTTGTGGTCTAATTACTGGTTTTAGAGGGATATTAGGAACTTTTTTGACCCTTTCATGTGAATGAACACTGCAGTGAACACACACCCAGAGCAGTTTATGCACCAGGGAGCAGTTGGGGGTTCGATGCCTTGCTCAAGAGCACCTCATTAGTTGTATTGAGGGTGGAGAGAGCGCTGTACATTCACTCCCCCCACCAACAATTCCTGCCGGCCAGAAACTCAAACTCGCAACCTTTTGATTATGAGTCCGACTCACTAACCATTAGGCCACGACATTTCAGCAGCTCTGGCAGGAAGACCAGCTTAAACCAGCCAGGACCAGCAAACTAACTGATTGCATCAGCTAGTCTCTTCTTGTTAGCCCCCCTGAGCAGCTTTTATTTTAATCTTAAATATATAATTTTTGGATCAAATCATAAAAAATAACAAAAATGGCTCATACTAACAAAAAATTTGATTTGGAAAACTAGCACGTATTATGATGTTAAATGTTTGTGAGTATACAATCTCACAATCCAGGATGAGAGAATGCAAATAAACCCAATTTGGAGCATGTGGACCCCTGAAGCAGTGCTGATGAGAGAGGGCAGACATTCCTGAGATTCCTGATGAAACCACATGACTGACCTGCCCCCATGTGTCCACCATTACTTTTCTATTCTTTCTTCTCCTTCCCCTCTCGCTGTCTCTTTTTCTGCCTTTTCTTGTTCTTGCTTCAGTCCATGGAGGACCTCGAGGACCAGAAGCGTAAGAAGAAGAAGGAGAAGATGAGTCTCGGCTCACTTTCTCGAGTGTTTGCCCGGGGAAAATCTCAACGCAAGTCCTTGGATCCGGGCCTGTTTGATGGTACTTCCACACCTGATTACTATATAGAGGAGGATGCTGACTGGTGATAGTGCTATTGTGTGAGCATGAGTGTGTGTAGAATGTACGCCTGGATTTTGTATGAGTGCAAATGCTTTGTGTGTGCCTTCAAATGTTTTCCTCCGTGAAAAATACAGGAAAGAGGAAGAACTGCTGCCTCCTCAAAATGTATATAACGATACTTAAAAAACATCTATGTAAATGAAATATATATTTATATATGTATGCATATGTACATATGTTTACATTCATAAATATATACATGGGATCATTTGCGTGTGAATATGTTTATGCTGTTATTATGCTTTATTTGTGGTAATATGTCTCTTTTTTTTATAAACTGGAAACTTGAATTACTGCTGAGCATTTGTAAATAGCAACTCGTGTGCACCTTGTGTTTGCTGATGTCTTCATGTGGAATGCTTCTTTTTCATGACTGCTTTTACCATGAACCCAGCGCTCCAGGCTGTCTAGCATGAGGTCCATCTGAAAGATTTAAAGGTGCACTCAGTCATTTTTTTCCCTCATTAAAACATTTTAAATACAGAGATGAGAGAAAAATATTAACATGTTATGATCACATGAGATGCGAGCCTAATAAAAGCTGTTTAATTGTGCATGGAGCAGGTCCTCGCACGGGGTAATATATTTAGGTAATATCAAACGCTTCAGTCTTTTTGGGCTGAAAATGACATTTCTACATGGCATCTGTTAACTTTGTGTGATGCATTCACAAAAAATTACTGAGTGCGCTTTTAATGTTTACATTTACAATCTTCCAGGTACATCCAGATAAGATGGTTTTCTAAATGTTTGCCTTAGCTGTTCACCTCAGTAAACTAATCGCTGAGGACCATCTGCATAAAGGTGAGGTCACATTAGCAAAAATCTGGTGAGATTTCACAGGCAAAAAGAGTTCCAAAGGCCATCCTCAATAGTGTAGCGATTCGAGAAGCACTGCTCACATGCAAGTCACTTTCAAACCAAGCAGCTTTCATTTGGTCAACGCGCTCAAGTGAAACTCCTGATCACACCAGTTCCTATTGAAATGACTGGATCTCACCTGTGAAATCGTGTCAAGCAGTGTTCAATGTGATCGCACCTTAACAGGTGAATTTTGTGTGTTTACCTCAGAGTTACACTCAGACAGCTGCCAAACCAGGATGATGATCATTTGAAAGTGGATATTTTATTATGTGTCATGTTTTCTCACAAGGCTGCACCAAGGATCTTTTTGATCTTGACAAATGTGAAATGAAACCCTCCCAGAATCTAAACTTTATCGTCTGGAAAGACCGCATAAATTATATTTTAGGCAGTTTAGTTCAATTATGATGACCGATTACAAAAGGATGGAGTAATTCAGTTAGAATTGGACTGCAGTTACGGTATGTCTCAAACAGGCCTTGTCCGAATCATTTTTGCCCCTTTTTGTTAAAAGACATGTAGCATTATTTATTAGACTGTTTCCATTTTAAAAACCACATATTTTATAACCTGAGGAATTAGGCTAGATTTTGAAGTGATATTGGGGACGTTTGTTTCCACATAGATTATTTACACATAAATCTGGGCTATAGTTAAAATAATGTGCTGACCTTACATCAGTAAAGTGCCAAAGGGTTATAGTGCAGCTTGTAGTACAAAAGAAAAAAACATAGGAGTATATATATACCTTTTTTTTTTTTTGCTCTCGTGTGTTCAAATAGAATGTCTGTAAGAACTCATAACACCCTGCTTCCATAACATTCTTTTCCATTAATGTTAAACCCAATGATGTCATGACTATTGTCTTGCTGACATATCACATATTTCTTTCTGTTTCAAGCTGTCCTTTGCATCTCGGTTGCACTGATTTTTATTTATTTATTTTTTTCTTTATTTTATTTTGATCTTTTAAATTAAAATGAACCTCATTCCTCATGTCATTATAATGAGTTCATGTTGTGTTGTTTGTAAAGTAGATTCTGTCAGATTAAATCTATTAAAGGCCTTTATTTAAAGATTAGACATTTCAATGAAACCAGACTATCTTTGACAGACTTGATTGAGGAGGTTTTAACATTCTGGAGATTTAAAGAGAAACAAAAAACTATTAAAATAAACCTTATTTTAAAATAAAAACACATAACCCAACATTCATGTGCCTTTTTTTCTTGACCCTGTGTGTGTGTTTGTATGCGAGTTGTTTCCTCTTAACCCTCTTGTTCATGGGTTGCCGTGGTTTGGGGTAACCCCGCTCTACTCTTCATTTGTAATTACCCGCCATCTGTGTTAACACATGTCCTAACATTGTCTTACCTCAGTGGATGAGAATGCCCCAAACTCACTACATTCATAACTCATATGAATATGTCAACTGGAACAAGTCTATCATGTACACCGTTATCCAAAACATGAGCACGGTCATGTGCACCTCTACCCAAAACATCATCTCATGACCAACTGATTTTTATTTCATTTAGTTTAAGGGTTTACTTAAAAATATTACACATTTATTGAGGATATATATTTATATATCATAAAAGGTACATTAGATAGGTTTCCTTGATGAGAGTTTTCTATTTACAGCCTCGTGAAGGATGCTGGAGAGCTTTGCTACAGTAAATTCAGAGAGACTGGGTTTTTCCTTCTCATTACTTGAAAAGGAAACAGATTGCAGTCTCCATTAAAATCCATTTTTCTATAAGCCAGCAGATGCTCTCGGATGTCTCGACCAAGGTCAAGGCTCTGTCTTTGCTTAGAAAAGTACCAGTTTCCTCTTAAGGTTTGGAATAGGTGTCCTCTGCCCCGATGCTCATCAGATAATGGGTTTTATCGAGGTAATTTTTTCAGCTAATTAAAATCTGATGAAGCCTTAAGAGAAGGATGATTCAGTCTGAACCCTCAGGGTGACTCCAATCTTGTTTTATACCTGCTAGGACACACTTTTAGCGTTAGGGGGCTTTATCAGACACCAAATAATCGAAATAATTAGCTGTACATCTAATCCAAACAGATTCAACTGAATATCAAGCAGCACTGCAGCAGAGTTTATTGCCTCCTGTTGGTATACATATGAAACTACAGTTGTGGATTATACAGCATTCATCAAATCTGGTCATTTTGGTGTGGTGGTTTAACAGAATGTGTAAAACATAATAAATTACAATATACTATAAATAACTTTTATAATAAAAAAAAATCTGTATGAATTTAATCTTAAATAGTCTGTTTTAAAAATTGCTGTGGAATGAATTTCCATTCAGAAGTTTCACAAATGACAAAAAAATTACATTTTGAAATAGTATTTTCTTATAAAATGTACTTCAGTCATTTAAGTAACAATTAAAAAAAAACACAGTTTTTACAGTGTAGTCAATGCAATATGTAACACAAAAGGGACTGTGACAGCAATGCATTTTTTGTGTTATAGTAAACAATGGAGAAATATGTTCTAGTTAGTAGATTAGCATAAAAACCAGGTAAATTACATTTTAGCATCACTCAAGAAGGGGAAAGGGGTTAAGCGGTTTAGCAGTAAATGTGGAAGTGGTTATGCTTCAGAGGGTGTCTGGGTTGTGTAAGGATAGACCACAGGCCTTATTATGTCCGTTGGTTCAATGAGTCATTTAAGAAGCATTTTAAGAGCAGAAAATACTGAAATGAAACAGGAGGATATGGAGGTGGGTGCTTTTCCATGACAGCAATAAAACGCTTTCATGTGCAGAATGGATAAGGCATTTTTGTTTTGCTCTCAACCCCTCTGAACCCCTTAAACTTGCCCCCCTCCTATTCCTGCCCCTCCTGACCAATCCAGACTCAGACAGCCTCTCCAGCCAGAACCATCCCAGCCTATCAGACGGCGAGGAGCAGCTGGAGCGGCTGCAGCAGGCGGAGCTTACACGCAGCAAGCCCATGTCTCTGTGGAGGGCGGTCACTGTGCAGGCCTGGCTGGAGGTTGTCATGGCAATGCCAATGTACATGCGTGCTTGCTCAGAAAATGTCAAGAGTGGGAAGGTAAATTTTTTATTATTATTATTTTTATTATTTTGCCTATTCCTACTATTCTTATAATTCAGATTCCTATTCTGGACATTTATGCAAATCAGTGCTAATTTAATTAGATGATGCCTCATTTGCATATTTAAGCAACACTTCAGAAAATATTGATTAGTGATTAGTCCACCGGGAAAGTATGGTGATTTCTTTCAGTAAAAAAAAAAAAAGACCCTATTCACTAGTAGTGTCTTGCCTTAATGGCAAAAATGAAAAAATAAATAAGTAAATACAAATACACATAACTCAAAGGCCATTTATAATGCTCTTCTTGATTAAGTGACATTCTAAGATAACATTTTCAGTTTTGTGGCTGCTGATTAGTACTTCATCTTAACGTTGCACAAATATTTACATCCAAGATGCTTACAATGAGCCCTGACATTAATCTGGTTAATGATTACTCAGTTAAAGCGGATTACCTCGCGATGATGTGATGTGATGATGTCACAGTGAGCTGCTTCCTGTTGCAGGTGTTGCTGGGATTGACAGATGAGGACCTGGAGCTGGGTTTGGGCATCAACAGCACCATGCACCGCAGGAAGCTCCGTCTAGCTATTGAGGACTACCGAGAAGCAGAGAATGGACGAGGGTGAGCAGCCACACAACACACATACACATATTATAGTGCATTGGCATTGGCTTTGTGTTACACTTGTGTCCCTCAGGCTTTCCAAAGCTGCTGATATGGATCATCACTGGGTGTCTAAGACCTGGCTGAGTGATGTCGGGCTTCCCCAGTACTCACAGGTCTTCCACAACCAGTTAGTGGACGGTAGAGTACTGAACTCCATCACAAGGAGAGACCTGGAGACCGTCTTTAACATCACCAACAAGTTCCATGTTACCAGCATCCTGTCAGCTATTCAGCTTCTGCAAATGCTCAACTTTGACAAAGAGGCAAGAATTTTTTTCTTGTGGTATTCACTCTCTGAAAATATAAAATGTGAAAGTGTTTTTAGTGATATTCATATATGTGTCTCTTCAGGCTATGCAGGCACGTCGTGCTCAGTGTGAAAATCGAGATCTGGATCCGGTGGTCTGGACCAGCCACCGTGTCATTAAATGGATCGGAGACATTGATCTTAAGGTAATACAAAGTTCATACAATGTACACTTCCATTCAAAAGTTTGGGGTCTGTAAGATTTATTTTATGTTTTTGAAAGAATTCTCTAATGCCAATCAAGTGGCCTAATGGTTAGAGTCGGTCTAGTAACCCAAAGGTTGTGGGTTCAAGTCTCAGGTCCGGCAGGGATTGTAGGTGAGGTGAATGAATATCCAAAGCTCTCTCCACACTCAATACCAATAGGTGAGATCCTTGAGCAAGGCACTGAACCCCCCAAATGCTCCCTTCTCGCTGCAGCATTGGCTGCCCACTGCCCCGGGTGTGTGTTCACGGTGTGTGTGTTTCACTACTCACTGCTATGTGTGTGTGCACTTGGATGGGTGAAATACAGAGCACAAATTATGAGTATGGGTCACCATACTTGGTCACAAAGTCACCTCCTTTCCTTTATTAAAATTGTATAATATTAAAATAATAAAAATTCAGCAAAGTGTGTCATTATTATTAAATAATTATATTTTAAAACGAAATTTATTCATGAGATGGCAAAGCTGAATTTTCAACAGACATTACAACAACAATACAATACAAACTTTTTTTCAAGTCTTTATAAAAATTAAAACTCTTTACTTGATCAATTTATTATGTCCTTGTTGAATAAAAAAAGTTAGAAAATTTAGAAAATGTTGTGTGAAAAAAGAAAAAAACTTTTCAACGACAGTGTATGTGGATTATTCAATAAGTATCTGGAAACTCAAACCATCCTTAACAATATATAAATGTCATGAACATACCTGATAAAATGTCCAAGCTGTTTAATGTTGTCTCTATGCAGGAATATGCTGATAGCCTTCAAAACAGTGGCATCCATGGCGCAGTGATGGTTCTAGATCCGACCTTCAGCGCTGACAGCATGGCCAAGGCTCTAGACATCCCCAGCAATAAACACATGATCCATCGTCATCTGTACGAGGAAATGAAAGTGCTTCTCAACCCAGCAAGGTGTGTGAAGCAGCTTCATTTCAGCAGAGCCATAACTTTGTACGTTATAGTCCCGCAGTAGGCTATATGACAATCTAAAATGTATTTCAGTCCGCTAATCCGAAAAAGACCAGCGCTACTTTCACATTTGTACATAGTCCAGCAGTCCATATTTAAAAAGCTATATTTCAGATGATAGTTATTAGAGCGCTAGTACTTTGTCGTTATAATTACTAATTTCAAAAAGCAATTTAATATTTCTAATTCAATTCTGATTGGTCAATCGCCAATCCCACCATCCAGCGGTCGTCCAGAGCAGTGCTGCGTATCAGTTCGCTCGTCACTCATGTTTATCAGTTTTGTCAAATAAATATTGAATGAAGAGAATCTTTTTTACAGTAGACTGTACAGTATTTTTAAGCACGTTTGGGACACAACGTATGAGCGGTTATAGTTGCAAAGAATGTTTGCTTTTGAATATCACATTTTTAAGTTTGGTCTTTTTAGGCAGAACAAAGAGGTTGATTTGTGTGTGTGTGTGTGTGTGTGTGTGTGTGTGTGTGTGTGTGTACTTGTATTTTAATTACTGGTAGGTTTTATTTAGGCTTATGTAGATTTGTTAAAATTTTGTGGCATTTAAAAAAATTAAAATGAACCTTTAATTTCAATAAACAAAAAATAATTAATAAATGCCTTATACAGCTCTCTAAATAACTTTATAACATAATTGATTAACCCCCTTACATTTAATATAATTTATATTTTATAATTTTATTTTCTCTTAATAAAACTATTACACTTCAACTCAAATCAGTATTTCATTTACCTTTATTCATATATTTGGTGATTAACAATCACTCTTCAGAATAACAGTAACTGTATTGATCTTTGTGACCGAGCAGATTTCTGTCTTACAGAACTAACCAGACTCAGGACTACAGGAAAGAGGGGACTCCTACACATTCTCCTGTCTCAAACTGCCGCAAAACTGAGGAAGGATTTTCTCCCAGGCAAAAAGTTGGCAAGGTATGGGCCGTCCTGTTATTGACATAACTTTGTTTACATGTTATTTGTAAAAGGATAAGTAACCTTTCTGTCATTCCACAGAGCCCTTTGAGATTCAATCCGCTGGTCACTGTTGGGAGAGATTTGACTTTTCAAGGCGGCTGTGGATCACCACCAAGAGAAGATCGCATCAAGATCCTGCAGAGGACTCAGGGCAGTCCCATGCACGGTTACTCAAGCATAGAGATCACTAACGTCTGAGGGCAATGGTTTGTGTTTGCTTCAGAAGATCTAGGAAGGATGAATCCCCCCTAACCTCTAAATGGACCAAATGAGCTCAATTATTTGTAAAAGAGATTTGAGAATTGACCATTTGCACTTTCAAGAATTTTGTATTGCCAACAAATCACAACTATAAGCACTTAATTAGAAATTTTATAGAAGCTGCATTAAAAAGCAAATATTTTGTTACTAACATAACACATAGATGAACTTGACTCCAGTCAGAACTGTAGGTATGCAGCTGAAATCAATACCACATGTCCAGATGCCCATTCCCTCTATTAAGGTCATCACAACACTGTGCTTTTTTAAGGCTACAGGAAATGCTGGAATGATGAATAGTGCTGTGAATATATTGTGAAAACAATTTTTGAATGCCTCAGTGAAGTCTATTCTTTGTTTTAATACATCTGTTGACATCTGCTAAGATGTTTGTGTTTTCACATTTGCCTCATTTGCATATAAAATTAAAAGCAGCCACCACTTTAGTAATGTAGTGTGGATAATAGATTAGTCTCATGAGAATCACTCCAGTTGAACCGAAATGAGTAAAAAAAAAAAACTTTAGGGGAATGAAAGAAAACAAATCTTTGTGATTTTTCACATCTCTGGCTTACCATGCATGCAGTTCAGTTATTTCAATGGAATATATATGTATATAAATGCATTGTGACTGTCATGCACAATAAGGAAATGAAAACGTGATCTGGTTGGAAACCCTTTAAACCACTATTTAAGGAGTCAGATAATCATGTTCTGTCATAAAAGGGTTCCCAGAAGAATGTATGGAAAGGTAAAATGCAGTATACAATCTACAAACCAATGCTGCACATGCACAACATATTCTAAGTTCTACAGCTCAGCGTGCAACAGCATTTGCCTTTTATGCAAACAGCCCCTGTCACTGGGTCCACACAGCAGGTTAGATAACACAATTTGATTAATCTTTTCAGATCTTGTTTAAGATTGGTCAGGAATGGCACTATGAATCACAGATTTCCTGCTGGGTTTGACTCAAATTGTCTATTGATAGACAGTGTGACGTCAGTTGCACAGTATACCAGCACTAGGAGATACACAGCTCAAGACAGTTTCAGTGCATTTTGCAATCACTTTGTCATTTTTATATCACTGTATTTTGTGGCATTAGTGAAACTGTACTTTTGAGAAACATTTGTATATAGATTCATACCACGTGTCATTGACACAATAATCTGTATAGAAAAATAAAACTATACATACATGTATTTGAGTGTTGGTCTGTTTGTTTATTGGGTTCTTTTTTATATAATACACTGCTGTTCATAAGTTTTGGGTCAGTAAGATTTTAAGAAATTAATATTTTTGTTTATATTTTTTGTCAAATTAAATCTAAAAAATAATAATGGCCATCAAATGGCATTAAAATGAAAAGAAAGAAAAAAAAACAGTTATTTAAAATTTTAAGAATAGGCTGCTGGCCTACTTCTCTATAATTCTGTTTAGATTTTTTTTTTTATCGAATTAATAGATTCTTGGTGAGCATAAGTGACTTCATGGCCTACACTCACGCACACTTGTGATACATACACATCGAAACTGCTATTGTAAAAACCTGTAGGTAACTCCCAAGGAATTCCGGCTTGTAGGACCACGATCAGCTGTTTTATTTCTCTATGAAATACGACTCGCATTAGGACCAAGCGTCCTACTCAACTCTTTACAAATGAGGAGTAGCACTCGACTTGATTTTGAACAAAGTTCCTGTCTCCGATTAAGCACACAAAGTTTAGAAGCAGAGCGAGTGGGACTGGTGTTAGAGTATCCATACAGCTTTTCACTTGAATGAAAGGATCCTGTGGAGGCTCGGTTCACCTGCGGCTGGGAGCGACACCTGTCTCAGGTACTGTCATGATGACACAAGGAGCGAAGGGCGTTTAATCTCCGCGGGGCATAAATTAGGCCCTAAACTTTAGTTTCTCCTTTTTTTCTTCCTCTTTTCCACGTTTGGCGTTATTCGGCATCGTTGAGATCATGGGCGAGGCTAGCCCCTTTTTAGGGGTGCTTCAGCACCCCTAAAAAGGAGCTCAGCACCCCTAAAACTTGGAGTGAGAAATGTTGTTATTCTCATTTTTTGTTCGTCTTTTACACGGTTAAATAATGTCCAAAACATACTTCGTAGTTTGTGGTTTAAAATGCATGTGTTAAGGAGGAAATTGAAAACATCCCAGCATAGCAAATGGTGTCATCCTCTTCTCTTCTTCTACTTCTCCTCTGTACCTGCACCGCTCAGCACGACCGTCATCCAGCGCGAAACACACGCAGAGTGGGATGTTGTGTTGTGATCGTTTGTGATGCAACTAAGTTGCTCCAAAGCTGTGTCTGACAGTTCTTTCCTTTTACCTAGAGTTGTTCCGATTCCGAAACCATATCGGTGAGTACTGGAGTCAATGAAAAAAAAAAAGTGTTTATTTTCGGACTATTTTAGTCCGGCGGGTCGCCGCCGCTGTGGAGTAGCACAGGACCTAGGTGACTCGTCCATAGTCATAAACCGAGAGAAGTAACGCCGGTTACAATATTCTTCCGCAAGACGCATGCAGTTCTGTTTATTAACTGCTAGAGTGTGAAACAAAAACAGAAGCGCGACAAATAAACTGCGTACCTGTGTAGTGCGTACGTGTGTCTCTGTAGTTAAAGTTTATCTGTAATTTGTTACTCATTTTAACAATCTGGAATCATGTAAACATGACGTTACGTGCGTCTTTTCTGGTCAGTCGTCATGGAAACATGAAGCCCTGGCGTTTGGAGTGAAAACAAACGACGTATCACTGAAAACACTCACTGTTGCTTTTTTAATGAATTGTTATCAATTCCTAGATTTATATCTGTTATTTTTCAGTTGTGGTTGACTATCAAACTAGACAATAAAAGAAATTTTGATGTTTTTTTTTGCTGTATTTATTCATTAACCACACACAGGATTTAACCTGAACCAGGCTTAACTCCTGAACTCCTAGCATTACTCTCTCTCTCTCTCTCTCTTTCTCTCTCTCTCTCTCTCTCTCTGTGTGTGTGTGTGTGTGTGTCTGTGGCCTGGCAGTGAGCAATGGACATACAAAAATTATTTAAAAGAAAAAAGACAGATCCAGGTGAGAGATAGGGACAGTCCATAATGACCTCTGTTTTTTGTTTTTTTGTTTTTTTCTGAAAAGTGTTGAGCTAAAGTAACAGATAATGCAAACCAGCTGTTTTTGTATCAAATTACTTATCTAGGCAATGGTCCCCTGCTTTTATTATTATTATTATTATTTTCAAACTCACAAGCTTCTCTTGTGAAAGGAATTTGTAATTTAAAAAAGTTAAGCCCAATAATAATAATAATAAAGACACGCCTCTGTGTGCCTTTTGATCATGTCATTAAAATCTGCAAATGGTCTCATGGTCTCATTTTTGTGACATGACAAACTGACCTCAACTCTCCTGCCTACAATATATTTGTGTATGATTGTCAGTGCCAAGGGAAAGAGAGGGAGATGGCGAAAGAGAAAGGGAAAGGGAGAGCATGCAGGAAGAACCAGGTGAGGAAACAACAACAATAAATTGACATATAGTGAATAGTGGCAAGCAAAACATTAACTACTCATACTCCTATACAAACTTATTGGCATTAAGTAGCCTATATTACATTTTATTTTTGTTGTAACATTATTTTACACCACATTTTTTCATAATAAAGGAGGAGGAAAACAACAGGGAGAGTCCATAAGGGATGAAAGGGGAATTGACTAGTGAAAGAAATGAAGAGACAGCGGGAGTGCAACATACAGACCACCAAGACTGAGATAAAGGGAGCAAATATGTATGCCATTATGGCTGATGAGGCCAGGGATGGAAAGACAGAACAGTTGACATATTGTTTGTTTTTGTGTAAAAATAGGGTCTGTGGTAGCATTGGGGCTCATTGGGTGCTCAGCACCCCTAAAGCTCTGACCCTAGAATCGCCCCTGGTTGAGATGTTTGACTTCGCTCACAGAAAGTAACACCGGAGAGTCTTTTGGACGTCACTTTTACAAAGATTCTTTTTTTTTTTTTTTTTTTCTAATACTTTAAAAATATCGTGAATTATAGTCGGAATCTTCTTCGTGATATTAGTTCCATGTCAGTAAGATGACATTCACACAGGTCCGTTCACACATTTATTCATGTTTTATCGTATTTTAGTGCACATTTGTTTGTAAAATTGTCGCTCAATCTTCACATCAGATGTCATAGCGTGTGTTTGTTTGTTTGTTTTTTAGTGAAATTATAGTATATTTTCCCCAGCTGGACTATTTCTAGTTGGTCAGTCATTTTAATCTTTAAAACAAATTTTTTAAAGTCTTTAATTTTCCCAGGATGGTTTGTACTGTAAACAATGACGCTGGAAAACGGCAGAAATACGATCTGCTAGCGTTGCCCTTGTAAAGGTTTACCATGTGACCGGCAGATTTCCAAGGTTACTATAGTACTTGCTGTTAAATCCGAATCATTATAAATTATAATGATATCTCGTCCAAACAGTGTAAGAAGCTTACAGAATCAGGTGTGTGTGTGTGTGTGTGTGTGTGATGTGGTTTCCACAGTAACAATAGTACTATATGCTTTGGTGGTAACTACAGGTAGGATGGTTACCATGTTAACCATAATGTCTGCTTGTATCACTGTTAAAGCTGTAAGTGTATTTAAGTTTACTGTGTGTGGATTGCACTGTTTAAATATTGTTCATCTTATTTTACATTTAAAACAAGACAATCTAATATAATTCAGACATGTGAATTAAGAAGGAACAAAATGCACAACAACACAAAAAAAATTCTAAAACCACATACATCTGTAAACAGTTTAACCACTTTGAATAATTATACATCACTATTATAGCTCATTAATTGAACAAATAAACAAATGAAAATACTCATGGTCACTTTCAAACTAAAAGATTGGTTTCTAACCTCATGTCTTGCTTTCTCAGTCTGAGGTTTCCATTGGTTTCTCGCCATCTTTGGGGTTTTGGTTTAAATCTCATCTTTGTAATTCATTCCAGAAGTTGTAAAGTTACTCCAAAAATATGTTGTTTATGTTTTATAAATAGTTCATCAAGAATAAGGCTCTCAGGACATATTTCAGTCACACAATAGATGCAACCAATTCATTTTAGTGAATTATTATGTAACAATTCTGCCTTTTCTGTAAGAATAAGATAAGATAAGGTCATGGGGCATTTAGTGACCTGTGGTTCAGTGTCTGTTTACTTCAGGACAGGACTTCCTGGTCTTTTGTCATTTTGTCATATTTCCCTAATTTATGTTTCTTTTGTTTTGACCAGAATTTAATGTTCTTTTCTCTCTTGGACTCCTTTTGTAGACGTGTCTCGTACCCAAATCTGCATGTGGTATATTGCTTTCATTTAAGATGAGAATTGTGCAAAAAAAGAGGAGTAATTTTCTCATAGCATCTCTTTCCTGAGGATGAATTAAAAATCCATTTGAATAAGACTCCTCCTGCCAGTCATTTATATTTAGTGTGCACATGTTGCAGTTCTTGTCCTGTCTTGTTCTGTGAAAAACCTGTTTTTATTAGTGCCCCTAAACATGCAAGGCTTTTTCCAACTATTCACTTTGTTTCTAAACAGGCAATTGCTCTCTTTGTGTCTCTCTGTCCATCTCCATTCCTCATGCCTCTCAAAATATGAATAACAGAATCCTTGATTTCTTTTATCATCAAGCCACTTGTTGTAAATCGAAATGTGAACATTATAAAACCTATCTGACCGTTTACTCTTCCCCTTCAGATAAATGACACCCACAAGCAGATGAGTCATTCTGAAAGCTCCCACAAAGCCTGCAATTGTGATTTCTTTTTTTACGGGTCTACCTGAACACATAATGTAAAACGATCATAAAAGCCGCTCAAAATGTCACCTTAAGATAAAACATGCATATCCACAAAATGCACAACACCAAAAAAATTCTAAAACCACAAACCTCTGTAAACCGTTTCATATTATTTTTGAAACTATTCATTGCACACTTACAAAAAATGTACAGAAGTATTTACATGTTGTAATGGGGAAATGTTTTAAGAAAACGTTTTGTATAAATATAAAAAAAATTGTTAGCATTTTGCAAGGATAAATTGAATTCACTTACAGGAAATTTGGTTTTGCTAATAGATGAGGCTGTATGCTCGGTCTTAATGTGAATTTAAAGTACCTTTTACCTAAAATGACACCCTTTCCCATTTTCATTTTGAGCACAGTGAAGTGCCCACATTCACAAGTGAACAATACTGTGTTGTCGTGGCAACAGATAGTGTACAGCAGCAGTCTAACCTCTGTGCACTGGATCAGGTTTAGGTGATCGTTTTTTTGTTTTGTTTTTCAGTGATGTTGTAAAGATTATGGAAGTGTTTGTAAATATTATCATTAATGCACTTATTTTATAACTAATTGAAATCTCTAATAATGATGCTCACATTTCAGGAGTTTAGAAATCCTAATTTTAATTTAATACATTTCTTCTGTTTCTTTAATTTGTTTTTATCACATCCTGACAAAAACTAAAATCTTTTTAGTGCTTGTGCAACAAAATTCAGATCAATCTGTGTCAATTATTTTTGTACTGTCGTGTACAGAATGACGGGATTCATCTTGTTGCACAAGCCTTATTGAATCATAAACCGGCTAAAGGAGTTGCACTGTATTTTCTGCCAGGCTTTATGGTTGTTCACGAACAGTGAAAATACCACAAAACTGATTTTACGTTCAACATTAAAAAGCAACCATGGCCCCCACTATAATACTTTGATCGACACCTTCCCTTTGTATCAAAGAAAAATGATTGTACTTCAATTTAGACCATATTTCTGCCATTTTCAATATCTTTTTTTTTTTTTTTTTTATAGTACTAAATGCTCTCAGAAAGATTACTGGCCTATATTTTTGTAATTTAGTTTAAGGGTGTAATACATTGGAGAATCAAAATGTACTTTATATTTACACGGATAAAAGGCTACTCTACATTAAAAACATATTGCAAGTTTCAGAAGTCGGAGCTAACTCTCCAGTTTAAAATATTAATTATTCTTTTCTACCCCTCTAATGAGGCAGATTTCAAATCAGAAGTGAAGTGAGGAGGCGTGTTCTGCACAACTCATGTCTGTCCAACAATCACAAGAACAATACTGCTGTTAGATAAATAAAGAAAGATCTTTTTGGTGAAAAAAAAATGTTAAGAACTTTATAAACTAACCTCAAGAAACAATATAAAATACTGCATTTTACGACCATCATGATCTGTGATCAGTGTAAAATGTAAGGGCTCATTACAGATGAAAGGGGCGGGCAGGGTTGTAGTGGAATAAATAGTTGTACAAGTCCAGCATAGAGAGAAGCTTGTCATTTAACCGGAAGATCGACTTGCAGCATTAAAAATTATAAGGTCAAATATGAGTCTGACATGACTTAATACAAAATGTTTTATGAAGAGTCGTAGTAAGTTTTATAATGTCTATACATGGTGATCCTTTTGGCCTCTAGAGTGGCATTTTCATTATGTCTCCAATGATCTGAAACAGAAAAAAAACTTTTCTTCTGATAATTGGGCACCATTCCCAGTCATTTCCAGGAAGTGTTTCCTGCTCATTTAAATGTTTCTAACAGTTGTGTCTGTTTTTTGTTTTCATGTCACAGTGCTACTCTCATCCTCCACATTTGGACCACCCTTTCCAGGTGTAAGTGTATTGAAGAGGAGCATTAACAGCTATGTGCTCCAGTGGGCACCCTCTGTGTTCAGGGAGCAGGCGTTCACCCGCCAATAGAGAGGACAGTAGCTCAGGCTCCCAGTATGCTCTCTGTGCACTGGGGGTGGGCCTGGTGGCCCTCGGTGTTGTCATGATCGTGTGGAGCATTGTCCCTTCTGAAATGACACCACTTCACAATGCTACAAACCCGAATAATGGAAGTAACAGCGGTAATGAAGGGAAGACATCGTCTGTTGCATTTGTGCTGGTTGGAGCTGGTATTGCCATGTTGCTCCTTGCTGTATGTCTCAGGGTACGGCAAAGGAAGCAAATGAGACAACGGGAAACTACAGGTGCAGGCGGTGCTGATTATGTGGATCAAGTCCATAGAGATCAGGATGAGGAGTGAGTACTGCTCTAAACTCATTAAACTTTCTCTCCGTGGTGCTCCGATAGGATGAAAGGGTTAATGTCCAGGGTTTTGTATAGGGATGCACTGATATGTTATGATGTTATAATGTCTTCTAAAATCTAATATTTATATTTGAATAGAAAACATTTATTTGAAATAATGGTGTTGCACATTTACAGTTTTTAAATGATTTTGGTTTAATAAATGCAGCCTTGGTGAGATTCTTTTAAAAACATTTTTATTAAGTACTGATTCCACACACACATTATTGCTAAATTAATTAAAAAAAATTAAATGAATAACAAAAAAATCCCTCAAAAAAAAAAAAAAAACTAATATATCATGCATCCCTAGTTTTGTTCAGATCCAGGAGAAGCATATTGACCAGATATAATGTTCACCTGCATGCAACTCATCATTTCTCTATGTATATATAATATTAGATCAACTGATGAGCCAGCACCCAACTTTGATGTCCCCACCTATGAGGAGGCAGTCACCAGTGGACAGTACCCTGTTTGGCAGAGCAACTTGCGACAGAGCTACCAGCTGCCCTCGTATGAAGATCTGATTGGTGCCGTTGAAAATGAAGGCCAGCAGCCTAGAGAAGGTAATGGCCAAGAGGCCTCTCAGCCAGCACCTGGCCCCGCACCCCAACCTGCGGCACCCGCTCGCAGCAGCAGCAGGGTCAGTCGCATCCTCCGACCTCTCAGAGTGCGCAGGATCAAGTCTGAGAAACTCCACATGAAGGATATTCGTTTGAATATCCAAAACCCTGAACAGAGCAGAGCCGCTATTGAACCGCTGACCCCACCACCACAGTATGAGGACAAGCCCCCTCAACTACCCACAGAAGTAGTGTAATGATTTCAATCAATGGATTTTGTTGAGTGTTTGCATCTGAGGGTTGTTCGAGAAATGTTGATTCATCTTTGTGGAAACAGAAATTTTTCTGAGAGCTGTAAATGTATCTCAAAATCTGCCAAATGAATGTGCGCTGTCAGTGCTTCATGGACAAAACACTGAAGCCTATTTGAATGTTTTTTTTTTTTAACAGAACTTTTTATATTTGAAGAATGGATTAGAGTAGTGTATTGTACTTTTTATTTAAAACTCTATGAGGAGGAATATGAATGCCACAGCATGTCGAGAGAGAGAGAGAGAGAGAGAGAGAGAGAGAGAGAGAGAAAAAAAACAAGAAATACACGGTTCTTTGAACTCCCAAAGAACTACACAGTTTACTTCCAGAGAACTCCACTGTACTTTGCAAAATATAAAAACAAAACAAAACAAAACAAATTCTTGTAAAATAATAAATTACAACTGAAGAATCCCATCAGACTTTGGTTGAAATGTTGGAAATGCCACATTCTAGTTACTGTTTTTGAAAATAACTGCCAAAAAAAATAGAATTTTTTTTAAATGATTTAAAAATATTATTTTAAATCTGAATGTTCTAGTTTTTCTGCCTTTTATTATTTTATTTTTTACTCCGAATATATAATACATTGAACTTGATATTGTATTGTTGTGGCCATGAAATGGAGGGATGGAAAATTAATTTATTCAATAGAAGATTTAATTCCAACTAATTTATTCAGTACCACTCCAATTAATAATGTAATAAATTTTTCAGTATGTGTTTGTTAACATCGTGTCTGTTCTGTTTGCAACTTTGTCTGTTTTTTTCCCCCAAAATGTATTGCTCACTGTATTTTACGGGTTCAGCATTTAAACTTATTGAAATTTAATGAAATTTAAAGTATTCTCAAAACTCATAGGACTATTTAATGTTATTGTAGAACAAACTTTACATTAAAGTAAAATTCTAATAAGTGATATAAGAAGAAGGGTTTGGATATCAAAGGAAAATGCACCTTGGGGGACTCAACACTTAATTACTGATGTGCAAATGAGCTTTTTAAAGATGGGCTTTACTATTCCACCTGCAGTTTGATGGGACAAACAAGACATCATGCTGCAGATTGAAAACTTTCAATTATAAGTATATGTTGTTAGCCAAAACGGATTTGTTTTAATTCAGTTTAATAATTTCACTAGGGTGTAGAATCTTGGTAAAAGGTATGGCTTTGCTAAAGATTTACTTTTGACAAAAGGCATAAGATTTTGCAAATTTATGCAATTCAAATTTTAAAGCAGAAAATATCTGTATTTTATTTATTTTTGGGACATAATAAAATTGTTTAAATCTTTTTTCTATGTCTGTCTTTGTGGTTCTTTAAATTGAGAAATACTGTGTGCTGATTTGTAGCGCCACCTAGTGGCTGAGAATCGTCTAAACCACATTAAGTTGCTGCCAATGGATTTGATTGCACTTTTCGAGCTGTAACTTTTAACATCTTTTCAATTTGTGACATTGTGGCTAGTTTAGCAGAGTGAATGTGGTAGGATGTACGACATGAAGGTGAGTGAATTACAAACGTTTTCATTTTGGAATTATTCCTTTAAAACAACAATTTATCTTTTCCTATTGAAATTGTATAGTGTCACTACCACTGACAACTTTTTTGGACCATTTTTCCTTCTTCATTTATCATTAAATTTAGCCTATTTTTCCAATCTACTTTCACTTACATTCTCTTCCACATTTCAGACACTTTGTGTGTTGGAGTCAAACTTACGGGTCTGTACTGTGACAGGTATTTGAAGCCAAATCAAACCGCATTAATGAGTTGCCCCCAAGAGTTTAACATAGTCAATAATTTCATGAACCAAGATTTCATTATTATTACATTTTAGAACATTCGTCATAATGTCATTTTGAGGTAGAAAATTTCAAATTACAGTTGTTGTTTTTTGTTGTTGTTGTCAAGTTTGTCATAACTTGATTTTTGTCAAAGTGATCAGAATGAAGTAATATCACACTGAATATGATTACAAATAACTACTATTTGAATATATTTTAAAAATGTAATTTACGAAAGGCAAATATATATTTCCAACAGCCATTATTCCAGTGTTCAGTTTCACATTTCTTCTTATAAATTTTGAAAACCTGTTAAATATTTTCGTGGAAACCATAATAAATTTTTCCCCATTAGAATTCTTTGAATAATAGAACGTTATAAATCAACAGCATTTGTTAGATTTCTTTTTTTTTTTTTTTTTGCAACGTTTTTACTGTGTCCTTAAGCAATACATATTTTTTCTTACTGACCCCAGGAGGTAGGCTATTTACTTTTCAGACAAAATTTTACTTGTAAATTTCTATTCGATGTAGGTTGTATTTTTAGAATTGAAAGCTAACGTTGATTAGTTGATTAGCTTTGACATGATTATTAGTTGTTGCTATTATTAGAATCAATCTACGGCTATCGGTAATGTTTTATTCTCATTGATCCTAAATAACAATGATATTTTAACATGCCTAATAGTGTAGTGTTCCTTATATTATATAGGTCTATTGTTTAATAAGGGTCTCTGTGATTTTGCCAAGTAAGACATGTTCCTGGATCAACATTATTGTCCAAAAATATCAATTCTGATTGGTTGACTGGAATGTTGTTCCAGGATCAACAAGGAACGTGTTGTACTTGGTGAAATCACGCTCGCCGTTTAATAAGCTTGTAATAAGCGGGGTAATGTATTCAGGCGACCAAAACAAACCCCTTTTGAGATTTAATGTAGGCTACATTAGTTTCACGATACTTTGATTCATATACACCAATATTCAAATGTGCATAAACTACTGTTCTTGCTGTTTATTGAATGTTCGTGACCTTTAAAGTTTGTTAATGATAGTTACTTAAGCCGCTGTAGGTAAACTCCACCTCTCCTCGACCTCCTCCTCCCGCTGCATGCGCCGCTGTGGTTCTACGTGTAGTGTTCCCGCTTTTGCAGCTGCTGAGACTGCGGGGGGGAGGAAGAACTGTTCACGGAACAGCCGGCCCGGGGAGTCAGTCACATTCTTGGCAGGAATTCAATGACTGAACCAGACACAAACAAACAGAGAGAGAGAGAGAGAGGGAGGGAGGCTCGCACACTCTCATAGTAAAGCGGAGGCAACTGCGCCGACGAGCTTTACACAAGACACACATTTTGCGCGTGAGTTGCACCGGGTCTGTGAAACAGGCGGACTGGGAATTACATTTCGTTCAAAACTTTATACTTTAGGGAGGATTTTCTCGTCGCTGGGAATTCTGGTTCGATTTAAGATTTGAAAATGAAACAGTTGAATGGATTACGAGGCGGTGTTTTACGCTTTCCGAACTGACATGGACTGTTGCGACTCTTTCTGTTCACATTCACCGAATCTGTTTTGATCAGATTGCCCGGGTTTAAACATGGAGGCTGCTTCCAGCTTTCAGCCGCATCCAGGACTTCAGCAAACTCTCAAGCAGTTTCACTTGAGCTCCATGAGCTCCCTCGGCGGACCGGCAGCCTTCTCGGCCCGGTGGCAGCAGGACATGCTGTTCAAGAAGGACGGTAAGAGCGCCGAGGTGATGGTGAACCTCCCCGCGCAGACACCCCCGGTCATGCCGGGGCCCCTCTTCATCCCGTCCGACCGCTCCACCGAGAGGTGCGAGACGGTCCTGGAGCGGGAGACCATTTCGTGCTTTGTGGTGGGCGGCGAGAAGCGCCTCTGCCTGCCGCAGATCCTCAACAGCGTCCTGCGAGATTTTTCTCTCCAGCAGATCAACTCGGTGTGCGACGACCTCCACATCTACTGCTCCCGGTGCACGGCGGACCAGCTGGAGATCCTTAAAGTTATGGGCATCCTGCCCTTCTCGGCCCCCTCATGCGGACTCATCACCCAGACGGACGCCGAGCGCCTCTGCAATGCCCTCATCTACGGCGGCACGTTCCCACCACACGTCGACAAAGAGTTGTCGTGCTCCATCGAGCTGGAAAGAACGGAGAAGAGCTTTAAAGTTTATCACGAATGCTTCGGGAAGTGCAAGGGTCTGTTCGTGCCAGAGCTCTACACGAGCCCCAGCGCGGCGTGCATACAGTGCTTGGACTGCAGGCTCATGTATCCGACGCACAAGTTTGTGGTGCACAGTCATAAAAGGCTGGAGAACAGAACCTGTCACTGGGGCTTCGACTCGTCCAACTGGAGGGCTTATATTCTTTTGGATCAAGACTATAGTGACAAAGAGGAGAGCAGCACCCTGCAGCAGCTCCTCAATGAGTTAAAGGGAAAATTTGACCTGGGGAACAAGCACAAGACATCTTACAAGGTGAGCTTAACCCTTGACGATGCACTGAAATATTATGAAAATCGAAATCTGGACTATTGTACTCCAGAATTATGAATATTTACGTCCCAAATATTTAAAGAAATTATCGGTGTTATATAATCATTTAATGTTTTGTGTGTATTTTACTTTATTGATACTCATGCACTTACATTGAACTTTCCTATTACACAAGGTGCCACCTCTGAAAACTGTCTATAGCTGTGCATCTCAACAAGTTTTGCTTCAAAACCCAAATTTTACATTGGGTATGTTGTAGTGGCTTTACCAAAATTGTTTATTGCGCCAAATCAACCAAAAATCTTTCATGTCTAACATGTTTTTCTTCAGTTTCACCATACAAAATACAAACCATACTTTTCCTAATTTCACCCTTTATTTTTGAATTACACAGCATGTTCATTTTGGCATCTAAAAAAATAATTGGGAGTTTACAAAAAATGTTATGCACTATATCATATTAGTTTAGCATTGTTTTTTCTTTACTTTTCGAGGTCACAGCTGAGAACCACTGAACTGCATACTGCATATATTTATGATGTAATATCAGAATTTAATTCTATCTTTTGAAATGAAGGTGCACAGCCAGCCGGTGTCCTGCCCCCAATCAGCCCCCCAAAAGCATTTGTTTTGTGCCTCTGGATGCACTCAGGGGCATCTGCATATGACAAATGGAGCCTCAATTGTGTATTTTGTGGGAGCCAGAGATAAATGGGGAGGCTTGGGGAAGCCAGTAGTGGAGGAGGAGGAGGAGGATAAGAGTGCTGTGTAGGACATTGTTTTGTGTATGTGTTTTGGGTGGGGGGCAGGTTGGAGTTGAAGTCACGCTCCAAAAAGCAGTTGGTGTAGGGTCAGTGCTACCCTTGGGTCTCCCACTGTCTGATCAGGCTCCACGCCAGGGTCAGAGACATGGCGAGCGGACAAAAGCACGGGAGACTTGGGTTGGCTGCTCCCTCCACGCAGCAGCTGTTGAGTGTGATCGTGCTAATGGGTCTGCACACATATATATATGTGTTACCATGGTGTCACTTCGGCAGCCTTGGGATGCATGGTGTGGCAAATGCAGTTTCATTACTGTTGGAAATGTGAGAGACATGGCACATTTCAGAAATGCAGTGTCCTGTGTATTTAACGAATGCTTCTCTAGGAGAAAGGTGTTGACTTTTATTTGTCACATGGAAGCTGAGTGGCTAGTTTACGCTTTGCCTTGCTTCTCATTAGGCTAAAGAAATGTGGCGTCTTCTGTGCAGTTATTCTCTGTCCTATATTTGTAGCCGTAATGTATACAGAAGTGTGAATTTTGTGCAGTTTCAATGGTTCATTGTCAGAGGTGTCCTAGTTAGCATGCTGGCTGGGTCCGTGGGGAGCTGTGTACCGGTGGACCTGTATTACAATTTTTTTTTTTTTTTAAACTCAGCACTTTTCACCTAACCTCAGTTCAATTGAATTCAGTTTTTTTCCTTTATTTTTTAAAAATAAACTTAACTTTTCAGTCTAACTGAGAATATTTGCTATTTGTGGTCTCTTGCAGAGAATATGCTTTTTAGAGAATTGCTGCTTCCAAATATTACTTTGATGAGAGGCTGGTCGCCATGGTTATTAGGTTTCTGAATCCTCAGGATTTTTATGTAATATACTTGTTTGCAGCAGTACAGAGTTTGCGTTTTTATTATTATTATTTTATTTTGTATTTTTTTTTTTAATCTAAGGTGAATCAGAACAAAATATCTCTGATCTGAATTTTTTTAAAACTGCATCCAGACTTTGTGTGGACTGGCTGACATTATGGGGTAGATCACAGGGAGAGGGTGGCGAGTTGTCATTAAGAATCTGTCGCCCCTGTCCGCCAGGGCCTTGACATGCCGTCAAAGGGCCATGATGTGACCTCCCTAAAAAGGCAGTCAACCAACAACCCCACCCCCTCTCCTTTCAGTCAGTCTGGCCAATCGTGTTCGGCCGTTGGTTCTTCAGCTGGACAGATGGTTGTCTGATAAGAGACTGAAGAATACAATGAAAGTAAATAGGTAGCGAAACATCCCACCTAATCACTGTTTGCCTTAGTGTCAATTTATTTGCCCAATTTTTATGGATTCATATAAGAAGTATGACCTCATGAGTTAACCCTGTGTCATCCTCTTTAAATATTTGTAAAAATTGAAAAATAGTTTATTCTTAATTATATTTTATTTCATATTTCATCATTTCATTATTATATTATTTTGCTTTAAAAAATTCTTAATAGTTGTAAAAAAAAAAAAAAAATTTTTTAAATTATACACTTTATTTTAATATTTATTCTTTTAATTAGATGATTGAGTGCCCCTATTATGCCATTTGCATTATTGTCTTTCATGCAGTGTGTAATGTAGCTTTATGTGAATGTCAACAATCTGCAAAGTTGAAAAAGCTAAAAGTACATGATTAATAAAGTTATTGTATCCCAAAATAAAGAATTGACTCTGTACAGATGAAATTAGTCATTAGTAATTCGAATCCCACTTCTGTGACGGCTACACGTCACGTAATAACACATATGCATAATGCGTGCCTATGTTCTATGTTGGCCGGCTGCGAACAACATGACTTCACCTACAAACACATCATTTTACTGAGGACTGCTTCTCTAATCTCGTGGAGTTCAACACGGTATTCACAAAACACTTGCTGTTGAAAGATGGATGAGTATCCTGTTTATTTGAACCAGCTCCTCCACTGAATCACAACCTGTAAGTATGATAAATAATAGATCATGTTTTTATTTTCTATAGAGCGTTCAAAATACAGAACTATTGAAATAGGCAATTAGGCATATAATTTCCGACACTGCTGTACGCCATAGACCAATCACTACAGACTGGGACATCTGACCAATAAGAGGAGAGCATGGAAAGGAGGGGTTTATAGAGACTGAATTTTTTATCTGCTTCAAAGGAATCATTTGACAATCACTGGAAAATGAGGTCAAATTAAATGCATTAATGAGAAAACGAAAGTGTTTTTTGACCATGCATGCATTTAAACCTATTGTAGGAGACTCCCAAAACAATATTAGGACCAATAAAAATAGCTTAAAAGCGACATTTTAACTTACTTCTATATTAACTTGATTATTATTTTTTATTTAATTGTAAAATTATCTTTATTATATTATATTATTTTATCATTATATTACTTATTCGTTCCAGTTCTAACTTGAATGGATTGATACAACATGTAATGACTGTGTAATATATTGTTTTATTTGGAATTTAAACTTTCCCATAAAACACATACAGTCTTGTTCAAAATAATAGCAGTACAATGTGACTAACCAGAATAATCAAGGTTTTTCGTATATTTTTTTATTGCTATGTGCCAAACAAGTTACCAGTAGGTTCAGTAGATTCTCAGAAAACAAATGAGACCCAGCATTCATGATATGCACGCTCTTAAGGCTGTGCAATTGGGCAATTAGTTGAATTAGTTGAAAGGGGTGTGTTCAAAAAAATAGCAGTGTGGCATTCAATCACTGAGGTCATCAATTTTGTGAAGAAACAGGTGTGAATCAGGTGGCCCCTATTTAAGGATGAAGCCAACACTTGTTGAACATGCATTTGAAAGCTGAGGAAAATGGGTCGTTCAAGACATTGTTCAGAAGAACAGCGTACTTTGATTAAAAAGTTGATTAGAGAGGGGAAAACCTATAATGAGGTGCAAAAAATGATAGGCTGTTCAGCTAAAATGATCTCCAATGCCTTAAAATGGAGAGCAAAACCAGAGAGACGTGGAAGAAAACGGAAGACAACCATCAAAATGGATAGAAGAATAACCAGAATGGCAAAGGCTCAGCCAATGATCACCTCCAGGATGATCAAAGACAGTCTGGAGTTACCTGTAAGCACTGTGACAGTTAGAAGACGTCTGTGTGAAGCTAATCTATTTTCAAGAATCCCCCGCAAAGTCCCTCTGTTAAAAAAAAGGCATGTGCAGAAGAGGTTACAATTTGCCAAAGAACACATCAACTGGCCTAAAGAGAAATGGAGGAACATTTTGTGGACTGATGAGAGTAAAATTGTTCTTTTTGGGTCCAAGGGCCACAGGCAGTTTGTGAGACGACCCCCAAACTCTGAATTCAAGCCACAGTACACAGTGAAGACAGTGAAGCATGGAGGTGCAAGCATCATGATATGGGCATGTTTCTCCTACTATGGTGTTGGGCCTATTTATCGCATACCAGGGATCATGGATCAGTTTGCATATGTTAAAATACTTGAAGAGGTCATGTTGCCCTATGCTGAAGAGGACATGCCCTTGAAATGGTTGTTTCAACAAGACAATGACCCAAAACACACTAGTAAACGGGCAAAGTCTTGGTTCCAAACCAACAAAATTAATGTTATGGAGTGGCCAGCCCAATCTCCAGACCTTAATCCAATTGAGAACTTGTGGGGTGATATCAAAAATGCTGTTTCTGAAGCAAAACCAAGAAATGTGAATGAATTGTGGAATGTTGTTAAAGAATCATGGAGTGGAATAACAGCTGAGAGGTGCCACAAGTTGGTTGACTCCATGCCACACAGATGTCAAGCAGTTTTAAAAAACTGTGGTCATACAACTAAATATTAGTTTAGTGATTCACAGGATTGCTAAATCCCAGAAAAAAAAATGTTTGTACAAAATAGTTTTGAGTTTGTACAGTCAAAAGGTAGACACTGCTATTTTTTTGAACACACCCCTTTCAACTAATTGCCCAATTGCACAGCCTTAAGAGCGTGCATATCATGAATGCTGGGTCTTGTTTGTTTTCTGACAATCTACTGAACCTACTGGTAACTTGTTTGCCACGTAGCAATAAAAATATACTAAAAACCTTGATTATTCTGGTTAGTCACATTGTACTGCTATTATTTTGAACAAGACTGTATGTCAAGTGCATGTGCATTGGCCTGCCAGAAATGAAGACTCCAGTGAGAATATTGTTGTGTAATATATTGGACACAGAGGGTCTGCAAAGATTTTAAATGGGGGGGGGGGGTATAAAACTCCTCTTTGTTCTGCTCACTCACTTTATCAAATTGCAGATGACAACCAACCTGAGACAAAACCAATCAACTGAGTGTCCGACCCAAGGTGGCAACGGCCATAATAAATGTGTATGGCTGGGGGATGGAGGTCGCAATGTGCATGCAAGTTTGCAGCTATAATGCCTGGATCAGCTGTGGGGAAAAGATTAAAATGAGCGCACGGCCTACTCATTTCCATTCCCATCTGTCTGCTGACCTCGCCGTTGTGGCCTACACTGCGAACCACCAGCCACACTGCCCCTTGCTCTGTATCCAGACTGCCAGCAATTCCATCCGCTTGTCCCACCCCCCTTCACCCAAACAAAGCAAGTGCTACTTATTCATCCGAAGTCCATACCACATCCCGGCAGCCGGCAAACAACCCCCGCTGCTCAGAATCAGACGCTCAAACAACACTGGCTAGTGACTACCTGGGGTTTGACTTAGCTGAGTCCAAATCCACTTTCTGATGCCTATTCTTTGACTGGCTGAAATGTACAAGGGCGCCTTGATGACTTAACAGTCCCCAAGAGATGCTGTCTTATCCCCTCCCTGGAGGGATAGAGGTGAGGGGGTGGTCAGGGGCTCTCAGAGGTTGTGCCCTCTATTCTCTGCCGTGTGACCTCTTGTTTAAAGGGCGTCAGCTGGAGCTCTCCACTGGCTGATGCTGGGGTGAAGACCTGCCGCCTCTTTTGTTCCGGATAGCTTTGTTACTCAAGCCATCAGCTCTCATTGTGTCTCTGGCTTTGTTTTGGTGTACGCTGCACGACCAATGCCTCTATGGTAATCAGTCTATAGACTTTTGTCTGTGTCTGCTGCCAACATGAAATGCATCTACTGATGTGATATGTTGATTTGGTGCCACAATAATGTTGATCTTTTAACTGGGATGTAAATAGCAACGAATGTCACTAAATTAGGCATTTGTTTTTTGAGCAAGTCTGCATGATTGGTCCATACAACTCTTGCGCTATATTTCAAGTCTTCCAAAGTCTATTGATACTTTTGTGTGAAGAAATGTAAGTTGCAGTTCACTAAAAATCTCAATATCCACCCTTGCCCTCCATGCAGGGTTCATGAAAGTTGCAATGTTATTGTGTGAATTAGACTGATCTTGTTCACAAATGTAAATAATAGAGTCAAAGTGAAGTATTAACAGTAAACACAACCTGTTCCCATCAGAGAACTTGGAATATAGTGCATGAGTCGAATGGACTGTTTTCATGATGCTTTTATGGTGCTTTTGCAGTAGGGTCAGGCCGATAGACGATGCCACAATGTTGCCCCCCTTTTGAATGCGCGATCACTTTTTAGTTTCACTATCAATTTCAAGATTTGCTATCGCACGTTGGCTACTCTATTTACTATTTACTATTGTCTACTCTATTTACCACACATTTTGCAAGATTATATGTTTAACAGTGGTACTGAGGATCTGCAAATAATTCGCAATTGTCCTCAGTCATCTCTGCTTACACAGTGTGGGACTGTGGCACATCAGTTAAAGTCTGTCTACACTGGATGCGAGAAAGCGACTGTTGGAAAATTGTTTGAAAATTGTGTCAGCACGTCATAAATAGAATGCGGAATGCGGAATTGTTGGCCTTCTGGAAAGTATGTTAATTTACTTTGCATGTACTCAATACTTTGTAGGGGCTCCTTTTGCTTTTATTATTGCCTCAATTCGGTGTGGCATGGAGGTGATCAGTTTGTGGCACTGCTGAGGTGGTATGGAAGCCCAGGTTTCTTTGACCGTGGCCTTTAGCTAATCTGCATTTCATGTTTTCTTGTTTCTCATTTTCCACTTGACAATACCCCGGGCTTCAGGTCTGGTGAGTTTGCTGGCCAGTCAAGCACACCAACACCATGGTCATTTAACCAACTTTTGGTGCTTTGGCAGTGTTGGCAGGTGCCAAATCCTGCTGGAAAATGAAATCAGCATCTTCAAAAAGCTGGTCAGCAGAAGGAAGCATGTAGTGCTCCAAAATTTCTTGGTAAACGGGTGCAATGACTTTGGTTTTCGAAAAACAGAATGGACCAGCACCAGCTGATGACATTGCACCCCAAATCATTACAGACTGTGGAAACTTAACACTGGACTTCAAGCAACTTGGGCTATGGGCTTCTCCACCCTTCCTCCAGACTCTAGGACCTTGGTTTCTAAATGAAATTCAAAACGTGCTCTCATCTGAAAAGAGGACTTTGGACAACTTTGCAACAATCTAGTTCTTCTTCTCCTTAGCCCAGGTAAGATGCCTCTGACATTTGTCTGTGGTTCAGCAAATTCTGTGACACGTCTGTGTGTGGTGTCTCTTGATGCCTTGACCCCTTGCCTCAGTCCATTCTTTGTGAAGTTCATTCAAATTCTTTAATCGATTTTGCTTGACAGTCCTCATAAGTCTGCGGTTCTCTCATTTGGTTGTGCATCTTTTTCTTCCACACTTTTTCCTTCCACTCAACTTTCTCTTAACATGCTTGAATACAGCACTCTGTGAACAGCCGGCTTCTTTGGCAATGAATGTTTGTGGCTTAACCTCCTTGTGAAGGATGATCAATGATTGTCTTCTTGACCACTGTAAGATCAGCGGTTTTCCCCATGATTGTGTAGCCTAGTGAACCAAACTGAGAGACCGTTTTGAAGGCTCCGGAAACCTTTGCAGGTGTTTTGAGTTGATTAGCTGATATTAGATACCATATTCTAAATTATTGAGATAATTGGTGGGGTTTTGTTAAATGTGAGCCAAAATCATCATAACTAAAAGATCCAAAGACTTAAACTACTGTCTGTTAGTGCACGCTGCATCCAGTGTAGACAGCATCACTGATTATACTGAGTTGTATTGACTGATCAATATATAATTAATCTCTACTATAGATCAGTGTTTATAGTATTTTTTTGCATTGTACTGCACCGCACCGCTCGCATCCGGTGTAGACATGGTGTTAGGAATGGTTAGTTGTTTTCCCTTATAAGGATTCACGCTTCGGGTACCCCCACTAACTCACACACCCAACAGAGATTTTTCTCCTTTTGTGTTACAAGGAAGTGGTGTAGTGTTGATTTGGTACCACAAAATGATTGATCTTTAATTGGGATGCCGTTAACCATGAATGTCACTGAATCAGCCTCTGTTTTGTGAGTAAAGGCTGTATGATGTCTGATGACGGCATCGGTTAAGGTTTAGAGTTGCGCAGGCTGGCACTTCCACAAGTCTTTGGGAACAGATGGCAGAATGATGGTGGTGTTGTTTTATGATCAGTTTCTCAGATCAGGCCCCTTAGTCAACAATCATCAGCTTCATGATTAATATGGCAACCCATCTGCTCTGGAGATGAAAAATCCTGAAGTAGACAGCTGCCACCGTGCAAGAAACCCAGTGCCTTAATTGATCCCCTTGCAAATTCGTTAATCCGTAACTGCTCTGCAAAGCCCAGTTTGAAAAAGTTTCATTCCGATGGAAATGGCTTAAATGTAGCTTTAATCCAGTGGTGTATCTATTGCCCTTAGATGCACACCCCTGTACGACTTCGTATTCCCTCCCTGATCCATCCTCATGAGCTGGAGGATGCATTTTTATGTAATCGACTTGGAATTTCAATTAACTCTTGGCCAGCCAGAACTAATTAGGAATATTAAAGGAGTGTATTCCTAATCTGAATGTGTTTGAATTACAAATATGCACCAGATTTATTTCAGCCAAAAGAAATGGCGAGGAAACCAAAGTCAATTGCCTATTCTTGCATTGTGTCTTGCTTACAGTGATTATTTAAAATTACATTTTACACAAATACATCAAACAAAACCACTGCTGAAAGAATCTGGAATTCTGAGACGTGCTTGAGTGAATTTACTTTCTACAGCTGTCGACTTCTGTTAGAACTGCTCGGAGAAGGGTGAGGACTGTGTGGTAAAGATGTTTCCTCAGGGTCTGTCTGTGGGATGATGCAGCTTCAGTCTGCGTGCGTGTGCCATATGACAAACTGGCATGTTGCTCTCGCCTACAAACCTCCCACTGACCGCCCCCAAAGCTACCATGAGGATAAGCTCATGAATCTCAAATTAAGTACTTTTTTTATTCTTATGTTCAAATAGCATTGTTAAGTGCACATGTACAACTGTTGCTTGGTCATTTCTGTGCACATCATAAATTGACACTGCTGTTATGCCTCGATGAGGAAGAATGAATATTTTTGCCATGCATAATTAAAATGAAGTTTATTTTTTAAAATGTTTCAAATCATTTTATACTATAAATAGTAGCAGTTAATGTCAAGAGCTGTGGTCAAGTTAGAGCATGTGAGTTCTTGTGCTGTGTTGGTGAAGTGAGTTCAAATCCATCCGGTATCTCTGTTTCCCAAACTTGCTCCCCAACTCATTGTTTTCTGTCCAATCTCTGCTTCCATCTGAGACCTTAAAGGGAATAAAAATGGAAAATTCTCCATTATTTACTCGCTCTCATGTCTTTCCAAACTAACTTTCTTCTGCTGAGGTAAGAGGAGAGATTTTTAATATCCTGGCCATTCTTTACAGTATAATTACTGAATGTGTCTGCCAAACTCTATAACGATTAAAAAGCACCACAGAAGTAACATTAAAACCATACAGCTCTTGTACTATATTTCAGGTCTTCTAAAGTCATTAGATACCTTTGTGTATACAATAGACCCAACTGTAAGTCAGAATTCACTAAAAATCTTGGTTCTTGCCCTTGTTCATGAGCAAAGTAGTCAGTTGTTGTTATTTTTATTTATTTGCAAAACCAATCTGAGTTCTTCTTTTGTGAATTAGTCTGATCTGGTTCTGACACAGAGTTCCAATGAATAGCCCACTGGAAAGGAAAATTTGTACAGTAGTTAACACTGCAACATAAGCTTTGGTCCATTCCCCATGTAAAGCTGTTGGAATTTAGAATGCTTGAATATAGTGTGTTTAAGTTGAATGGGCTGTTTTCATGATGCGTTCATGGTGCTTTTGCATCCTTTTTAAGCTTGAAAGTATCGCTCCCCATTCATTGTAATTACACTGTTTATCTTTCATGGAAGCAAGAAAGTTTTATGGTTTTGCAAAAACATGAGGTTGAGTAAATAATGATTTTAGCTTTTAGTTAAACTGTTCCTGTTAATTAAATTATGAGTTTTCTAAACCACACATTGAAAGCTGGTGCTTTTCTAGGCTAAGGAAAAAAAGCTCCAATTTTTTTTTTTTATTTTTTTTTTTTTTTTTTATTTTAATATGTGAGCAGTCTGGGTCTTTTATGAAAATAGGGATTTTGTTGTTTTTAAGCAGCCTGTGGCCTCTCGTTCACTCCTCAGAGTGAACTCCTCCTCCACGTCCAAGCAGCATTATTCAGAAAACTTCTGTGATTGGAGAGTCAGTGTAGTTGCTAAGCAAAGCAGCTCTTCCTGTGCTAAATAAGAACTTGATGCTTCCTGGCTGGTGGGCTGAGGAGAGCGTGCCAGCTCTCTCATGCTCACTCACTCACTGCTCGCTCGGTCTTTCTCTTTCACACACACATACACAAACAAGTCTCTGCAACACTCGTATCCAGGCCTCCTCATAGTGATTGTGTTATTGAGGAATACAAAGCTCTGTCCCAGCCTTGCAAAAAAAAAATCATGATGTCAGGATGACCTGATCCATAACCTCCATTTCCCTGTGCCTCAGCTTCGGATGAGTGTGAGTCGGTCTCTCTCTCTCTCCTGCTCTCTGGGTGGTGCAAGGATGGAGGTTTTCCTGCATTTGCCCTCCCTGTGTTTGAGGCTTTGGGTTATGAGGCACATTCAGATTTTTCCAGAAAGGCTGATTCACTCCTCCAGCCCTCAGACGGCTGGCAAGGCCTCCATTTTCCACTCGCTGCGATGGTCCACCACAACATGGTGTTTCAGAACTGCTTCTGGAGCGCTCGGCAAGATGGCGTTCTCAGAAACGGAAAGTTCTTTTGCTTTTATATATAATATCAAATGTATTGTTATTTATTGTACCGCAGCTTTCTGAAGCTAATGCTGTGAAGTAACATGTTTAGTCAGTAAAAATCTTCTATTTAAAAATGTTTCCTTTTCCACGCTACAGCAAATTGACTACATAATACATGCAGTGAATCTACAGTTCACTTGCCCTGTGGTCACAATCAATGGGTACTGAAATGTTTAAGCTTCAAAACATTTGCCTTAAATGTAAAAAGGCCTGTTCACACCAAGAACTCTAACTGTAAAGATAACTATAACCATAACTATATAAGCATCCACAGCAATGGCAAATAATATTCTGTTTATTATAAGCATGCGCTGCGGTTTTGTTGGCTGCCTCTTCAAATGCTGGAGCCAGTGGATACTGATTGAATGTCAGTGTTTTTCTCATTCATCAACTACAGTTTTTTTTCTTCTGATGGTTAAAAGGTAATCAAATCCAATGAATAAAGCAATTGACAGTAAAAAGGATACAGAGGGGAGAAGGGCTCGTTCTACTATGTTCCTCAGTAGAACCAACTAGCAGACCCCCAGTGGCTTGAGTGTGTGCCAGGTTTCTGCGTGGCACTGGAGATCAGGTATAAGCGAGCACAAAGAAATGTGGTGTGCTGTTAAACACATACTCAATTTCTGCTATTGGAGCCTTCAGCAATGCGACGGTGAGGCCTGGAGCGAGAGCTCATATCAAACGCATTCAGGACGGCTGCCTCCTCGCTCTATAAAGCACAGCGAGCTTGTGTGGGACTATTTATCCAGTACCAAAACTGCTGCCACTTTCCAATTTTTTTTTTTTTTTTTGCGGATGACACCCCCTCACTGGCTACTCTAATTCCAAGCATCTGTTCCATCACTTGTCTCTCTTTCTCTATTCTCTCCATTTCTCTTAGGAAAGGGCTTTATTCAAACAGCCTGATGTGTTGTTACAGACATGTCACCCTCAATTACTCAGCTGTGCTCTGCCTTGGCTTCTTTCTCTCTTTTTCTAATCCATCCATTCTCTCTGTCTCTCTCTATCTCTCTCTCTCTCTCTTTTGCTGAAGTGAGTAGGACATGCACGGGAGAGGTACAGTCAGCTCCGCATATTCTAGACATTAAAATATAGACATTTTGGTCCCGATGCAATAAAACAGACTAATCCAAGGTTTTTTGTATTAAATTGATCAAAAATGACAGCAAGATGTTTATAGTGTTACAGATGTTCTGTTTCAAATTAATGCTGTTATATTGATCAAAGAGTCCTGAAAATTATATTATGCTTTCCACAAAAATATGAAGCTGCAAAACTGTTTTGAACATTTATAATAATAATAATAATAATAATAATAAATGATGAATTTTGAGCACCAAAATCTGCATATTATGTGACACTGAAGACTGGAGTAATGGCAGCTGAAAATGTTCTGGCTAGGGTGACTTTCCTCCCTCTCTCTCTCTCTGGCTTGTAGGGCAATGTGATAGCATGCTTGTACTCAGTGTCTGCTTTTATTTATAGTGCACCAGTGACCACAGACATGGGCAGCCTGAGCCCGGGCAGGCCAGAGCAGAGCAGCCTGAAATCCCATAATGACCTAGCTATTATCAGGCCTGTGCCTTAAACTGGGGACCAGCTATTGTGGTCAAAGAGGACAAGAATATAGTTTACAACTTCTCATTCAAAAAGCGGAGCTGCTCTGAGACTTATCATTATAAACAGGGTAATCACTGTTCCTTCAGGCAGCATTGGCTTAATTGGCTTGACCATATAGTGGTCTTGTATGCTTGTCTGCGGCTGTCTTCTGGTGGAGACATCAGCTCACCTGGGCTACGGCACTACAGCAGGCTGTGATTTATTGGAACTTTGGTTAGGATTGAGGAGTGCATGCAAAAGCTGAAGAGGCTATGTGTGAATGAAGTGAGGAATGTGAGATTAAAGTGAGACTGGACTGACGCACACAGCTTTGATTTGCGGTAGAAGAGAAGTCAGTTTGTAAAAGATTCGCCCAGCATGCATAGCAGAGGTGATAGATTCATAACCAGTTGTCATGTGAGCTATCCAAGGTCTTTTTTCCTGTACACTTATTTTTAATTTTTTTTTTAATTAATATAATATATTTTAATATAATTATAGAATTTAATATGATATATAATATATTAGAATAAACACACGTGACGTTATATAAAAACATACAGTGGTTGTTATTATTTCTTAATATTTTTAATGCAGTTTTTATAAAAAAAAATAAATAAAATAAAACAGTAATGTTGAGAAATATTACTATTTAAAATAACTGTTTTATATTTTAATATGGTTTAAATGCAGTGTTTTCCTGTGATGGCAAAGTAGAATTTTCAGCAGCCATTTGGTGCTCAAGAAACATTACTTACCATGAATGTTAAAAACAGTTGTGCTGATTATTGCTTTTTTTTCAATATTTATAGATAAATAAAAAGTTCAACAGCATTTAAAAAAAATTATGTCACTTTTGATCAAGTTAATACATACATATGCACACATAATTGAGTATGTGGACACGCTACTTTTTTGCCATGTTTTTTTTTTTTTTTTTTTTTCAGGGCCTGTCTACAAACTAACAAAAGAGGTTTTATCTCTGTCTGGAGTTTTATGTAAGGTCATACCACAGGACATGTATATAAAAACTGGGTATGATTGGAAAGAAATATCTGGGTCAAACCCTGCAAGTATGAGTTACGACGGCAGTAAAATGGCCATGAAAGCATTTCTGTAAAACGGTCACTGGCAAATCTGCAGCTACACGTGCTGCTCAATTCACACATTTTAGCTGGTCCTAACTGTATGGTGCACTGATAGAATTAGTCTTTCCAAATGGATTAGTCACCCTATCATCAAGCATTCTCCCTAATTTATCTCCCTTTGTTGTGGTGCAGGCTGTATTAAATGGGATCAGGGGCCTTGGACCGAGACAGAGGGAGGAAGTGGCCCTTTGTGTGCCTGGCAGGTGCACAGGGGTGTAAAATGACACTGGCATTTGCTTATAGGGGGTTTGGGGCCAAACCTGTTGGTTTGGAGGTACAATGGGGAGTTTGGTTGGGAATGCATTTTTTACCAAACGTTCTCTTTCTGGCTGTCGCTGTCTCTTTCTTCACTTAACCAGCCTCACCACTGGATAAGTGTTCCTGAGATATCCCAGAAACCCCTGCAACTCCACTTGAAGCCTTAATCAAAGGACTCCTCTGGGGTTGGCAGTAAATTCTTCAGGCAAATGTTTTTTGCACTCTCTCCATCTCTCTTTCTTCTGCGCTCCCTCCTCTCTCCGTTTTCTCCTCTCACATCTGGTGAGCAGTCCTTGTCCGCTTTTACTGTGCTGAGGTCATTCTCATCCTATGAGGAAAGTGAAACCTTATGAGGGGAACTGCCAGGGACATGCACAGCTAGGAGGGTTTGTTATGTGGGGTTCAATTTTTATTTATTTTTTTATACCAGTGTCTGTTAACAAGGCCATTCTTGGCTATTCAGAAATGTAAGTTGTCTTCATCCAAAATTTTGGTCTGACAATCACACATATAACACAGAAAAAAACAACAACTCTGGAGACGGATGGAGCACTAATGAAACGTTTCATGAAGCCGATTTCGAAATACGTTTCGCCTCTCCACCATTGTTATTTTTTTAAAACCAGTTTTTCAAGGTCATTTACAACACTGTATTTTCATTAAAATTCCTGACAAGCCTCGGCTGTGTTTTGCTTGCAGAAGGCCTAAAGAAAAACCTGAGACCGCTTTGGCCGTTGAAGTGTTCAGTATTCAGTAAGGAAACCAAGTGCTGCACATGCAGAAAGTGGGAGACGTTTCCTGGAATGCAAACAACCTCCCTGTCTGATTTTTACTGAAAATGGGCCAAAGAGGTGTCTTTTGGAAGGATTGCGTCTTTATTTAGAAAATAAGAGATTCATACTGGCCTTTATGTATGATATCCGTTCTTCTTAGCACCACCAGTTTAGTTTCTTTAATCTCTCTCTTCTTTCTTCCTCTCCTCCTTTCACATCTCTCTCCTTCTTTTCCTCCAGAGAATATAAAGAAAATGTGCTGAAGCTGCATTTGTCCCTGCTGGCTGACACAAAAAGCTAATTTAGGGCTCACCTCTGTTCTTTCAATTAAAGCTTCTCATGAATATGGAGTTTTCTGTCCGTGGTGGAGAGAGACGCTAAATGAGTGCTAGCCTGTAAAATATGAAAGTGACTTAAGATCAAACAATTGAAGAAATTAGAAGGAAGATTAGGGATTAGGCTGAGGGCACATGGTGTTGGTAATCATATTTATGCATATCAAAGCCCAAGGGAATTTTCAAGAATGCACGGATAATGAGTCTTTTTGGCTGCTTTCAGTCAGATGTTGGTGATTAAACTGGTCAAATGCTTGTATCAAACCCTGTTAGATCAGAAAGAGTTCGGCCCTTCTGTTATCACACGTAAAAATATTTATTTCTAATCCTGTTATTTTACTTTCTAAGCAGCTGACTTGTCTTAAAGATTGACAGGAGGCCACCTCAAGTTGTTTCAGCTAATACACATAGCTTCAAAATAGACCCAAGTGATGCCATTTAATGTCATTGGGATGAAGGGAAAAGAAGACGTCCAGTCCTCTGTGTTTTACAGCAGCCCTATCAGCGTATGGGCTGTTTACTCGACAATGTTTTCAGCCAAAAACAGGAAACTTTTTATGCATTTTGCCTGTTTGTTTACAACACAACGGCAATATGGAGACTGAAAATGCATATTTTTAAAAAAGGGTTTCAAAGTTTTTGAAACCGCCTCCATTGTTGTTTAATTGTAAACCCCCAAAACAGGAATCTTGAAAAACGGTGACATCATGCATGTGCACAGTATGTGTCGATTTTAAAGGCAAGCATGAACAAACATAAACAACAATGGCGGAGTATATGGTACTGTTTTTGCTGTTTAAGAGTTTGCTAAGGCTTCAAAGTGTGGATTTACTTCACCAATATTACAATGAACAGCGGAGATGCATCATATACACACAGCAACAGGTACTGTTTACTAACAAGGTGAAACTACTGGCCTGGCATACGTTATATACCATTTTTGCCGATATGTGTAAATGCAAAGTGTTTTGAATACATTGTTGTGTATACATGAAACTTCAGTTTTCGATCACAACGTTGTTGTGTAAATGTAGCCTCAATGAGGGGGGTGTTAACCTCTGTCACTTGAATTGCCTACAGTCCCAGCTCCCCTAATAGCCCTGGAAGCCCCTGGCCAGGGTTGTTGGGAGGTCAGGTTGAATTACAGGACATAAACAACAACACCAGCCACCAGAAAATAAAAGCAATGGCAGCTGAGGTAAGAGGGTGGAACTGATGGCAGTACCTTTTTTCGGGGGTTGTGGAGGCAGCTAATGTCTTGAATTGATAGCCAGCAGAGAATATTATTGATTGATTGATTGATTTTTTTTAATTGATTTTTTATTGGTGATCTTGCACTTGTAAACTCCCTTTGACCTGGATGAGGGCAGTGAAGAAATAATTTGAGATAGATAGATAGATAGATTACATACATAGATAGACAGATAGCCATTCTGCTAGATATATAGCTACTGTAGATAGAGAGTTAGGGTCAGTTCGGCGAGGTCAGCTGGATTTACTAGAGCTTGAGACAAGTCCAGAGACAAGGGGTCCAGGGGCACACAGACTCCCCCACCATCTGGCAGCCATAAAAGTCTTGGAAGTTGGAGTTTTAGTTTTTTTTTTAATTGCCTTTAAGGGTGAGACATGGCAAGGCACTCTGGATGCCCCTGAGCTCCTCAGCTTCCTCCACAGCCCTCTATTGCAGGTCAGAAGTTCATTGCCTTTCTCCCCTTTAAAATACCTTGGAGATTTATTTGGTGGGAAGTTGGTTTTATGTAGGCATCTTTTGCATGTGTCTGTCCACATAGAGAATTTTACAAGGCAGGGCAGCCGACGTGATTCTCACAGATGGTGAGAAGTTGGACCCTGGTGAGTCAACGAATGAGTTTTGTGTCGATATGCGTCATCATGTGCCTCATCAATTCGCTCTGAAACATCAAACAGCCCCACTGACATGGAACAGAATAACAATGAGACGGACGTAATTAAAAAAATAAAATCTATTGGTCTCAAGTCAAAATAGCATTCAGATCAGTGTATATTATGTTTCTAATTTCAGTTCAAAAGGTCATGAAACAAGAAAAAATGATTTTGGAATATATGAACGCTTCCTAAATTCCTGTCTTGGTATTCTGCCGTTGTACAATCCTATCTTGTGTGCTTTGCTCATTGGGCTTTTCAGGTCTGATCAAGTCCGGATTCCTTTAGAAATTATACCCTCTAGAGAGGCTGAACCAACACCTTCAGCAGCTCAAGTAACAATGCCCTCTCGTAAATATCAGTTAACAGAGAGGGACTGAATCAAACTGAGAAGGTGTTAAAAGACAAATTTGATCCTGTGTTTTTTTTTCATTAATAACTTCAGTCAGAAGCACAATGACCTTCTTTCAACTTCTTGGCCTTGTTTTTGTTTCCTGTCTCATTTCCATCTAGTGTTTCTCAGCGTGGTTGAGTTTCCATTCTCTTTATGGCCCCCACTTGTTTCAGCATCCTCTTTGGAGGGCGAAAAATGCTGACAGTGGAAGACTAAAAACTGTGTTTGGCAGGCACGCCCTTGAGGGTTTCTGTGTCACTCAAGCCCATTGAATTTTTAATTATTTCCTGGCTGTGGTATTCTGCTCTACTTCACTAGGGTGCCTGGCTCCGTGCTGTCTCACAGCTCAGATGGTAGACACTGTATTAGACATTTGCGGTTAAATCTGCTCAAATCCTTAGACACTTACTCTGAGCAGGTGAGACCTTGGTTCGAGGGCCTTTTTTTAAAAGGATAATTCACACAACAAAGAAAATTCTAACATTTACTCACCCTTGTGTCGTTCTAAACCTGTATGACTTACTTTCTTCTGGAGACCACATAAGAAAATATATAATATATCAATCATATTTGGATAAATAATATAATATGATAAATAATATTTTGATAAAGTTTTCAATTGTTGCAGTCCATGCAATGAAAGTCAATGGGGACTTTCACAGTATTGACCAAAAACACATTTAAAAAATGTGTGTTCCTCAGAAGAAAAACGTCCTACAGATTAGGTGAGTAAACAAATAGTCCCTTTACTGTAAGCCATTCTATCTCAGTCCCTGAAAATGGGAAAACTAAATTTCCCATATTTACAGCGCCAGCGTTTCCTGAAAGTGGGTCTGCTGGAGACAGACGCCACTTCCCACTTCACTATGAGTCCCGCACGCAGCTTTTGTCTCTCAGACTGATGCATTTAGCATTCAGATCCATCATTATTCCCTGCCCGGCAGACAGCAGTAATGTAATCTCTGTTGATTTACGGGCAGAAGTGTACATCCCAACTCCCAACAGCTGGATCTGCTCTGTTCCAGCGCTGTCTGAACATGCCTATTGGATTTGCCCCTTATAATTATCATAATAATGACATCAAATGTATTTGATGCCAGGACCTCTGATTGCACTTGACAAGATCTTCTCCAGGCTGGTGAGTTGCACATCAAAGACACCTTTTTAGGGTGGAGGGTGGTGCGGGTCGAGGATTTGGCCCGAGATTTATTGAGAGGCTCTTAACATATTTCAGGCCGCCTCTCCCTATCTTTCATGTCATTTCGAGGTCTCCTAACGTTCCAAGAGAGGAAAAGAGTAATAAGAATGAGAGCAAGAGCGGGAGATTTCGAATAAATGGCTGGAAATAATGATCTCTGTTCTGAGTTTGTGGTTACATTAACAGCAGTGATTCAAAGAGGGAAAATGCGGTTTATGTCTCTTTAAGTCTCTAGGCTGTCTGCAAAATGCATTAGTCCTGTGGAGCAGACACAGGCCAGGGCAGAGGGAGGAGCCCAGGGCTGCGGAGGGGGGAGTGCTAGAGGATAGAACAGCCGCAGTCTGGGCCTCCAGCCTTCTGGCTAGACTGCTGAAAGTTATTATTGAGTTCCTGAGCAGAGCCTCTCCTCCCTGCCTTACTGGTGTCTGTTCACCCTGTACTCTCGTTCTCTCAGGCTCGCTGTGTGGGTATACGTGTGTGTGTGTGTTTGTGTGTGTGTTTACTGGCTGCTAATTCACCATGGCCTTATACAGTAACACAGCACACACTAGCATTTTTAAAAGGAATCTTCCAGTCTTTTTAAGAATTAACGTTAACACTTTGCTAGAAAATTCAATTGGCTGACATTTGTTATTACATTTAGTATCGTGAACTAACAATGAACTATTTTTATGGCATGTCTTAATTTATAAATAGCCTATAAATTAAGTTTAACAAATGTAACCTTATTATATAGTATATAGTATCCAGCTTATTTGATTGATCTTTATAAGATACACATATTACTACAATTACATATTAATGTAATAAAATTACTAGTATTTACCAGGGCTCAATTAAAAAAATCAGTCAATAATCAATAAAGGTACATTTTTATAATACTGATATATCGTTAATTTACGTTAAAAATTAAAGCTTAAATTTTGAGAGTTAAATTATGACATTTAAAAAAAAGCTTACTTTAAATGAATTGCTTTAAATACAGAAAACTCAAACAATTGCTACCATATCAATTATCTACCAATATTAGAGTATTTATTTTCTTTTTTTAACTAATTGTTAAAGTTTGCTATTGGATATTGGATAATTGTGCATGCTACTTTCCCATATTATTACATTTAAATTATCTTCACCATCAACACCCTTTATTGAACATTAATCATTTAAGAATACTGTCAAATGTATGTTTGTGAGACCTAAATTCGCTTTTACAATTAACATTTAAAATGACTGGTTTTAGTGTCTTATTTGTAATTTTGTCATTTAATTAAAAAAATATATATATCAATGCACATACATCATAAATGTTGTAGCATATGGTCTTATAAGGTATAGAATGCAGTACAAACATATGAACAGACACAGACAGACAAATGCCCCTCAGCTGTTAGTGGACAGACCACATGGGCAGTATGGATTGGTGCTGGGAAAGCTGGGAGATTACATGCTAACACTAGGCTCTTTTTTGAGGCAGCCAAGGCTCAGAACAGGAGCACCGGACCCTAATCCTTCTGACCAGATCAGACTGATGAAATTAACACATAGAGCAGTGTGTCCTTAAAACACCGGAACATACACACAGCAGACTTAGGAGACATTTATATAACATACTGGCCTATATCTTCATTCTCTCTCATTTACAAATTATTTGTAAACCAGCCACATTTCGGTTCAAATTAAGGTACTTCAAAGGTTTTATGGGAGCGGAACACTAGCAAAATTACGTGTTTAATGTATGTCAGGTGTGGGGGTGCTTTTAAGAAGTGTCCCTAAGACTGCCTGGCTAATGTTAGCCGCAGAAGCAGGGCTAGGAAAGGGTCTGATCTTTGAACGCCCTAGAGTGGAGTCAGAGCTGATCTCAAAATGTTATGCAGTTGCTATGGAGAAAAACATTGGCCCTTTCAGATTCAGAGGAGCGCTATAAAATGGAAATGGTCCAGGAAAAATACATTTACAGCATATTTCAGGGTTACAGAGTAGACAGCACATCAAATAAGCAGAATAATGTAGGTTAGGTTGTGTTTTGGATTCTGGTCTCCAATTTAATATGCTGATGCCCCCCCCCACCAGTTAAACCATCTCCAAGCCAACATGGTATGCATCACATTCACTATCTGACAGGTGTTTCAAGTTAAAAGGATACTTAACACAAAAATGAAAATTCTGTCATCATTTACTCACTATCGTTCCAAACATCTATGACTTGCTTCTGTGGAATGTATAAGAAGATATATATATATAGACATATATTTTTAAAAAATGGTTTGGTTTGGTTACCAAAATATCTTCTTTTGTGTTCTTCTGAAGAAAGTAAGTCATGTGAGTGAATGATGACCGAATTTACATTTTTTCCATGCATTCAAAACTTTTTGTTTTATTGAAGGTGTCATGCATCAAATCTGTCACTTTTGACAAGACATTCAAAACAAAAACTGACTGAAACCAGACACCATTCCAGCTTTTATTTGAAGGATGCATTGTTTTTTTCCACCATTACGTTTCCTGTCCTAAAAGAGTAAGGGTCCGTCTTTACTGCTTTATGGAAGAATGAGCTTCTCTGTTTCCCTTTTAATGTCTTTATGTAATCATCTGCTTTATTAAGCTCTGCTGAATGTGTTCCATGTGGATGTAGAAACTACTTCATGGAAAAATGGAAAAGGGATTTTTCCAAAATGCAAGGTTTCCATGTACAGATGTTTTACACAATGCTGTAATGACACAGAATTTCAACCTTGTATGTCTTGTACTTTGGAAAATCGCTCAATTACGAAGGTCTGGGCACTTTTACTCAGCGGTTAGCTCTTTTTGCCCCCAAAATTTTTATATTTTTCCTTCTACCATACAAACCTCTGTTTTTCTACTCTTGTCTCTTACATTTCCTGTCATTCTATGACATCCATTAGCACTTCCAACTCCATTCTGCCGCACTTATATTTGTTTGTACAAATGCTGGGAGAACATTGGGCTTTCAAAGTGACTGTAAAAAGCAGAACAAACTAAAACAAATCCATTTCCAGCCTTGGCTGTATATCAAACATTAATTGCAGGGCCCACTCCCCATTTCTGCTTTTCTCGCAAATGCACGGGTCCTAAGAGCATTTCACAGAAAACTGCCATGTTTTTCATTACTCTAGGTCCACTCGTAGTGATTAGCTGTAGCCTTAAATGGAAACTTTGTGGAAGGTCAAGTGATGGTCTTTGTCCTAAATGGTTGCACACTATTGTGCTAGCGCTTGGAGTTGCGCAGAGAATGTCTGCACCATCTTTACAACATATCTGTGTTGTTGATCATCAGCGTGGAGATGGCGTCGGGTTGAGAATGCCGAAGGGTGGTTGGAAGCAGTAAATTTCAGATGGATTTATAACCTCTCTTGAGCCAATGAACAGTACACCACCCCTCCCCTATCCCAGGGCAGACACAGTGAAGGTGCTGTGACATCGTTGAGATCCTAAGCACTGACCCTAACTTCACCCTGCCGCTTCCCAGCGGGAGCTTTTACAACTTCTGCAGCCTCTCTGTACCCTGACACCTCCTGACCTCCCCTTGGCATTCACTCCCGTATCACCCTTCCAAAAAAAAAACAGCAATGCACCTTATTTGGTGGAGGAGTCACAGTTATTGCGATTAGTCCTCGGTACACATCGAAGTATGAGTTTTGGAGCGTTCTTCTAGAAGCATTCTGGAGTGCCTGAGTGTGTGAGGGTTAGGTGTTGCTGGAGGGAGGGAGTGATTGAGTATTCAGTGTCTGACAGACCGAAGTAGCTCCCTGACAAAATACATATCCTGTGTGTCCTGCCCTGTTTAACTGTTATGACTGATTGATCGCCGGCTGGAGCATTATGTACAAGTGAGTGCAAAAATAATACATTGGTTGCATTCCATATATGTGGTGAATATTTCTTTAGTGTGGGTCCTTTTAAACATTTATCAGAATTTTTTTGGGGTCATAATTTTGTCTAGACAGAGAAGGTGGATAATGATAGGAAATCTAAGAGATGGGAGAAAATGAAACATAACAATGTTGCAAGCTGGACTCCAAGCTGGTTTAATGTTTCACTGCATACATGCTGATTAAGTGTATTATTTCTTGAAAGAAAATCTTATTGAACCCAAACTTTTGAACGGTAGTATGTGTGCCAGCTCTGACGGTGTCCTCATCTTAATCTGCCCTCGCTATCAACATTTTTGCTGTAGTTTCTGATTTCATTACAATAGGCAAGAGATTTGGGTAGCTGTTAGCAGAGACAGGAGGGGCTCTTCAGTGAAACACACAGCTGCAAACAGACGTCCACACTCTCACTGGAGGAACTAAAGCCCCATCTGCTAAGTCAATCGCTCAGGCACAAGAGCCAAACCCGGCCAGCCATTCCACACTGCACATTTAGACAGCTAGAAACGGCTGATAGAAAGGGCGGGAATATCACTCTTTCACTTAGTGTTGGTTCAGTGGCTTGTGGCTGCCTTGAAGCTCCTCTACCTGACATGTGATATTATGACCCTCTTTATTTTGAGACCTCATGTTGGTATGGTGAAGAGGCGATTCAGTGAAACTTTAATCGTCCCTCTGCACTTAACTGCTTGTGCATTAGCATTAGAAGTAAAGCACACAGATTAAAATTGAGGCACGACCAGCACAGCAAATGTTACCCCCCCCCCCCACACACACACACACACACACACACACATACACACACACACACACACACACACACCAAACACAAACACTTTGAGAAGTTTGTCTCAAGATATCCTAAAACTATAATACACAGTTGGGACTAAAAGTCTGAAACCACTAGTGACAAAATATTTTTCTGATTTAATGCAAGCATTTCATTACAAATTATATTATCAGTACAATTTATAAAGTTGGATTTAATAAAACCAGGTTGGTTCATACTTCACATTCGATCTATTGTTCTCTCAAAAGATTTGAGAATGATCCAAAAAGCATCTTGTCCATCAGTAGAACCACAACATCTGACCAACTGTAGAAAGGAATCACGTGAACAGTGTCACAATTTGTAGCCTATAACTAATGCCAAACTTAATCTATTTTTTTTTGTGTGTGTGTGTGTGTTATATACCATTTTTTTTGTTAAATTTATGTTTATTTTGGGGATACAGTCTGATGGTGGACTACTTAGTAGAGTGCTTATTAAGCGTCGATGAGACCATACCTTTATGTGCCTGCTGGAATATGGCATATTGAAGCAGATGGATTCCTCCATCACTCTCAGAGCGGGATTATGCGTTACGCTCCATCTTTACCTCAAAAGTCTGTTCCATCTTCAGCTCAGACAGCAGCAAAACTCCAGTCCAAAGGCTATTAACACAATCCAATCAAGATTGGTTTTCCCTAAGGCTCCATATCTGAGTTCTGGAAAGGCTTCTGGAAGATGAGTGACTAGAAAGGAAACATGAGGGCAAAAAAGAAATTCCTTTTTTTTGGCACTGAAACCTGGTGAAAGCCAAGCTTAATGTAAATTGTGAGACCCTACAAAGCACTTGCACTTGCATGAGGACAGCTGGCATTACCTTATCCTCTCTCCATCTCACATACTCTATAGACACTATCATCCTGTATGATCTTCCAGAAGCCTCCCCTAATCAGAGCCTTGGTCTCCAGCACGTCTCAATAAAGCTCCTACCCAAGTGTGCTTCACCAGTGTTGCCCTTGACTTTGGCAGACTGCGCCAAAGCACACACAGATCTGGCGATTACATGCAGGTTTTCCATGGGAGGGAAGAAAAGCAGTAATAGGAAACTTGTTGTGTCTGGTTGCTGTGCACCACCACCACTACAGTTCTTTCAGGTGGCGTAGCGCATTATTGTGAGGATGTTAGTTGCTTGAATAAGTTCAGTAGAGCAGACCATTTTTTTTTCACAGCAGATGTAATTCCACTTGTTTGGCTTCCAAGTAATATCAACAAAGATTTAGAGCATTGCAACATCTCCCCTGAACACGACGGATGGTGTATCGCAACGCATGCAAGAGGAAGTCAATATTTGCTTCATTAGTCATTCCGAAATCAAGCAAAAGTGGTCAGATGTTATCCAATCCAGTTTATGACATCATGCACCCATGGCTCTTGGATGGAACAATGCATTCCAAACTGTTAAACACAATATTTGTTCGGGACTTATTCTTTGTGTGTGTGTGTGTGTGTGTGTGTGTGTGTGTGAAGAACATTTAAAAAAATATATGTTCCACAATAAAGAACCTCTTGTGTATCTCTAAATAGCATTAAACTGATTCATTTCAATGTCTTATTTTTAATTTGAGAAAACGTAGGATATTCTTTTAATATATGCTGGTTATTATTTATCTGTCATTAGCATAAAAATAAAGGATTTTATTCATGAGTTGATTTGTCTGTGCTAACATGCACATTTCATCTTTGTAAGTTCAGCCTCATGTTTGCCGTAAAGCACTCCTTTATAACTTGCCTTCAAAGAAATCTTGCACAATAGGCAGTTGAAAGGACATAGGATTGAATGGCCACTTTAAGAGTAAGCCGTACTTGGCCTTCAAGTATTCATTCCTGCAGCTTTGTGTTTCCTCTGTGTTCCTGCTCCTCGAACCCACCCACTTACATTCAGGAACCAGACGCTTCGGGTTCCCACAGGGCCATCAGCCAAAGCAAGCTACAGAGAGGAAATGTGGCCCTCACTCACTCACTCACTCTTTCAGTCATTCACTCCGTCAGTAATGGAGCCCTTGTGAGTTCTTTTTTCATTTTCTGTCTTGATTCAGAAGATGAAGTATGTTAGATTTTATTTTGCATTAGGCATAATATTTTATCCGTAGTCTAATGTGAAGTGCTTTGGAAATTCTTTAGAATTATACAAAATTGAATAATAAATCCAGAAGGCTACGGGCTTCTTTTAAGGTTTATAAGACTGTAGGTTTGAGTCCAGATGTTGTTCATGTCCTAATCTGCATGCATTGTTTGTTTGTGTGGTTTTGCCCAGCTGTTTGATACAGTCTGCCCTGCATGTGTGTCACAAGGCCATGCGTTTGATGTGGTTGTGAGCAAGGGCCGAGTCAGATCAGCAGACGTTGTATCAACGGCTCTCTTGTGGTGTCTGGTAGGGTGCACAGTCAAAGACTATTATGTCTGGGATGCCCTGGTCTTCCTGGAACTTCAGACCTCACGGAAGGAACAAACACAGACAGATGTTTTTTTGTTGGGTGTGCAGTGGTTGCTCAACACTTGAATCACACTTGTTTTGAATTTTCCCATCCTCATTTATTAAAGAGGGAAAAAACAATGCTTCCCTTTGCGCAAGGCAGGCCCCCAGACTTTAAAAAATAAATAAATAAATGATTACTGGCGAACTGGTTCTTGATTAATGCGGACAATCACAGTACAGTCATGCACTGAATCATTTTTAGAGGTTTGTCATGTTGAAAGAGAAGACCATTAAAGACTCGTCAATTATTGTTTTTGGCTATGCTTATTCTAACGTGTTTCCCAATTGCTGTTACCCCATGTTCTAAAATAACCAATAATACTTTAGTAAAGTATTAGAATGAGTTTTTTTAGAATACCATTTATTGCAGAAAAACTGCTATGATTATGTGTGTGTTCCTTTGTAAATACGGTTTTATTTAACAGCAGACAACGTTAGCGTTTTAGTGAGGGAGTCCGTCAGTTGCGATGGTCTCAGTATCCTGTGATATGCTGTTTGAAATGGCTCTCTAGCATTGAAAAGAATTATTGATTTTTTTTTTTTCCTCTTGTGTATATATTTTATTTTATACTTTTTTCTTCATTAGAAGATTACACATCCACTGTCATTCTGTGTCTATTTAATCATTCAGAAAGTGTATTGAATCGGTAAGAGGTTCCTCTCACAGCGCTACACTTAGACTGAAGAGTTCTTGATCATGAATTGATCGTGCTACTCCATTCTTCACTCTCAGAAAGTAAGTGTTTCTCGGCTCCAAGGCCCACGTTACCCATTGTAAACTCAGCGCTGAAGCTGGACATGGTGGCAAGTGTGTGTTTGCGTGAGTGTCAGTTAGATATGCATTGAAGGAAGGAGCTCCAATCACAAACCATGCACCCACGCACTTTGTGATAACAGTTAGGCTTTATTATTAGAGTTCTTATTATTAGTATTATGGTACTTAAGATTGGCACAGAGAGTGAATGCTAAATAATGTGTACTACAAGATTGCTGGCACTGTGGCAGGTATAAGACAATATCCAGCCTGACATCTCCCCCCTGTGTCGCACTATATTCAAAGACTGTTTCTGTTAAAGCCGCAGTGCCTGACATTATTTACCCAGGTATAATTCTCACCCATGTGGTGTTTTTCATCTTAAAACACCACGTTTCTCATTCATTGTGAACTACTTTTGTATCTGCACCTTTACCTGACTTTATCCTCACCTAACTGGAGCTGTCAGGATGCTTTGGTAACGGGGGTGTTTTAAATTCCAGAACTCGAGTCAGAAAGGCACAGGTTTGGGCAGGTCATTGGTACGGCGAAGATAAACATATCCTGGATCCGACAAGCTGAAACCTGAGGGCAAAGGGGAGGATTCACTCGCTGTCGTCTCTCTTTTTTTTTTAGGAACACGTTTTAGTTGCATGAATACCTGTAGTGTTTGGTTTTTGTTTGTACTGATGCTAAATTTACCTCTGATTTCTCTCAGATATTTGCTGAGAACTGTAAGTCGGTTTGACACCTACATGGTCAAAGCTGTACCTCAGTGCTAGTGTCTCGATTTCACAGGGTGTTATTTCATCTCACAGACTGTTTTCTTTTTTGTATTCTTTTTATTTAACAGGCATACAGTCCCATTCCCTCCAAAAAGTCCAAACATGACCGCTCAATGTCCCCATCAATGGAGAAAGGGAAGCAAGCTGATTGGCTACAGTCTCTGGCTGCATCTGCAAATAAGGTTGGTTTTATTGATTTACTATTTTCTTTGTTGCTCCTCTTTCATATTTTGTGGTTTTAAAGATTTCAGATTTCATTTTTATATATAACTTTTTATTATTTAGTTATATATATTTAGAGCTATTTTAAATCTCTGCATTGTGAATTTATTAGTGTTATAAGTGTTCATTATTATGCTTATTTTATCATGTGGACATAGATATTGAAGTTAGGGGTGCACTAATATAAAAAATCTATACTGAATACATTAAAAAAACACACACTAAAAATTAAATCAGTAATTTTAAATGCACCAAGTCAATTTAGGCATCACCACATTATAATATAATATGAAATACAATATAAAAAGTTTCTGTTTATTCTGGGATTTGAGATAAAGATTCAATGATTATTATTATTAAAGATTAACTTTATATATTGCGTCCCTAATGTATTCCTCTTATTATTTTCTCTTTAGGATCTTAAGTTCAAGCAGAGACCTTCAGCCTTCAGGCCCTGGTCTCCCAGAGTTCCTCCTGCTGAGCGAGAGACCCCTAGCCACACATATGAGAGGTACACCACAAGAACTACCATTTGACCATTAAAGTGATTGTAGAATTAATACATTAATGATTCACCATAAGAAATGTCAGCATCATCTCTAGTATGCAATACATGTCAATTACCATCTCATTTTCCCCTGACATTCAGATCGCTTGTTAAAGGACAAGACAGCCTGGTAGTCCCAAATGTATCTCTTGCCACACTTAAAAATAATGAGCAGCCACCGCAACGTTTCTCTCAGCCCACTGAGACCAACAACACAGGCAAGACCGAGAGCTCAAGGCCAAGAAAGAGGTGGTCCTCTGCAGAGAGACAATCACTGCCCTCTGCAGCAGTCAGACAGCGTCCTCTGGAGAACGAGGACTCGGACGCAGAAATCAAGTTTGACAACTGTAGCAAAGGTAGGATGTCAAAAAACATAACGGCTAATGGAAAAACATTTGCAATACCTGGCAACTTTTTTTTACTGGTGTATTATTCTCTGATTCTAGTTCCTGCCCCCTGTTCCTTGATGTCCCCTCCCTTTACCTATGGCATTGGGGAGATGAACCTCAACACTTACAGCACTGCAGAGGTGGATGATGAGAAGCTGAGACTGGGGACGGCCTCTTGCTCTGAGCTGGAAGTCCTCAAGCAGACACTCTGCAGTGACCTTAGCTCTAAGGAGGCTAGAGAGAAATTCCTAAAGGAGATCATCCGCATGAGAGTGAAGCAAGAGGAGAAGCTAGCCGCTGCACTCCAAGCCAAACGAAGCCTTCAGCAGGTACTTACTGCGATGTCCAAAAGTCTGACAATTCTAAATATAATTTGAAGATTTTTTTTATCTTAAATATTTAAATATTTTAAATATTTAAATACTCCAATTATTCAAAATGATATTTTAAAAATAGTTCTAAATAGTTTGAATTTAGAATATTCTGCACCAATGTTATTTTTTAACTCAAACTAAAACTGACAAAAAAAAATCTAATCGAAATAAGGTAGAAATAAAATAAAATATGAATGTTTGATACAAAAAAAAAGATGATGAAACCGAAATACTGGAAATTAATCAACTAAAGCCAGATACAAATGTTAAAAATAAATACGCTAAAAGCATGTAACAAGAAGTATACCAATTATTGAATAAAAATAAAAATGTAAAACAAAAATAAAAACTAATTCAAAATCTAAATAAATACCACAATAGAACATAAATAATGCTAAAATAAAACTGTTCTGCATGATCAGATAAGCAGATATGTAACACTGCCTAAAGGTGTCAGATTCATGTTTTACCCCCTTGAATCTTTAACAGGAGCTGGAGTTTGTCAGGGTGACTAAGAAGGGCAGGCTGAGGGAGGCCATCGAAGCAAAACGGAGCCTGAGGAAGGAGATTGAGCGCCTCCGTGTGGAGAGTGAGAAGAAGGTGCGAGACGCCAATGAGTCCTGTGGCAGGCTGAAGAGGGAGCTGGACAGAGAGAGGCAGCTCCATGTGTGCGATAAGAGCTGTGAGGCAGGACGTCTGCGGGCCAAGTATTCCTCACAGGTGAGATTTGGCACATCCTGTTGGTATGTTTCAGCACAGCCAAGTACAGAAGGTGAAGTTACACTGTGTCCCGGCCGGTTAGTGTTTTTAATGACTGTTTTCAATGTCTAGGGAGCAGGGTGCGTTGAAGCATTTTCAATAGTGGTCTTATATTTTGGACCGTATTATGACAGCAAATAAGATGTGCATAAAATATGCTCCACTTCAGCATCTCTTTTTTACTCTATCAGATTGAAGATCTGCAGACAAAGCTCCAGCAAGCAGAAGTGGACCGCGAGCAGTTAAGAGAGGACCTGCTGAAGGAGCGGGACGCCCGGAAGAACCTGGAGACGGTCGTCAAAGAGCTCCAGGAACAGCTGGGACACAAAGCAGAGACGGAGGGACACGCCATCACCAACACACAACCGACTGAGGGAGAGGAGAGAGAAATGAGAGAGGAAGATGTATCTTAAACATTTCGACTTCTGTGTTCGGTGTATGGCTGCAGTTGAAGACTTTGATTTGAGGACGAAAAAAAGTACTGGAGCACAGGAGAATGGTAATGAAAAACAAGCATTTTACAGTGGATGTTTACCAAAATGGAAACAGTAACCATAAATCATGAACTCAAGTAACTGGAAAGAAGTTGGGTCGCTCCTCGAGAGGAGGACGCTCAGAGACGGTGGCATCGCATGTAACTGACTCTCCTTCAGTTAGCTTCTTTAAGCTAAGCTAAGGATATTTTGTTATAAGCTATTTAAAATTTTTGCAAAGATACTTGAATAATATTTGGGAAACGAACATGTTTTCTATTCACAATACATTGACAGTAGCTGGTGACCGACCTGCTAGTGCCGCTGATACTCTGTTAACTAGAAAGTGTTACAAGCCAGAGTTCTACATAGTACACAAGTGTTGTCATTACAATATTCTGCTCGCTTTTATTTGACCTTTTTTTCCACTGTTGTGTTGAAATCATTTGCATGAGCGACAGTGCTATGGTGCTGCAAAGCTTTATTATAAACATTCAATTGAGCTTTTTATCTTAGTATTTTTAATTACTATGTACTTAAAACCCTATAGTATTGGTAATGATCAATAAGGGCTGAATCCTACCCTCAGTCCTGAACTACAATATCAAGTATTATTCTTCACTAATTACCAGTTTTTGCAGTCCAGATGAACATTACAGCACAGGACCTGATATAGATCACTCCATGCTTATTGTTTGATGGTGAAATGATTTTATTATTTCCCTCGGAATCACAATTATGCTCTAGTGACAAACATCCATTTTTAGTCACTGGTTTTAGGGCTCAGTTAAGGTTAAAAATGCTGTTGATGAAAATAACATTTCTACTTATATAAAAAAAAATAAGGATATATATTTTTTTACTTTCTACCAAAAAATAAATAAATAAATAATTGCACTTTTTAAAAAGATAGTTGTATTGTGTATTTGAAGCCCTCTGTGTTTTTTTTTTATACATTTGTTACAGATGTGAATACCACTCAAACATAAAAAATAAATACAATTATGTAAATATGATAGCTCGCTTTACACGTCACTAAATGTTTTTGCTCCAAACCAATAGACTGTATGTATGAAATAACTTAACACAAAAATGAATTTCTCCTATCATATTTTCATCTAGAGGGCATTTACTGTATAAAATCCTTATGTAATATTAACTAAAAATCTTAGATCATTATATTTCTGAATAAATTTAATCCCTTTGGAAATCACTTTATATAATTACCAAAGCAAAGTTTCACATTCTGAATTTGTGGTGGATAGATCAGAAATGTGACTGATAAACTGTAAAGAGGATTTGTAATGATCTTTTATCTCCATTACCCCTGTCTTTAATAAACCTGCAGTAATACATATGCTAAATTCTCCATCGCTCTATTTATTCTGGGTACATTTTTACTTCCCCTTCTATGTAACGAGATCCATATGCTTGCCTATGTCAGTTTGAACCTTTCTATGTTTTCATGCGTCACACTAAAGATATGCATTGTGTTCAGGATCTTGTCATAGTCTTGATTTTTGATGTGGGTCATTTTCATCACTTGTTGTAATGTTCCCTCACGTATAATAACATCATTAAATAGAACCAACCATTCTTCTTGTGTTTTCTAATTATTTTTGTGCCATATAAAAATTAGGATTGTATAAATCTAAGGCAACTGAAGAGCCTAGATTTGACAGCAGCATTTTTTATTATTTTTTATTTAAGTTCTACTTTGTTTATGCAAGAAAAAATTAAGAAAATAATTTTGTAAATAGTTTTGTAAGAATAGTTAAACCTTCATAAGGCGAGATTTTAAAAAAGTATAAATTATTTTTTATAAGAACAATTAGCCCTGGTTCATAAAAGATTTATATTTTAAAAAGCACAAAATATAATTGTATTTTACTCGTATTTTGTACTTATAAATCATTTTTATAAGAACAGATAAACCTTGAACATAAGACATTTAGAAAAAATATATATTCCTAAAAAAATGTAAACACATATAAATGATTTTTACCGTAGTTCATAAGATCAAAAAACATTTAAATTTTTTTTTTATTGGTGCCTTTATTAGAATAGTTAACACTGGTTCATAAGAAAAGAAATATAATAATATAATAAATTCTTTTTACATGAATAGTACGCAAAACCCTAGTTCACAAGGTAATATAAAACACACAAATACACACACACACACACACACACACACACACACACACACACACATATATATATATATATATATATATATATATATATATATAATTTATATTATGTTGGCTCTGGTTCATGAGAACATGTTAAAACTTTATAATTCATATTTTCTATGATAAAAAAAACAGATTTGAGTTTTACCGACATACAGTGATGAAATCTTTCACGTTACCATGTTAGTTGGCATTGTTTTTACTTTACTAGCATTAGAGGAAAATATTGATATATCATCCCCTATCCTTTTCCTCAAGTCGACCAATGAGACACGTAAATCCCAAGTACGAGTAATGCCTTCACCTCATCCTGGATTAGAGATTTACTGAGCACTCCTCTTCCCGTCCCAGTTCCTCCTAAACTCACAGCCACAGCACGCACCGCCACAATAGCAGTCCAATTGAACACTCACCCTGGAGCATCTGAAGAAAACACACCATCAATGGACCAGAGGGAGGGTCAATCACAAAGAAGATCTATCAAAAAGAGGTGCCGACTGGAATTAAATCTGTCCACATGCACATTGCTACCCTTGAGAAGTGTTGGCTCATCATTTCAGTAACACCTGTCTCGCTGGATGCCGCCGGTGGAAGAGAGCTGACCTTATGAGTCACAGGACTGATACGAGGCGAGGGACATGACCAGAGGTCTAGGTTATGACTACACAACAGTCCTGCAGTAATGAATACATCTCCGGCAATGGCACCATCATCTCCAGTCTTGTTCTCTCTCAGCGGGCGGCCCCCCAGTCCTGGCAGGAGGCCCCCTTCACCTTTCAGATCGCCCTCTCCTTCTATAATGACTTCACCTAAACTATGGCAGAAAGCTGCGATTTCCCGTCTGGCTGAGGAGTTCTTCTGGATAGGGGGAAGTATTGTTGCATCGCCGAAATGGAGAATGGGCCACATAGGTAAAAATGAAGATTAATCCCATATTCTTACACTTTTTTCACTATAATGGTTAAATGATCTAATGGTGCTGGGTTTAATTTCAGCCACTTTCCAACAGATCTAAAATGTTATTGTTTCATACTGTATTCAGTTTTATGTGTAGAGTCGTTTCGCGTGTTATTAACTTTTAACTAAGTGTTTTGAGTACACTTAATATAATAAGACGGTGTCCTAAATGATTGGCCATCGTGAGAAACGCACTTCACGGCATATGGACACAAACAATCCGCAGAGATTAGACTGACTAGCTGCGTCACATGACCTCTGTCCTTGATCCGCTCCTCCAAAGCAACTTTTTGAAAACACACCTTAAATTGAGTGTTAAAAGTAACCTTTGATGACTCCTGGTCCATAGCAGAAAATATAAGATATATAAAATAATACATCAGTAGCCACTGAAACGCCACTAGTATATTATTGTAGTACCTATATGACCATAAAAAATTTATGTTTTTATTATAATTTTTTTTCCATAACAATACAACCTAATTATTTTGATATAATAAGAGTTTGTCATCATTAGTGCTGTACTGTTTCCATGATGCACGCCAGCAGACAGAAAACACCCAATGAACCTGTGCGCGCGTGACGCAGCTGTGTAATCTGATTGAGAATCTGCTGGAACAATTCAACTCTGACGGTCAAAAGATTTCCTTAAAGTTGCATTCAATCAAAAGTTTTCTTAATAAAGAAGTTGAAAATATGTAGGGTGAGTAGGGGGACTTTACGTCTGTTTTCCTCTCATAAAAAAACTTTAACACTTAATATGGCTTAATGTATTAAGACAGTGGTATTAATATAATAGGTATTAATATAATAGCATTATACTTAATGGCAGGAAGGTGGGCTCTACAGAGAACGGTCACAGCAGTACAGTACATCCCAGCCAGGACATGTCTGGTTAAAAATAGGCAGGCACAAGTTATAACAGTAGGTCATGTTTATCACATGAGCAGCCAAATACTACTAATAAAAATCCTCTTTTGCATTTGCAGTGGAGAGATGCATTTGCAGTATGCAGGCCGGATCTCAGATGATTAAACTGAAAGGAAAATCCAAGGCTCTGGTGCGCCTCTTCTACCTAGACGAGCACAAGTCCTGCATCCGCTGGAGGCCCTCCAGAAAACATGAAAGAGCCAAAAGTGAGTCTGACAGAAAGCTGCTTGCGCTGCGGAGATACATCTGCATGCGCTTGTCATTTTAAACACGCTATTAAATTGCATGACAAGCCCACTTTTCTGTTCACTTACAATATTTCCTTTTACTTACTTACAATGAGCAAATGATTGTTGAAGTATTTTTGCTTCATTTTCCTGGAAGAGAAAGTTGTGCATTTTAACATTTGCGTTAGCATTAGCATGTAGATTCAAACTAAACACACATGTGATTGATTTCATGGTGTCTTAATGAATAACAAGTGTAAATATCTGGATTGGATTGTTTTTTCCGCTATATTGTCTCTGAAGGATACTCTGTTGAATTAAAATGCTTTGTCCGAATCACTGAAAAAATTACTCTGAGTACTATACTGTTTATTCCTGTTCTTGTTTCATTTAGTCACCATAGACTCCATCCATGAGGTCTGTGAGGGGATGAGAACGGAGGTCTTCAGGCGATTTGCCAACAATAACTTTGATCCGAACTGCTGCTTCAGTATTTACCACGGAGACCACGTGGAATCTCTTGACTTGGTTTCCACGAATGGAGAAGAGGCACGGACCTGGATTACTGGCCTTAAATACCTTCTGGCAGGCATCAGTGATGAGGACAGTCTGGCAAAAAGACAACGCACACGAGATCAATATCCTTTTAACTGTGTCCACTGAGAGGGAAGGGTGACGGTCTGTATCCACCCAGAGTGGCCTGTTTCAGTTTGTGCAATCTGTGTGTGCATGTTTCCTTACATCTTGCTGCAAATGGTTGAGACAGACCTTTTCAGAAGCAGACAAAAATGGAGATGGGAATCTGAGCATTGGAGAGGTTTTACAGCTGCTTCACAAGCTCAACGTGAACCTTCCAAAGCAGAAAGTCAGAGAAATGTTTCAGGTACATTATATACATCTAAAAATACAACAAGAAGGAGACACGGTATACTCTACCAGTTTCATTGTGTTTCTATCTTTTATGCTTACCAAGGCTGGATTGGTTCGATCAAAATACAGTTAAAAACAGCAATATAAAATAATTTAGAAAATGTGAATATATTTTAAATTATAATTTATTCCTGTGATGGCAAAGATGAGCTTTCAGCATCATTACTCCAGTCTTCAGTGTCACATGATCCTTCAGAAATCATTCTAATATGCTGATCTGGTATACTCCTTATTATCAATGTTGAAAACAGTCGTGATGCCTAATATTTCTGTGAAAACCATGATACATTTTTAGGATTCTTTTATTACTCTTCTAGCTGCTGTTTTAGAAAAGTCTTACACTACTTTGTGTTATTTCTGTATAGTTGATGTAAAAGTTGCCACATTATATTGGTTTAAAACACTTACAGAGTGCTGTTACGCTCGGTGAGTATGTAACATATGGTTCACTCTGAACAGATGGCGTTGTCTGAAACTGGTTGAGGTCTTAACTCGAGAGCCTCTAATCCTTAACGGAGACATATTTCTACTGCAACCAATGCCATAACACTACTTTCACTTAAAAGTACAAACAAAAAAATAGATATCTATTTAGGAAGAATATTAAGTAACAGTAGAGATTCAAATTCATGAACATTCCATCAATGCAAGTCTATGGGATCTTTTTGCCCACTTTTTCATCAGTTGCGCAAACCGATTGCACACCTCTCCTCAGTAAGCCGGTTGATTTGACACCTCATTCATGGGTCTACGACAAATGTGTAAGATTATATTTCACAAATTATTTCATTAAAAAAAAAATGGAAAAACTTTGTGCATTCACAGGAGGCTGACACTGATGAAAACCAGGGGTCACTGACATTTGAGGAATTCTGTACTTTTTACAAGCTGATCTCGACACGCCGAGATCTTTACTTACTAATGATCACCTACAGCAACCACAAAGAGCACATGGACCTAAACGACCTCCAACACTTCTTGGAAAATGAGCAAAAGGCTGGTGTGATTCATTTTGCATATCTTCACATAGTTATTTGTTAATTATGTTGCTCTTTTGATGGACTTGAACCATCATATTTGTAATTGGTATATGTTGTTTTTTTCCTAGATGGTAGATGTGACCAAAGACTACTGCAAGATGATCATCAACCAGTTTGAGCCATGTTCTGAAAACCAAACACATATGGTGCTGGGTATTGATGGTGAGAGACTTTCTTTGCTTCATCTTTTTATGGCTGTTGTATCATCGGATGTTTACCACATTTATCTTGCTTTCTAAGGTTTCACCAACTACATGCGTAGCCCTGCAGGGGACATCTTCAACCCAGAACACTATCAAGTAAATCAGGACATGACACAGCCGTTGACAAACTACTACATTGCATCATCTCACAACACCTACCTGACTGGAGATCAGCTGCTGTCTCAGTCTCGGGTTGATATGTATGCGTATGTGCTTCAAGCAGGCTGTCGCTGTGTGGAAGGTAGAAACGCTTCTCTCAGCCTATACTGTGAATCAAAGTAGATGTCTTCTTGGATAAAGTGTTGATCAAAAGAAAATACATTACAATGAGGTTTTTACAATCATTAAACAAAATGTTATCCTTTAAATGACGCCGTTTTTCTCTGCCTCTCCAGTTGACTGCTGGGATGGTCCTGATGGGGAACCCATTGTGCATCATGGGTACACACTTACCTCAAAAATCCTCTTTAAAGATGTTGTTGAGACAATCAACAAATATGCATTTGCCAAAACACAGTAAGTGGCATTTTTAATAGTTTTCATGAATTTTATCAATTAATAATAAATAAAAATTAATGATAATAGTAATGATAATAGTAAAAAAATAAAGAAATGCTATTTATTTAACATTCATTTTATTATATATATATATATATAATATAATATAATAACTAATTCTTCCACTGTCAGATATCCAGTGATCCTTTCTATAGAGAACCACTGCACTGTGCCTCAGCAGAAGAAAATGGCTCAATATCTCCTGGAAGTGCTGCAGGACAAACTGGACCTGTCAAATATAAATATGAATGAGTCCAGGCGTCTGCCATCTCCAGAGGTTTTAAAGGGGAAAGTGCTTGTCAAGGTGAGGTAATATATTACCCTTGTCATGGAAAACATTAAGTAAAGTTGGAAGTAGAATTTTCTTGAACTAAGTCATGGAAATGAAACTGACACTGCGGTGCTTTCCAGGGAAAGAAGCTGCCAGCAAACATTGATGCTGATGCAGAGGAGGGAGATGTGTCTGATGAAGACAGCGGTGAAGAGGATGAGGAGGAAGAGGAGCCAATGAATGGAGATGTGAGATGCTTTTTCCTTTTTTCTACATTAGAATAATTGGACTGTTTCCTGTCTGGAGTGTTTAACTAAAAGCTGCTGTGTTTTGGAGTACAGAGCACAGGAGCACCGGAGATGGGCGAAGAATCAAAGAAACGCTCACAGAGGTTGTTCATGGACAGCTTCAGGCGCAAGGTCTGCAAGGACTTTGCACTAGACACGTTATATTTCCAGAGAAATATCACAAAAGCAGCATTATACTAGTGTTACAGTGTTCCGTATTCTGTGTTTCAGAAGAAAAAACGGGTCAAGTTAAAAAAGAAGCCCATGCTGAATGACTCTGATAATGAGCAGGAAATTCCAAGCAGTAATGATAAACAGGTCATCAACTATGGCAAGTGAGTATTTCAGGAGATACAGTTTGATGTTGAATTTACTGTGAACTGTAAAATATTCAGTTTAATTTACAGTGAAGAAAAACTGGCATCTGAGGTTGCCAGAAAGTCACAGTTAAAAAAATTTAAAAAATAAATACTGACAAGATGGTATTTTGGTGCCTAAATATTCATGACTGTATATTTTAATAGTTCAATAGATGTTAATTAAATTAATTATAACATAACTCCCTAATCTACATCACTGCTCAATAAAATATCAAATATAGAATTCTGGAAACGAAATGCTGTATTTTTTATTAGAAAATAAAATGGAAATATTTAACCATAAAAAAAAGAAGAAAGCTTGTTACTTGAAAAACAATTAACTGAGATAAAATATATACAAAAAATCTAAACTTATTTTATTTCAGGCCTTTGTGGTAAGTCTCCATTTATAAAATTTGTTAACATAAGCTAATAATGAAAAATACTTGTAAAGCATTTATTAATCTCAGTTCATAATAATTTCAACATTTACCAATACATTAATAAAAACCACATATATTAATATGAATTAATGGACCTGAGCTAACTTGAACTCACTGAGAACAGTTGTATTTTTATTAATTAATGTTAACAAAGATTAATATTGATTGAATAAAATATTGCTTGGTTAATATTGGTTAATTAATTAACAAATATTAAATAATAAACCTTTTGTAAAGTGTTACCATTTATCGTGCTGTGCTAAAATATTGCTAAAACAAAAAATAAAAATTATAGACATAAAAAACAAAAAAAAATTACCAAAACATTAACTCAAATTAAAATGAAAACAGAAAATATAAGAATAAATCAAATAAAAAAAAATATATAATAGTATCCCAATACTAAAATTAATGCTATACAACACTGATTGTCTTATTAAATATAATTTAAAAAAAATTCACTTGCATAGTATTATTGTAGCATTCTTACAAACACAATTTTTACAGTGGCATCTATATCTGTCCAGACTAATGATAGTCCGTGTTTTATGCAAATTTTCTTCAGACGGAGGAAAACAATGAGACTTTCTCGTGCCCTCTCTGATCTGGTCAAATACACAAAGTCAGTGCGAGTTCATGATATAGAAACTCAAGGTAAGACACATTTGAATGCAGTTGCAACCTCAATAATATCCACATAAGTAATAGAGCAGAAACTATAAAAGTGTTCTTGATGTTTATGTCTAAATAAACTGCATGTGTGTTGCAGCATACGTGTGCAGCTGGCAAGTGTCCTCCTTAAACGAAAGCCTAACGAACCAGATTCTACAGCTAAAGCCTGCTCAGTTAGTTCGCTTTAACCAACGACAGCTCTTACGAGTCTACCCTTCCAACTACCGTGTTGATTCTAGCAACTTCAATCCTCAGCCTTTTTGGAATGCAGGATGTCATTTAGGTATGAATTAGCTTTTTTTCTTTGATTTACAATGAATAATTTCCTTTCTAATTATCATTGAATCCTGTTGTTTTTTATTAATGATGAAACAGCGAGGACTTTGATTTGAACAGCAATGAATCCTTGCTGTGGCTGATGGCTTTCTCTTTTTTTCTATAAATCACAGTTGCGCCATGCATTTGTTTGAAATGTTGTTTCATCTTTCCAGTCGCTCTCAACTATCAAACAGAAGGCCGTATGCTACAGCTGAACAGGGCAAAATTTGCAGTGAATGGGAACTGCGGCTATGTACTAAAGCCAAAATGCATGTGTAAAGGTAAGTTGGTGCCTCTAGAGTACAGTCAACAAAAAGAGAGACACATTTCTTTGATGCATTTTATTTATTATTTTCTTTGAAAGGCAATTTTCACCACACATAATTATTGTCCTCAGGTGCCTTTAATCCTATGCTGGAAGACCCTTTGCCAGGACACAGGAAATCTCAGCTAGTTCTCAAGATAATTAGTGGCCAGCAGCTACCGAAGCCAAAAGACTCCATGTTAGGGGACAGAGGAGAGGTGAGTTCACTCATACTGAAAAGAAAAGGAAATAATCATATGTAACAAACTGTCTGAGATTAAATGTTTTGTTGTCCAGATCATAGATCCCTTTGTGGAAGTGGAGATTATCGGATTGCCTGTTGATTGCAATAAACAGCAGACAAGAGTAGTGGATGACAACGGTAAGTACAAATCTGGATTGTGCAAACAAAACTTGGTATTACTTTAATTGAAACTTATAAGCGTTAGATGCAATTGAAGGTGGAGAGAGAGAGCACTGTACATTCACTCCTCCCATCTACAATTCCTGCCGGCCTGAGACTCAAACTCACAACCTTTGGACTACTAGTCCAAATCTCTAACCATTAGGCCACGATTTCCCATATATATGTGTGTGTCTGTCTGTGTGTGTAGGCAGTTATGGCTTACAAAAATCATTCATTTCACAAACATATTTTAGTATAGTGCAGCCAAATGTAAGACATTGCCAATGTTTTAATGCCACATGAACAGGTTTTAACCCCATGTGGGAGGAGACCCTAGTGTATACGCTGCACATGCCTCAGATTGCCTTAGTACGCTTCATGGTTTGGGACCATGATCCAATTGGACGAGACTTCATTGGACAGAGAACCATAGCATTTAAAAGCATGATGCCAGGTAAATAACCATTTGGTGACATGCATTATATAATTTTCAATAGTTTAGTCAGTCAGCCTTATATTATTTCCTTGCTCCGCAGGCTATCGACATGTCTATTTAGAAGGTATGGAAGAAGCATCTATCTTTGTCCATGTTGCCATTAATGACATCACAGGGAAGGTAACTATTATTCGATTTTTCGTTAATCTATCTTTGTCAGTGTTTAGAAGTTTCGACTGTTAATCGCCATTTTAATATTATAAAATTGTTCTGCCGATATATTTATCATCAGGTCAAATCAAGCAATGCAGTAAAGCAGCTAATCCAGAAAAACCTTATGCAGACCTCTGCAGATGGCACAAGGACATCTTTTGGTCCAATCTTCCTGCGCAAAGGTAGAAAGAACCAAGCAAAAGTGGTGAAGGGCTCAGCCGACTGCTACACCAAAGAAGACTTTCTAAACAGACGTTACAGTGACGACGTGAGCTCGAAAGGCAGCAGGAGCACCTCCCAGTCTGCATCTTTACTCAGAGGAGCTCAAAGTGAACCCCTGAAAAGGGCACATAAGGTCTGTTTTCAGGAGCCAGAAGGATCTCATGTGGCACGGCGCCACCTGTCCTCCATCACATGCTCGGGTGGAGCAGGAGTGGCTATGGACTACACCAACTTAGCATTTGATTCAAAAGACAGTTCACACTTGGAAATTCAGACCTCTGTGGTTCAATCACACCTCCAGGATACCAGAGAGTTGACTGTTCCAAAAAGAAATAAACCGGAGTGTGAGTTTACGAACGTAGCAGTGTCTAAGATGAAGGTTCCCACTTCTACACTGAATAATCAGCCCCTGTCCAAGCAGATCTCAGGTGTTAAATCTGTCATTAAGGCTTCAGAGCAGGAAGCTGAGATGTATGAACCTCAAGAAGAGTGTGAACCCTTAAATTTCCATCCAATACCTGATGGTATACTAGATCCTTCCAGTGGAACGTTAAACACCAGAAACATGGTGCTCAGGAATAAATTTGGACGTTCTTTAGATGCTAGACTTAATCCTGAGTGGCAGACATGGTCAATCCCGGCAACCCCTGTGCTGAGCAGACGCATGAATGACCCAGACACACCGTCTCCCAAAGATTCACCATTTATAGGACGCAGATCACGAAGCGTCCCAAGACGCCATCCACCCTTGGCACCAAACACACCCCATCACATTAGGAAAGACTTCCTCAACCAGTTTCCTCTGCCTCAGTGCAGTTACTCTGCAACAAAAAACCCTGTTCCTAATAATCACAACCTCACAGAGAGCGAATCAAGCAGCCGAAGTAGTTTGGACAGCCTTGACCTGAGTACTCTGCCGTCTCGTTTCCCTGACAACCAGCAGCAGTCGATGGGCACACTGCAGAGGGAAATGAATGCCCTGTTTGAGCAGAAAATGAGTGAGATTCGCTGCCATTCACCACTGTTTTTCAGAGATGAGACATAAGGCCCAAACAGTGCCTTTTCTAAATTATACATTATGCTAAATTAATGCTCTTTCCATGCTGGTTGAAATGACTAGAACTTGAGTAAAACAAAAATAGGCTTTTCTATTTGACCTTCCAAGAGATCTCACTCATGTTCATTTATGGTGCATTTTTAATATATTTTTTTGATTCATCACCAGCACTGTAAAAAAAGAGAAGAAAAGCAATTACAAAAATTAAAATTTGTTATTTGTACAAGTATTATCTTGTTTAAATCTTACTTAACATCTTATGCTATCTGGGCCTTTTGGGGGGGGTGGGGTGCTTTTTTTCTTTTGGAAGCTGCAATTCACAGTTTAAAACTAAACTAAACATATGTTTCTACTCATCTTTGTTAAAAAAATGCAATCACACTTTGGTGTTTAATCGGGTTTATTAATTCATTAATATACATGGTGCCAGAATGCATACCTCTTTTGTGATAGTAAGAGGTGTATGTTTTATTCATTCCATTTATTCATTTTTACTTGTACTTTTTTTGTACTTGTTCTTGTTTTGAATTTGTTACAAACAGTTCCTCTGGTGTACAGAATTTAACAAACATAAAATCAAATTTCCTTTCCACTTGTCCTCAATCTTTGTCCTTTGTTAACAAAATAGATTCTATATTTAACATTTTGATTCATAATTCTGGTCTAAAGAAGGTTCTATATTGTTTCAAGATTGAATACATGAGAACAATCTTATACAAACTGCATGATATTTTGCTGAAAGATAAAAAAAAAAGTGTCTCATTGCAACAGCTTTACTGAACAAACAGGCAGCTTGATTTAAATGTAAAATGTTTTTTATTATTATTATTAAATTATTAAATTAAATTATTCAGTTTTGTATACAAATAGGGACGAGCAGGGTGATTTGGGCATGTGGGGAAGTTGAGCCACCCCTTGTTTCTAGACACCCTTAAACAACCTTAAACAAAATTGGTGATATATATGGAGAATTGTCCATTTTACTCACCCTGTGATAGAAAGAGGTCCATGCAATAATTGCTACATTTATGTTCAAAGTGATTTGTTTATGTTCAAGGATTCAATTACAGACAGTTACAGACAAATCTGAAAGAATATATTGTGTTTGCACTTTAATAAGTTATTATATGAGACTGTACTTTTAGCATGATGTTAGCTCTAAACTGCAGGACAAGTTGGTTAAAATGATTAGAGTGGGGTAATTTGAGCCAAAAGTCATGGGGTAAGTTGAGCCATTGGCTCACCACTTCCTATGATTATAAAGTATTATTTTACTGTACTTCTATGTAATAATTCATTAATTTTAGACAAAAAATTTTTGATGTTGTTCTTTGTTTTGAACTTGATATTATTTAGAAAAAAATTGAAATAGACCTTGCTTTATGAAAATTGGCCATTTGCGTTTTTTTGCAACATTTTTAAGTGGGATGTTGAGAAATATTAGCCTGGTCAATTGCAATTTATTTCTTCAATTGAAACTTTATTTTGTTCTTACATTTTTAAATAATTCAAAAAATGCCTTCATAGTTGTGAACTGTATCTTTAAATAAAAATGTTAAGAAGTCATCCATCCATCCATCCATTCCATTATCCAAACCTCTTTGTCCTTATTAGGGTCACGGGGAGCTGGTAATTAAAAACTGGCTCAACTCACCCCACTCTCCCCATATGAAAATTAGTACATCTTATCTAAATCAGCTGAAATATTAAATGTTAAAGAATATATAATTATCTAACTTGGAAAATAGTAATAATACCTAGCACCAGATAATGTTCAGACCTATGAACAGTAAAGTCATTGTGCTATGTAAGACTTGCATATTACATTAATGTTGCTGAGCATTTTAGGTTTCCTGGTCTCCCTTTGTCTTGGTCATTCTCAAACGCCGGCTCAACTCCTGAGTCAAAACTGCGCAGCAGGATTTCTGTACGGATGAGAACAGATTTATTTTCACCTTACTGTATTATAATGAACAAAAACACATACCAACATGTGCTGCTGTACAGCTGAAATCTGTGCTTAAGTTTAACAAGTGTGCGTGTGTGTGTGTGTGTATTACTTGCCTTCTGCTCCCCTGCAGTGCTGCGAGACTTTGAGGTGAGTTCAAACAAGGAGAGCAGCACTCCAATCCCAAGGCCTATAGCCAGAACCAGGAAGATGCCCTTCATGCTATGTGCCCTCAGAGACGAGCCTTTGGCACTATCCGGTATACAGCTGCTGGCCCACCATTTAGTGCGCAGGTACGCTAGCTCCCCAGCCTCACTCAGCTGCAGGATGGCCACACTCAGGTTCTTCAGCATGGGAGATCCTGTTCCAAAACATACCGTGGCATTAAAACCATTCCACAAACATACCACTGCAAACAGCTCAAAACTGTTCTAAACAAATATGTGGATTTTGTTGTGAGAAACTACAGGGGATAGATTTTTTTCACTGGAGAAAGTGTTGATGTTTTTTTTTAAAAACCTGCTTAAATATGTTTGCCTCACCAAGAGGAGTTACAATGCTGTAACCTCTCATCCCGATGACCTCATGCGCCCGGACCAGTTCACAATGTCGTGCCACAGCTAAGTCCAAGGACACTGACTCTCCAATAAAAGCATAGTTTCCTTCCTTTGCTCTCTGGACACCCTCATCCATGGAGGACACAAAACTCTTTCTCCGCTCCATGTGCTCATAGATGCGACGGTAAGATGGGTTATTCGAGTTCTGCGCAAAAAGACAACAGGTTAGGAAATCTTTTCTGTAACATCTGGCAGGAATGAATCTGAGTAATCAGAAGAAAGTGCATATAATTCATGTGATTCGACCTTAAAGAAGGCGAGGGTGGAGGAGCCGGCAAGTGTTCCATATTCTATTACATCCTGATTAGCCAAGTCCTCAAAACCTTTAATCATGAGCGGTGCAGAGTCAGACCCCTGAGAGGAACTGAGGCTGGAAAAATAACAGGCCAGGAGCACGACGGCAAACAACCACCAGGTACAACTGATAACCCTTCCTGACACAGCTTTAGGGTGAGGGCCTGCACCTGCAGAAAGCAAAACAAATTAGAGGAAAAGATGTTAACCTTTCGTTATCAACGACAGGAAAAAATGATATACCAGTGAAATATATCTGACTATACTGGAAAATACATTATAGGGCTGCATATACCTGTTTTTAACGACAATCCATTTAAAGGTTATAAGTATATTATTGGTTATATCTTTTGATATGTAGGAGGTGCAGGCATGACTCTATAAGGATATGGCAGCAAGGACATTCTCCAAGTTTTGTTTTCTTACACCAAATCATCTCTAAAATAGAGCTTCACTTCCTGTTTGGCGTCTTCACCAGCAAATTTGTTAATGCACTACTTTGAAAAAATGTAAATGCTGCTAGCTAGACTATTTTCTGTTTATGGACAGCAGTGTTATTATCATTAAAAAAATTGTTAGTTTAAATAAAGCTGAAATAAAATAATTATTAGATGAAAAACACACTAACTGAAAATCAGAAAAATTGTGTCTCGGCAACTAAATAAAATAAGTTTAATTTGAAGCACTAAAATTACTAAAATAGCTAAAAAAGAATACAAAATACAAATAAACCTAAATAGTTTTATAAAACAAACTAAAACAAAAGGTCTGAAAAGCTAAAATAAAGCTCAAATAATATAAATATTAGATATAAATAATATATATCTTTAAATTTAATTTGAAGCATCTGGAAATAAATATTACTAAAACTGAAATAAAAATAAATTAAGCCTAAACAGTATTATTATTACAAATTAATATTAATAAAAAATAATAAAACCATTATAAAATCAAATAACAAAATTAAAATGAAAACAGAAAAAATAAAAACAAATGCTAATTCATAATATTAATAAAAACGATATAATAGTATATAAATACTACTAAATTAACATTGACAGAAATATCATTATTGTATATAAAACTTCCATTGTGCACCAATAAGGTTATGCAAAACAACTTTTAACATGCACAAAAAAAATTGAGTAGGCGATAACTGTTAGGCTTGATCTGAAATAATTTTGGTGAAGATTCCACAGATGTTGCCAGAACAGTAAGTAAACCAGATCAAAATGGCCATAAAATATATGGTGCATGGACACTGGAAAGATGATCAAATATTTTCTGCATTCAAAGGACCAGGACTTTGGGGTTTTCAGTGCATGACCCATAAAAACTGCTATAACATTCATTTAGATGATTACCCTGCAGACTTAAGGCTCCCGCAGCATACCACAAACTGTGGAGAAGAGTGATGCGATTTGGCTCCGTCTCAGGTTGACTCCATTCACATGGACTCAACCTTGATACAAAAAGACAAACGCAGAATTGAGTTTCAGAACTCTATTCAGAAACCATCCTGGAAAACATGACAGCAGTGCAGTACAGCATGAGTAAGGGCTCTTGTACTATGTGTCTCTGGTGTTCTCCTCCTTTCTCTGACCTTCCCACAATGCAGATGCAGACTGCAGTCACAAAGTATGCAATCAGGATGCCCAACCAGGTCTCCCCAGAGAAGGGGGAGAGGAAGTCAAAAAACCCGGCCTCTTCAGAAACGATATCTTTGCGGAGGAGGATACTGATTCCGGTCTGCATGTAAGGTTTTGTCATTCCCACAGCCTTCTCCCGGGCAGCAGTGAGAGTGAGGGGAGCCACGGCGAGATCAGCTTCCTGTGAACAAAACACGTGAAAGGTTTGACGCTATAGGAAGTATTAATATCACTGAGCTGCTTTTTGATTTATATGCATCAGTGCAATCCCAGTACTATTGTCTATTCTGTAAAGCACATCACATACCCCTCTAACAACCTCCCCAATCATTCCATTCCAGTTTCCACCTTCATCCTGTCGGCCGTACGCTCCATCCTTTACCAGGTGAACTTTATATTTGAAACCCAGCTTCTTCGCCAGCTCAGCGAGCAGATCCATACAGTAGCCTTCCAACTGCGAGCCCTTGCTCATTGTGTAGGGGTCTTGCTGAAATTAAAATATATAAATTGTTAATATAATCTAAAATTATATATTCATATAAATATTTGCTATTATTTATATTATTGCTAATATCAATTATATATAAAAAACTAATATTTCATAATTTTTTTACTTATTTTTAACCTTACCTTTATGGTGGTAATTATCAGCTCTTGCCTTGCTGAAAATGATAATAAAATCTGATTAATATAATTATTATAAATATACATTTATATACAGTATTGTTCAAAAGGTTGGGTTGTAAGATTTTTTTTTAAAAGAGGTATCTTATGTGCTCACCAAAACTGCAATTATTTGATAAAAATTATATGAAATGGTTATCATTTAAAATAACTGGTTTCAATTTGAATATATATATATAACATTTTTCGAAATATCAATATTGACAACTGTCGTGTTGCTTAATATTTTTATGCAAACAGTTATACATGGTGAATAGAACGCAATTCATTTCAATTCTATTTCCTTGCTGAAAACAATTCATTTCTTTTTCTAAAATTCTAACTTTTCAATGGAAGTGTAGATAATACTAAGATCTCATCACAGGACCCTGTTCATAACGTCAATAAGAATTTCAGTTAAAACAAAAGGTTGAATGAAATGGATTGAAGTCGATACTACTGTCCTACTGAGTAAACACATTTGAAAGCCTCAGATCTGTTCAAGAGTGTGTTTGTTCAAAAGTGACCTCAAGTTGACACAGAGAGACGTGGCCAAGATTTCAGTGGCTCCTCTATTGATCTGCCAAATCAGTTCTCTGGCTGGGAGTCTCGTTTCCTGCTGCATTTGAGTCACAAATAGATCCATCTTAAAGTAGCCAGAGTCATCAGAGAACCTTTTGTTTGGCAGCAATCTTTAGCGAAAAAGCCCCATCCTCGATCAGTCTGCGAATCTCTGGGAGATGATGAGTGAATGGCACGGCTGCGTCCGGGTTTCCGGAACCCGCAACGTTTGACTGTGTTTTTATTCTTTCTTAGAAAAACAATCTCATTGCAGGCCTGAACTGTGACTAATTGGAGTTACTGTTTTTTTTTCCACTTGATCACGAAGGCCTGGTAAGGGCAGTCAAAGAGTATCTGAAGCTAAAGTTCGGCGAAGCCCTCAGGACTCCATCAGCACCATAAAGTGATGTTGACACTCATCAGCTCCTCCTATTGAATTTATGACAGACACAGAGGGTTCTCGACATGCTGTCATAGCTTGGCTTGTCTTAAACACTGTTCTGCTTGTTCAAGGCTTTGAATTGATTTATAACTATTTTTGAGAAGGTTTCAGCTGGCTGACGTCCTCTCTGTCAGAATGGGGATTGAAGTGTGCCAAGCAGGATGTGGTCACTATCTTTGATGATGTGTCCAGCTGACTGTTCAGCCATTTATCATATGACAGGCCTGTGAAATTCAAGAACTTCATGCGGCGAGGACAAGACGAGTTGGCACAGATTTCATCATAGCTGCTGTTTATGAATTTACACGGGATGCTGTAAAAGTAATGCCTTTACTGTATTCCTTGCAGAAACAGAACTGATTCTATATAAGAAATAAAATGATTTGCTGCGTGATGCCATTACATCATAACATTTTCACATGAGACAAAAACACAGTAACTGCAGAACAAGAATATTTATCTTTTACATTACATTATATCAACTTTAGAAATACCTGCTATGCAGACCTCTGTGCCCAGCAGCAATACTACGCATAAAGAGACAATTCCCAACATGTTGCTGATTCTGACCTGCAAGCCAAACAATCGGACTGTTTATATTTGAACACATTTTTAAACATTTATAGATTACAATATTTATATGTATTTACATAAAAAGGTCTTATTACACTTACAATATTAAATGTAATATTAAATTATGTATAGTCTATTTAATACAACTCACAATACTACAGTCATCTTTCTACAGACTATTTAGTATTAATAAATGTAATAAGTGGTCAGTATGTCCTTTAAATTATATATATGTGTGTGTGTGTGCATTTTAAAATGTAAAATCATATAATATGCATATATAAATATACATAACATGTACAATCAGATTTTATATGACTTCTTTATATTTTGTTAAAGTTACTGACAGTACTAATACTACAATGTGACCACCAATGTATTTTCAGAGCTTCCAACATTCTTCAAATCAGACGGACATTACTGACTTTATAAGCATCTATCAATCAAACAGCAACCCCGCAGTCTCACACTTACCATTATGTCTGCTGTGAAATTTCACTGCTGTGGCTGAACTGACACTGATGCCGATCAAGACAGTGCTGTGCTTTGCAATAATGAATTAGAGGGTTCTCCCTAAAGGCTTGGGAAAAGCCAATGGGTTTTGGGGGGTGGAGAAAGTCATCCTAACGCTTATTATGAAACGTGGGTTGATTTTTCTGGAGCAGGATGAATTCTGGATCTGACATAGGCCTACTTCCAGAATATGTTAGATAGAGACGATATAGAAAATTACATTTGTGTCTAATTTTAGTGTTTTAGGTCAGTATGGCCTAATATTGAACACGTTAACTGGCGTGACCTCTAACAGTGTATGTGGGAAAAATGATAACGCATAGCATAAAGTAAACAAAGATCACATATACAGTACATTAATAGATGGTCTTCAAATTCTGATGAAAAAAGAAAATATTAATTAATCTCAGATTGTTTAAAAAAATGACAAAATAAAATAGCAATGCTATTAATAATATGGACAAAAACACACACACACACAAATCACTTACAGTATCATTAAAAGATGGTCTTTATATTCAAAGGAAAATAGAAAGCGAAAATATGTTTAAAACATAATGATAGCGAGCGAATCGATGCTGAGGATAGTAGTAATAACAACAATACTAATATTATTATTTACCCTTTCATGCATGAATTATGATAACCTCAGTCAGGATTTTTATTGCTCTTAGGGCATGAAAAACTATAAAAAATTTTTTACAAATGTTTCAAAGAGATCTTCAGATGTCCACTTGAGTGGACAGCATGCGGTTATGGTTTAAACTGAAGATATAATATATTAAATATAAGACAATAATCAAACAGATAAAGTATGTGAATTTAACAAACTAATCAATACAATTATATCAAATCATGTGAAAACTATAAAATATATAAAAAATATATATATATGAAAAATATTGCAAAGGCTTCATACAACTTCATACAAGTTGCACTTCACGTATCTTTGATATTAGAACATGAAGACATGATTCCATCGGAATTCTCTACAGCCTGTCAAGGTACAACTGCGGAAACCACTCAGATGCTCCCTCCAGTGCACCAGAGTATGGATATTTACCCTTTTTTATTTGTTTATTCTGATTATGTTCAAAATGGACATGCACATTTCTATCATAGCCCTCCTCTGAGAAAACCTAGTGATACATTTTTTCAGTCTTATCTGAAATGATCAGTGTTGGGGGTAATGCATTACAAGTAACATGCATAATACATTCAGATTACTTTTTTGATGTTACAAGTAAAGTAATGTGTTACAAGTAACATGCATTACCTAATCAGATTACTTTTTGATCTAACAAGTAATTAACTACAAGTAATGTGCATTACCTAATCAGATTAATTTTTGATGTAACAAAGAAACACATTACAAGTAACATGCATTACGTAATCAGATTACTTTTGATGTTATGAGTAAAGAAACGCATTACAATAACGCACATTACATAATCAGATTACTTTTTGATGTTATGAGTAAAGAAACGCATTACAATAACGCACATTACATAATCAGATTACTTTTTGATGTTATGAGTAAAGAAACGCATTACAATAACGCACATTACATAATCAAATTACTTTTTGATGTTATGAGTAAAGAAACGCATTACAATAACACACATTACATAATCAGATTACTTTTTGATGTTATGAGTAAGGAAAGCATTACAAGTAACATGCATTGCGTAATCAGATTACTTTTTGATGTTTTGAGTAAAAAAACGCATTACAATGATGCGCATTATGAAATCAGATTACTTTTTGATCTAACGAGTAATGCACTACAAGTGTCATACATTATGTAATTACATAACTTTTTTTGATGTCAATGAAAATTACATTCTAATAATAACATGTATTTACAGTAGATTAAGTTTTAAGTTTCAAAAACAATATTCACATTATAATTATGAATTGTAGCTGAAATATATCAATTGATGCATGACGTCCCCTTCAGTGGACATGTGATTAATCAGAGTTTTCTGTCAATCTAAATTCAAAACTTGGAAAATTTTACTGTGATATGACTCATTAGATATTGCTTGATGCTGCAATATTTTATTTATTTTTTTTACCTACAAGAGTCTCCTAGGATAGAAGGAATGGGTAGATATTCTGGAGCAACTTGGCATGTCTGACTGACCCGTGGCCATCTTGGTTTGGAGGGGGAAAATTTTTAAACACAACAGCTTGCCACTTGGTTGCAATTTATAGGATGATGCACCAGGGTCCAATGAAGAGGCTGATGTGCAACTTTGCCATAAAAACCCGTGCAAATTCAAGAAAATGCTTTTTTAATAGCTGTCCACTGTAGTGACCAATATGCGTGAAAGGGTTAATAATAATGATAATAATAATCGCATTATTGTTATTAGCTATTATGTCAACTATAGTCGAGAAATCGTGTTTTTCCCCACAATAAACCATACAATCCACGGGCGTTTTATGTACCTTGTGAACACAGAGTGTATGTGCGCAAACAGATTAGGGAAGTCTGTGTTGTTTTTCTCCTCGCTCTCAGTCTCTACTGGCTTCAGATCGACTCCACGGCCTCGCGATGAGCCTTTAGACCAATGACAGAGCAGTGCGCACGCTGCGCGCGCCAATTGCAAACACAACGCCGAGAATTCGCCTTTTTTTCTAAAGGGGCGTATTTTTCTTGCCAATTTAATTACAAACCAACATTCAATGCACACGATACACTCTGCAATAATGTCAGGCGCCTATTTGAAACACTCGAGTACCGTGTCAAAGTGATAGTGTTGTGTAAACACCCGTGATACTTGTTTAGAAAGGTTTTTGTGGGAGGTCTCATCAATGGAGGGTTGAGGAAGCCCGTCTTGCTACAGAAGAGGACGCTGTCGCTTCCCGGACCTGGATATGACCGGCATTCTCTTTCGTTTCGAGCGATCGATAAAACAGTAAGTTTGTTGATTTATTTGCAATGCTTTCTGAAAAGTGTAGCGTCGCAGGGGCAGACAGCGCTGCGGTTGCCTGCTTGCACTCTCTAAATATGGCTCCAAATCTGAAAGGCGCTTATTTACTAGCTGCTTTGCTGACTGTACACGGCGATTTATTGCATTCAAAGGCTTTTTCTCTGCAGATACGCACACGGCATGCAAACTTGGAGATAGCTATAGCGTCAAATGCAACTTTCTGTCGTTTGGTTGATCAAGTCTAAATAGAACATATTTAACCGTCAGAGTTTGTTATCGGGAAAACAATCAAGGTTGAGACTGTCCATCAGCTCTGCTAAAATGGCTGACTCGTCTGTCTCGCTTCAGTTCAGGATCTATGTTCAGGATTGGTATTTAGCGCTCTGCAACCGAACTACGTCAACTGGGGCGAGAAACACTGAAGGTCTGCCCGGTGATTGGCTCGAACTATTCACGTGATATGTGCGTAGCACCCTATTGGTTCGCCTGATATATATTAATATTTAATGTTTCAAATGGAGTGACATGCATGCTGTAAATCTGTATCTACTCTTTTTTTTTTAAGTAAATTATTTTTTGTTTACAATAAATAATTTACTTTTAATTTTTATGTTACAGCAAACACTACAAAGGAGCAGAGTAGCTGGCACATTTTACAGTTAATATTCTATTATGTACAGATGTTAACACGTATAATTGCTAAAACAACTTGAGAAGCTTTGCAGGACTAAGGTTTTTATGTTTTAAGGCAAGACACTACAGGTGAACAGGTGAATGAATTATATCATCAAATGTTTTGCCTCGATAAATCACAGTGCACTGAGACAGTTTTGTATTATACTTGTTATGCTTAAATATGCATATGATGCATTGTCTAATGATACATGCAATAATTTGCATGCATTTCTTTAATGAAAATTAATAAAGCCAGAATTGTTTTTATTTTTGCTGACTTATTAGACTTCAAGGTTTTTAAAGAGGCAATTTTGGATATTTTTTTAATCACTCCATAAATCTGCCAACTGTCAATAGCCTATATATATATATAACAAATATGCTAATTATAAATTAACAATGTCTTCTTTAAAAAAAAATAATAATAAAATAAAATTGGAAAGGTTGGTGTATGTACATGCTTCTGAAGTAAGATCAGTTAATCAGGAATAAAACTCAATGTGAGAAATAAAATTATGTAATCTAATTCAAATCTACTGATGCAAAAAGATAAAGTGTAATAGAACAAATAAACACTTAAATGTGTGTTTTGGATGTTTTCTTTTCACTAGTCTGAAAGAATACATGTTCTAGAAGCAAAATGTAGCGATAGTCCAAAACTGACCAGTGCATGAAATGGTTTGGCCTGTACTCTCTTGCCTTAAGTTTTTTCAACAGTATCTGCTCAATATTTGTAAGAAATATTTAATAAACATTTATTTACATTAAGAGGACAACTCCAATGAGGAAGTTAAGAAAACGAGTTGGCCAGTCCAGGGATGGAGGCTTTGGGAGAGGAATGGTCAGAGGAGACAATCTGGGTCAAGTTGGTCCGTCCAGCCAGGTGGACACTTTACTCTGTCCACCTTCTCCATGCAGACTGAACCTCTCTACAGCCAGAGACACACTTACATATGCACAGGCTCAGAAAATGGTGGAGATTGAGCTGGAAGGAAGGCTCCACCGGATCAACATCTGCAACCAGCTCTCTGTCGTAACCGAGGACGAGATGCTGGCTCAGGATCTTACAGAGTACAACAGTAACAAAGAGAACAGTGAGCAGAGACGGGGAAACAAACAACCCACATCTAAAAGCGAGCGGAAAGATGGCAAACACGCAGCCAAAAAGAGATCAAGCTCTCAGTATGGCTTGCGAAACCAGGTCGCCCATATCCAAACCCCCTTGCCTAAGCCTACGTTTCGTAAGGTGGACACTTTCACGGCTTCAGAGGCTCCTCCTCTTCCTGTGGCTTATTACCGCTACATGGAAAAGTCGGGTGAGGAGCTAGACAACGAAGCAGAGTATGACATGGATGAGGAGGACATGGCTTGGCTAGAGATGGTCAATCAGAAGCGTGTGTCCGATGGACATGCCTCGGTCCCCCCTGATACATTCGAGTTACTGATTGACCGACTTGAGCGAGAGTCCATTTTGGAGACCCGGAGCCAGATGCTGTCCCAGAGCACTATTGACGAGGATGCCTACTGTTGCGTTTGCCTCGACGACGAGTGTCTCAACAGCAACGTCATCCTGTTCTGCGACATCTGTAACCTCGCCGTGCACCAGGAATGTTACGGGGTGCCTTACATCCCTGAGGGCCAGTGGCTGTGCAGGCGCTGTCTGCAGTCCCCTTCACGCCCCGTCGATTGTGTCCTCTGTCCGAATCGGGGAGGTGCATTTAAGCAAACCAGCGACGGAAGTTGGACCCACGTCATCTGTGCTATATGGATCCCTGAAGTGTGCTTTGCCAACACCGTGTTCCTGGAGCCCGTGGAGGGAGTGAAGAACATTCCTCTTGCACGATGGAAGCTCACCTGTTACCTGTGCAAACAGAAAGGCAGGGGAGCATCTATCCAGTGTCACAAAGCGAACTGCTACAGGGCATTTCACGTCACTTGTGCCCAGAGAGCGGGTCTCTACATGAAAATAGACCCCGTGCGGGAGACTGGTGCCAATGGCACTACTTTTACTGTGAAGAAGACTGCTTATTGCGAGAATCACTTGCCTCCTGGCAAAGGTACTGAGGGGGATGAAGACAATGGGTTGGTTGGGGGCAGGGGTAACAGAGGTCAAAGGTCATACACATTAGGCCCTCCGCTGCAGCAAAACCAGAATGGGAGGAAAAAAGGTTCAGCCGCACAACAGAAGAAAACAGGGACCTCACGGAAGACAGGAGTGCCGCTTCTGCTGGTGCCGCAGATACCTTCCTTTAGGTAAATGTTTTCGTCTGGTCTTTTGTTTGTTATGTCTGGTCTTTTGATCTTACTTCACTGTAAGCATATAGCAGAACCTTATCTTCAGTCAGTGTGGAACTGACTTAATTCTAGTGAATGTTAAATTGATCAAAAGTCACAGTAAAGAATTTTACTTTGTAACAATTTCTATTTCAAATAAATGCTGTTTTTTTGTCATCTTCTATACATCAAAGAATGCTGAAAAGTATTACAGTTTCCAGAAAAACCTTAAAACGGCACAACTGTTTTCTACATGGATAATAATAAGAACTGTTTCCTGAGCTCCATATCAGGACACTGAAAACTAGGGCTGAAAATTCAGCTTTGTCATTGACAGTTATTTTATATTTTAATAATATTTTACAGTATTACTATTTTTACTTTATTTTTGATCAAGTATAAGAAACATTTAAAAAACAAAACTTACTAACACTAAGCTTTTTATTGGTCGTAGTGTAATAAATGTTACGGCAATAATGGCAAACAAATATATGCTTTAAGCATTACTATTGGGATACATCAAGGTGCTTTTGATGGTGAACTTGACCTTCGGCCTTCTCATCCTGTTAAAAAAGTAATTCTCAATACTGGCTGACTTGTTAAAGTCCTTTACCAGCACATTTAGGTCTAGCTCTATTCAAATATTGAACACTCAATTTTTACATGGACAAAAATAAACTGAATATCCTGTGTTACTTTAGACATGTATCATAACCAAAGAAATATAGGTTGTGAATGTTTCATTTAGAATTTATCAGTTGGCCTTTGTCGTATTTTTTAAATAGGCTCAACAAGATTTGCACAGGGGTTTCTGTTGAAAGGAAGAATCAGTTTATGCAGAGGCTCCACAATTACTGGCTGCTAAAGCGTCACTCTCGTAATGGAGTGCCGCTCATCCGCCGGCTCCATTCTCACCTACAGGCTCAGAAGTCTGAGCAGGTTAGTGGGCTGTAACACATTACTAGGGGTGTAACAGTATACCAATGCCACCGTTCGGTTCATATCATGGTTTTGGAACCAAGGCTCGATTCGTTTTGGTTCTGCTGTGGAGGTAGGGTTCATAGCATGGCACCATTAGAATCACTTATATTACCTCCTCGCAGCATCGCCAGCACGGCCTCCTAAGGTCATAAGATAACCAAGAACGTTCAAGTTAGGTACTGTATTCATAACACTTTAGTAATCTCATGACTTATTGACAACGTAACTGCAACTGCAAATTTTTGTAAATAATATTACCCACAGTCTATCAGAAGTCCTTTTGTTAATATTTGTCTGTGATTATTCGGTAATCATCTGTCCACTAGCATGTACGCTTGATAACACATCTTTAAAATATTACATATTAAGATGCTCAGTACCGAACTTGGATGTTTTCATTCATGTAAATATTAATATTGTAAATGTTTCTATTTTTGATAGTATTTGCCACATCCCAACGAAAACAGGAATTTTACATTTAGGATTGTCACAACGTAACTTATCTTTTAAAAAAAAAATTATTAATGGCTAGCATTTTTGATATTGTTGTTCATGCTGGTATTTGTTAAAATAAATGTAAAGTTATTAATGACTTTGAATTCTTCATTCACTTCTGTTGAAATAGCCTTTAAAATAGTTTGGGCAAATAAGGACATAAATTAGTTTAGCTACTCACGTCTGTCCAAATAAAAAATACATTTAGAAATAAAACCGACACCAACACACAATTATCTTATCCACAACGTTACTTTGACGTAGCAGTTACTACTTGACATCATCACAAAGCTGCGTTGTGGCGACGAAATGGAATTTCACTTTTCCAGTTGCCATGATGTAATTAGTTTCGTTGCCAGTGGCACAACGAAAGTTTTTTCGTCAGATTACGTTGCAGTTATGTAACAGTTGTGGATTTTACAGCAACTAAAGTCTAAAACTTCATATTTAATCGAGTGAACTTTTGTACATCAGTCTGTCCTAGAACTGGATAAGGTACACGAAACAGGAATTATATTTTTGTGTTTTTATTTTTTATTTTATTCAATCTTATTTACTGTGTCTATGTCTACTGTGAAATGTCGTATTTTGTTTGTAAAGATGTAGTGTGAAAGAAACATACTGTTATGCAAGAAAATATTCAGATATTGTCTGACAATAAAGTTTACAGAAAGATCTATAAAATCATTATGGCCAAATGCGTTTCAGCTGTCTCAGAAGGAGGCGGGCTAGGCCAAGAAAGAATGTATCGCGGTATGCGCCGTGGGTAGTGTATCGCCGTTATTCGGTTACACCCCTACACAGTGTGCTTTATTAAGAGTGTAAATAAAATGTACTTCAACTATGAATAACCAAGTCCACACAGAATCTGTGCCTGCAGAAAACGCTGTCGATTTCTACAAATTTGCAGCACTAGTCATCACATTTTACCTGGCCTGTGTTTGTTTGTTTATTAAATATTATTGCTAGTTTAATCATGTTTTCATCTTTTAGTAACACATTTTCCTTGTTAAAATCAAGGAATTTTCTGCAGAATTCTGCTAATTTTTCCCCAAAATCAGAGCAGAAAAAGTCTACATAGGACAAAAGTTTAATTTATCCGGTGTGTTATTAGACCCAGGGTTGCTTGTACTGTATGTGCATTGTCTTCACAGATTTTTCTCTTTATTCCCTTTTAGAGAGAGCCAGATGCAAAGTTGCAGGCTGTTAGAGAAGAGCTAAAGTATTGGCAGAAGCTTCGTCAGGACCTGGAAAAAGCTCGACTTCTTATTGAGCTCATACGAAAGAGAGAGAGACTTAAAAGGGAACAGGTGACACAGATCCTTTCATGTCTCTGATGTTCTTTTGTTACATTCTCAAGGCCCGTTCTCTGCTAACCATCACTTATTGCCAGAACAGGCCTGAGGTAATTACTAATTCACAGCATTGATTTAATTTGGCTCTCTTCTCTCGTAAGATGAAACTTCAGCAGGCTACCCTGGAGCTGCAACTTACCCCTGCGCTGGTGTTTCTGCACTCTACACTTGAACAGCTGCAGGAGAAGGATACTGATCACATTTTTACCACACCTGTCGATTTGAAAGAGGTGAGGAAATAACAGACATTTTTATTTAATTTCAATTCTATTTTATTTTAACACTTTTTGTTGTTGTTTTAAATCACTTTAAATTTAGCATATTTAAAGCTGCGGTAGGTAACTTTTGACGCTCTAGCGGTTTATAAACAGAACTGCTTGCGTCTTGCGGAAGAACATCGTAGCCGGAACTACTTCTCTCGGTTTATGTCTATGAAGAATCACAAAGGTACTGGGTTACTCCGCAGCGGTACCCCCGAAGCAATCTAAACTAGTCCGAATATAAACACTTATTATAGGTGCACCCTAGTGATTCAGGACAAGCTAAAAACACGGTTTGGAAAATGGATTCATGGTGTACTCGCTTATTATATACATTTTTCTACATTTTGAACACAAACAAAGTTAAGGACCGCAGCTCTGATTGGTTGTTTCTTACCGGGAGCGGATGAATTTCTGCAAATGGCAATAGGACCACTGGGAGGAGCCAGAGAAGGTTGATTTTTTTCACAGATTATCTGTCTCATATTCTACTGTCAGGACATAATGACAGGTTTAACAAATATGTAAAAAATATATTTTTACAAAAGTTACCTACTGCAGCTTTAAGATGTCAGAGATAATTAAAATGAATGACAATAAAATTTATGTATAAATAACTGAAAATGTTGCAATTTTATAAATATTGATGAAAATGAAATTGAAGTCATTATTATAAGGGCTAACTGGACCATGCTAATCCCCCAAACTTTGCAGTAGTTCAAACTGTCATTCATCAGGCTGGGCTAACTTGCTAATTTTTTTTAAACCATTGATAGACATAAATAATGTATATCTTTACATTAGAAATTTGAAGTTTACAAAAAAATTTAGCAGAGCTATTTTTAATGTTCCTGTTGTGTACATTAGCGTTTGTCAAGACTGATTGGCCTTTTTATTTTAAGTGGGTAAGGAAAATCCTTATTTGCCATTTCGTCTTTTAAATATTTTCCTAGGTTCCAGACTATCTAGAGTTTGTTTCTGAGCCGATGGACTTCTCTAAGATGTGTGACAAGCTGGAGGCCCATAAATACTCCTCAGTGGCTGACTTGGAAAGTGATTTCAATCTCATGATATCCAACTGTCTGAGGTACAACTCCAATGACACAGTGTTCCACAAAGCTGCCATGCAACTTCGAGAGGTGGGCGGAGCTATTCTGAGACACGCCCAACTTCAGGCTCTCAGCATAGGCCTCGATCCCATCACAGGCATGCACCTGCCAGAAAAGCCCAGTTCACACAATGCCACAGTCTCCTGGTGGGATGAAGGTGAGCTTCTTTCCAATGCCAAAAGTCACCCAAACAGTGTTCAGTCTTTAAATGATGTGATTAAATATTCTGAAGTTCAAAACAATTTGCATTCTGTCATTATCTAATCACCTTCAGGTTATTTAAAGGTTTAAATAAAGGATTAAAAACACCAAAAATGTAGCCCATGGTGCCTGAATATTAATTATAAAAAAATGTCTTACAGTTGACTTGCTGTTGGACCCAGAAAATCGTATGCACATGTCTACCGAGGACCAGCTGAAAATACTGCTGGACAAACTGGATCTGGTGTCTTCTATGCGCACCAGCGGAGGTCGCACAAAACGCATGCGACTGCTGCGCAGAGAAATTAACAGCCTCCGTTACAAAATCAGCCACCAGGACCGCAACTCACGACTGCTGAATGGGAAAATTAAAGAGGAAAAGAGCGATGAGAAGATGGATTACATGACCTCCAATACAGGTAATGCAAAGTAAATCGTGTCAGAATAAAAAAAAAAAAACTGAATCACTGATAAAAAAGGATCACCCCCTTCTGTCAGTATTTTATTGAACCGACCTTTTGCATCAATTATAATTTTAAGTCTGTTGGGATTATGTTGTCACATGCACACAATTACCACTCTTTATGACCATGAATTCTTGCAACCGCTTGAGTTCCAGAGTTGCTGTAGATCTTGGTTGCCTCTCCGACCAGGTTCCTCCTGGCTCTTTCATCCAGTTTCGAGTGACGTCCTGATCCAGGGAGGGTCTGTGTTGTACCAAATACCTTCCACTTTTTAATAATAGACTTCACTGGGCTTCTAGGCATTCAGTTGAACTGCAAGGACTGAAATGCTCCAGGAAAGCTCTTTTCAGGCTGAACTAATCAAAATGACCAAAGCTGATCACAGATGAAAGTCAAATGGCATTTTGTGCCATTGAGAAGGTGATTAGCTACACTTGATTGAGTTTACAAGTTTACAAGGGTGATCCTTTTTCCAACTCTGTGATTCAGTTTTTTCTTCTTACATGTTGGTGTTATGTCTTTCACTTGGATGTTAGAAGTTTAAATGAGTGAATACAGCTGGATAAAACAAAAACGGTGTTCAACTTCATTTCAGACTGCAAAACAACAAAATGTAATTATTTTAAAGAGGGCTATTCTTTTCCAGGCCCACTGTTGATGCCTCAGTTTGCCTCAGACCATTTGCACCTTAGTAAAAAAAAAGAAAACGCGACTCTTTTCCATATCTGAAACTTCATATTTTGTTGTGACCTTATATCTGGCAATTTTCCTTTTGAGCTTTTAGTTTTATTTAAATACTATAGTACTATTATTTTAATATTTAAATTTTTCTTTTGAACTTTAGTTTAAGTTTCAGTAGTTTTATGTGCTTTTGCGGTTTTTATTTTATTTTATTTTTTATATTTTTTTTATATATTTATATATTTATATTAAGCTTTATATTTAACTATTTTAGTTTTAGTTTGAGTCATTGTAGCATTTCAGCTTCAGCTTAATTTATTTCAGTTAGTTGCCAGTTTGGTTTGTCAGTTTAGGTTTTTCATTTAAGATTAAAATTTTATCTGGTTTCAGCTTTATTTTATTATTAAAATGTTTTAATAGTTTAAGTTAATAACAATAGATAATATTATTTTACACTGTCTCAAATGACCTTTTTTTTTTAAGTTGAGGCACAACTGAGCTTTCATAGTGGACCACAGCAGAAAACCATACGTCAAGTGATGGAAAATTACTGTTTTTAATTAAAATCTTATGAATTAATCATTTATTTATTTCCATAGCTGAAGATCCCAAGAAATCATCATTGCAGAAAGAGCAAGAACCCACTTGTCCGGCCTTTTCACCTTTACCTGGAGATGCTCCACCAAACCCACCTATCTTCAGCCTTGAGACAGGGCGGACCACCACAGCACAGTCAGATAAACCTGGCAGCAGAAAACAGAGGGCAAAAGCAAAAGAAAGGGGCCTGAAAGAAAATCACGATCAGACTTTAGAAGAAGACAAGAACTCCAACCCTGTGATGAGGGTTTCCTCGACAAAGAGCCCACCTGACTCCCCCAAAATGGGTGTGGGTCGTCGAACAGCGATCCTCTTCAAGAAAGCTAAAAATGGAACTAGACTGGCAAAGGACAAGGCTGTTTTATTGCAAAATGGAGTAGGCAAAGCTGAAAATGATGCATTGTCGGAGCAGGCCACACCAGCCAAATTATTGTCACCAGCCCCAAAATCGCCCTCTCCGTCCCCTCACCAGCTGAGATCCAGAGGACTAAGTTCATGCTCAGACAGCGAAGGAGAAAATGCCCAGTCTCCACCTGAAGAGAACGGTACTGGAATATCTTTACCAAGGCGATTACTCAAGTTTATTGACCAGTGATTTAAAAGCTGTTCTCCACGATGTGCTTAATATGCTAAAGTGCTCTAATGCTCTTTATTTAGGCTTCACAAATGGACTCAAGAGACACAGCGGCAACTCATCAGATTCAGAAAGCTGCACTCCCACCTTCCCAGCACACAGGTAATGGATGCTGTCAGCACTCTGAACTGAGGGATTTAAATTAGAGGTGCTCCGATTGATCGGCTGCCGATCACTGTCGGCCTTTGGGAAGTTTGATTGGCAGTCTCTATAAAGTCCGAGCTCATAAACCGTTCTCAACCTGACGGTGCACCGGCATGCCGTGAGCCCTTTGCCATGATATGCAGTGGCTCTGTCCCAATATCTGTTCGGCACGTGGGAAATAATTATAATGCATAACGATAACTGTTTATTTGCAAATTAAGCGTCATGTTTACAAATACAAATTGCATTTTAAAAAATTTATTTAATTTAGAATTTATACACACAATACATTACAAAGTTTACTGTATATATGTTTATGCTCATGTTTTCTTGCTGGATAAAATATGTATCCATCTCAAATGCAACAGCAGGTGTTCAAGTTACAAACAAGAGCTTTGTATTTTAAAAATATATGTCTTTAACCTGTTAACTGTCACTCACGTTTTTGAAGATAGACATGAATGTGCATGATACAAACCTAAATTTTTATAATTCATGACTGAAAACATTTTGTAACATGATTTTGATGTACCATTTACATGGTAATACAATGTCTGATTTTAAAATGGGTTTTAAAGGATGAATTTTGAGATTTTATGTTTTCAAGTGATATATAACTTCTGATGATTTCTAAAATGTGATAGAGAAAAAGGCAACGAGGAAGTCTTATTTTTAAACAAAGGTCAAAGCTCCTTTTGTAATGTAGATTTCTGAGGGTGCATTCTTGTCATAAATTCATCTATTACTTTTCCTACATAATTTTTTACAAAAAATATTGGTAAAATATATATTTGGGAGTCTTAGACCTTTCCAATGATATATAGGTTGTCAAGATTAGATTAGATTTGTTTGTAATATAGTATAGTCAACGTAGGCGTCCTGTATACGGGATGGGGTGACATTTAACAGGTTAATATTTGCTGCAGTTCCTCACCTCCAAAACGCAGTCGTGGTAAACCAGCTCTCAGCAAAGTTCCTGTTGGTGAGGAGGAGAACGGTGTTTCCAATGCAAGTGAGTACAACAAAGATCTTATACTATATTGTTCTTTTTTTTTTTTTTTTGGTCAACTATCATTTTCGTTACTTTTTTTCTAGGCAAAGAAACTTATCAGAATGATGAGATGGAACCTCTTACCTTGGTTTGGGCAAAATGTCGCGGATACCCCTCATACCCTGCAATGGTAAGGATCACACGGGCACTTGAATATATGGTTTGGTATATTCAACCTATCCTAGCTTAAAGTAATGATGCTTTTCAACAGATTGTCAATCCTAATATGCCCCGGGAAGGAATTCTTCACAACGGCATCCCCATCCCTGTGCCTCCTACAGACGTTTTGGATCTGGGTCAACGCAGAAAGGAGGAGACCGATGAGAAGCTCTTTCTTGTGCTGTTTTTTGATACAAAAAGAACCTGGTAAAGTGAAACACACATTTCATGAAACACATTTCAAACCAGCAAGTCTGTTTTAAGCCTATCAAAGTCATTGTTTTATTATTAATTGACGATCAGGCAGTGGCTGCCGTTGGACAAGCTCCATCACATGGGCATTGACGACACTGTAGACAGATTACGTCTGATGGAGGGCAAGAAACCGAATGTGCGCAAGTCAGTGCACAGGGCGTATGACCGGGCGATGACACACCTGAGCCAAGTGAAGGAAAACTCAACCTTTAACTCCTCAAATTTTATATAGAGGATTTCTATTCAATGTATTGGTAAACGGACTGTAAGGTACCAGTGAAGACACGTTCAGAACATTCAGTTGTTTATTGGTTTTTATTCCAGTGAAAGGCTGATTCATAAGCTTATTTTTATTTATTTAATAAGTCTTCTGTCTTATTTTCCTACCATCCATAACTCACTTTTAACCTTCTCATTCAACTAAGATTTTTAAGAATGTTTTAAATTCACTTGTTGTGATTGCACTTATTTCTTCTGTATGTTGAAAATGTTTTGCCACTCGTTTTTATTGAACGTGAGCTGATCGTATCACTCATGTTGCCAATGTGCCAAGGGTGTTCAGGCAACAAAGTTCAGGAGCTAGATGCCTTTTGTAACACTTAACTTCGAGCTACTGGTTAATCATTCTAGCATGATCATATATGCTTTTCGTCTTTATCAGATTCCAACTTCTGAGCGTCTGGTGTTTAACTACCATGACAGTTTTAACCTACTGTGAGATGCCATTGAATGGAAATAGTCATATATTTGGCAGTGCTTATACCCAGCACCTGTTTTGTGTCCTTTAAGTTAATATGTGCTGTTTATTTGAAAGAAAAAGGATGTGTCTGTTGACGAGATTGTAATTGTCGGTGGAGAAGATCAGTGTGTAAATATAAATGCATGTAGAAAATATGCAGATGCGTTTTAAAATCTGAAATGTAAATTAATGGCAAACTTTGTATATGTCATTTTAATTTATTTGGAGTGGTTATGGAAAAGTTATTTAATAGTAATTGAGAAGGTTAAATTGAACAGCTCTGTTGAGCTTTATATTATTCAGAAAGCATTACAACTTTAATGCAATTGTTCCTTAGTGGTCTACAGTGAGAGAACATTATAGAATAAAATACTATGTAGTCTCTTAGATCATGTATGTAGAGTAAAAAAGAAATGTTTTTTAAAGCCTGTGGGGAAAAAAGCTAATAGTACCAAACAGAAAAAAAATTGTCTGAAACAGTATTTTCTCAAACGAGAAATAAAAACACTGTCGAGCCGATGTTTCCCTGTATGACATCTGTTTACAAGCTGAACTTGAGTAATACATCTTGATCTTGATACACTATATTTAGCCTTCACGTAAGTAAATAAGATTTCAAAATACAACATGTACTTTGAGCTACCTCAGATTTATTCCAGCACCAATATATTACTCCTCTTGAATACACATTTTTATGTAGTTCTCCAAAAACCATACAATGAGGATTTTCCTGTTATGCCCGTTGGTTTAAATCTAACATATTTTGGTGGTTTCGATATTATCAGATAGGAATAAATGTCACAATTCATGACTGGCATGTCAAACAGCAAACAAACCAATATATACAACAGTAAGCCACACGTATCGTGCAGTAACCTAACAAAGACAAAAATAAAAGAACATTAATCCCATGGTAAGGACGTCATTTTATGATCTTCTGATGTTTCAGATCATGTTATTTTCATTTATTAAAATGGAGCAAGATTTGGTCTGTTTGGTTTCAAGTAGAAAACCATATAAGACAAAAAGTCAAAAACAATTAAAATAAGTCACAAGTACAATGAACAAAGGTGCAGTGCAAGCTGATCAGACCATGATGAACAGCTCATCTTCTTCATTAACCAAATTTGATCTTTTCATTTTGTACCATAAAAAAAATCTAATTCATGCAATTAAATGTCCATGAATATTTTTCCATCAAGTAAAACAATCCAGTTATAGCCTCAATAAGCTCAAAGTGTTCTGTTCTGGAATTATAAGAGTTTATAACATTCACAAAATGTGATTCGCTTTTCTTCCACATAAAATTAGATCCAGTCCGAGATGTGTCTGTCAAATAGTAAAAAAAAAAAGCAGCTTTGTGTAAGTCATTAACCCATGGCAGATTAGAATCATTTGGTTGAATCATCTCCGTTACATTACTAAACTGAGTTAAGTTCGAATGCAGAGATGCGTGTCGTGACATTGTAAGCTGGTCTGGTCAGTGTGCATCTGAAAGCAAATCAATGCAGGTGGTCGGCTGATGGAGGGAATCTTGTAAATGACCAAGAAATCAGAATCCGATTCAGCTCTTACTGGGGTTGGGGGTGGTGGAGTATTTTGGAGGGTATCGGATAAACAGACGGTCTTCCTCCTTCTTGATCCAGCGCAGCAGTTTAGTGATGGCATTGATGGCGCAGGTTTTTGTGACAAGTGGGCTGAAGCACGTATACAACTCAAATTTACTCGTGACCTGGAATGAGAAATTAAAGAAATAGTTCACATCAAATTTGCTAATTTGCTTTTTATCAGCTGTTTGGACTCTCATTCTGACGGCACCCATTCACTGCAGAGGATCCATTGACGAACAATACTAAATTTCTCTAAATTTGTTTTAATGAAGAAATAAACACGGCTATATTTTGGATGGCCTGAGGGTGATTACACTTTCAGAAAATTTGAATTTTTGACTGAAATTGCTTTAGGCAACACGTAAAGAAGCTGAGAAAATTATAAAGATTTCCACCTTATAATCAATCACAAAGTGACTCCATTTGGAGCAAGGTCAAGAGGATCCTCATTTGCAAATTTTAACTGCTGCTCACAGGCCTTGAAAGTAACTTGATCTTTTAAGGTCTGCGCAGAGAGCTTGTGAAAGCGCCAGGCGAGACAGAAAGCACAGCATCAACATGTTTTGCCTTTGGAGGACTGAGAACAGATGCATGTGACAGCAGTTATTATTCACATACCCAGGCCAGCAGAGTCTCACGTTCAGCCACGTGGTAGATGAGCTTGAGGGGACGTGAGGTGCTGTGGATTCGGCCGTGCATGTCTCTGTACAGGTCCAGGAGTCTCATCTGCTCCTCCTCACTGCTGTAAGGGGCTTCCATCTCTGGGCTGCAGGAAACCCATGAGACAGAGAGGAAAACAAATGTGGTTTTGTGCATTAGATCTCATTATGTATGTCATTCATCAATGTTTTCAGAAATTATATTAGTAGCCACACATTGTACCACACATCTTATGACAAACGGAGCACTTTCAATAAAACCACTGCAGTCTGTGGGCATCAATCAATAGGATGAATTAAAAAAACATGCTTTCAATTGCTGTCCTCTGTGACATTCATTTGAGAAATATGTGTGAGCATGAGCTCAGGTTTAGAGTGAAAATATTAATCTCACAGATACTGTTCAAAAAGTTGGTTTTGATAAAAAAATCTAAAATCATGAAGTCAGCCTTAGTGAAAGACTTTATCTCCTATTCAGCAAAAATAAAACTTTAAATGCATTTAAAAATTAGCCAATTGTAAACAGAACTAAAACATCAGAGTTTTTATTGTTGTTATCATTTTTCCTTTTTCCATGTTTATCAGTTTGACATACTTTTCAATTAACTTTAAATTATTTTTATTTAATTTTAAAGTTATTTTAGTACTTCAATTAATTTCACTGCATCGTAGCGCATACATGTATTTTATGTGGTTTAATCTCATAAAAACAGGTCCAGCTCACATTTGATCTAAAAAATCAAAAGGAAAAAAGCAAATATCTCTTGCACTAAGAAAGTTAATACTTTTTACATTGTGACACTATTTTATGACACCTAAGCACATATTCCCCTAGTAAAACGTAAATGTGTTTTTTTTATTATTATTATTATTATTTATTTGGACAAAATAGTATAGCGCGTCATTTTAATATCTGCATTTATCCGTTAGCAGCCATAAAATAAAAACTCATTAGAACATCCCTTGGTATTTTAATACACCAACAAATGCTTTTGAACTTTAAAATTTTTGAACATTTTAATAATCAAAGAATCCTGAAAAAAATTGATCATGTTTTACATAAACATATTAAGAAACTGAACTAAAAAATGTCTTGATGGTACTAAACTAAAATATATAAATTCGTACTTTTTTCTGTTTTATTCTGGGATGAAATGAGAGCAGGACAGGTTTTGTGAGATTCTCAAACGACTCACCTGGTGAACTGTGTTAGCTGGCGATGGTTGTCGGGCACATCAAAAGGCTTGTACATGAAATGCCTGAGGTCAGATACTCCCACCTGACTAACGCTGTATGAATGAGCTTTCGCTATGGAGCTGAGCGCATTCTGCGTTTGCATAGCCTCCTCGATCTTCCTCTTACACCCGGCCACCGAATAAAACGCCTCTTTATCGGTAGAGAGAAGAACCAGACAAACAGTGCATTCAGGAGGGTCCAGATATGAGATGTACGCATAAAAGTAACAGTCAGGGTTAAAACTGGGCAGGCAGATGGGCGTCCAGATCTCCCCAGCCTGGAAGGCAGACGAGGCCCCGATGAGGTTCAGCAGCAGGTGGAGGTCAGCAGGCTCCAGTCGGGCCTCGTCAATGACCATCTTCTCTTGCACTATGGTGAGCAGCTGGTTCTTGGCTATGAGGATGGAGAAGACCAGGTTAGGCGTGATGGCCTTCTGGAGAATCTGACTGAGGGAGTCCCTGAGAGACGAGGCCAAGGGGAGACAGTGCACGGCGGAGAGTAGGAAGCTGGGGTCTGAATCTACGAGGTTTAGGAGGCCGTCGAGAATCTTCTCTGAGCCGGCCAGCAGACGACGCAGGTCATAGTTCTTCTTGTGCTCGAAGATGCGGGTGATGCTGGCCTGCGTGAGCATGCTGATGATCTGGTTGTAGACGTAGAGCAGTTCGTTCCGGAGCTGCTGCTCTGATTGACGGCTGTTGGAGACGGACACCAGCACCAGAGGACCCAGCTGCATGAACACAACCGTGTGCTCATCTATCAGGGAGAAGAACAGAAGCAAAGAATCCTGCTGAAGTTATTTAAGAATGATTACTTGGTATATGATTAATTGTTCTAGGGTCTAACAATTACACAAGAGTTTGTACAACATTTGTTCACATTTGTACTAATGTAAACATAATTTTTTTTTAAATTAAGAAATACACATTAATTAAATTGATCAAAAGTGACAGTAAAGAGATTTTTTATTTATTTACATTTTTTAATCTATTCATTGCAAAATCCTAAAAAAAAAAAAAAAAAAAGATCATAGTTCCACGAAAATATTTAGCAGTACAACTGTTTTCAACATTGATAATAGGATATGTTTATTGAGAATCAAATCATTATATTAGAATGATTTCTGAAGGATCATGTGACTCTGAAGACTGGAGTAATGATGCTGAAAATTCAGCTTTGCTATCTTAAGAATAATTTACATTTTAAAATATTTTAAAATAGAAAAAGCTATTTAAAACTGAAATATTTTACAATATTACTATTTACTTTTGATCAAGTAAATGCAGTCTTGGTGAGCATAAGAGATTTTTCATAAACATTTAAAATCTGACGAGCCAAATTTTTTAACATAAGTGTATTTTTGTGACATACAAGACAGCTAATAAAAATAAAAAGAATGTTAAATTGGGTTGAATATGTTGTACATTTTTCAATGGGGTTTTTTTTCTGCAAAGTATTAATGAAATAATGATTAATTGTTCATCCAAATTCATTCGAAAGATTTTCAGATCAGTGAAATTAAATTAAACACTTTAGATACTTGAGTTGCTATGTCACAGGATATAAGAGGGTGGAGCTTTCACGTTTTAGAAAGCATTTGATTGGACAATGATTTGCAAACATTGTTAAGTGCAAGTCTGGTCATTAATATTCTCATTAATATATTAATATTTTCATTAATATATTAACAATTTCCATGCACGTTTATGAGTAAATGAGCTATTGAAGCATGTATTTTTTATTTTTACGGGTCTTTGAGCCAATTTAGAAGTCACTTACCGGAGTAGACCGAACGGATGATGTTGTCTCCACTTTGAACGAAGGACACCAGGGCCATCATCACTCCCATGGTGGAGGACAGGGCCTCCTCACTTCCATATCGGGAGTAGATGGGCTTCCCAGCCTCGCTCAGCACAAACACATGCTTCCTGTGCTGTCTCCAACTATCTGCCGTCACATCCTCGTTCCTGTGCGAGGAAGGTCCCAGAGGTGTGCCAGTCTCGGATAAAGGGGACGAGACATCTTCAATACCCAATCCCTGCTCTTCGATCTGACGCCGGGCTAACATGGTTACAACAAACTCACCCGAGTCATCATGGCCAATGTCCGCTAGTGCAGAGTCCTCTGACGCTTTCCCAGAATCAGTCTCTGAACCACCGGCACACAGAGAACGGTCTTCATCAATGTGGAGCTTTTGCATATCTGTTGAAGGCTCTTGGGGCTGGCGGTTCTCTATTGATTTAGGGTCTGCTGACTCCAATAGCCCCTCTGGGTCTGAAGGCATCCTGTGATCTTCATTCACACAATGGTTTTCTGATGGGACATCACTATCTGAGTATGCAACATCTGGAAAGCAGAGTAGAATCAGCAGGTTAGCCACTATAACACATGTTTGACTAGTGAACTAGCACAAAGCCTTACCTGTCTGATCCAGTGGAAGGATGGATGGATCACATATCTTCACCACCTCCTCCATATTTACACTCTTTACTCACCTGATCTATGTCAACATGCAAACAGCTGAATTTATAACGAAAAAATGACTTAATAACACCAAATCAAATGGCAAATATATCAGTAAAGCAATTTAATGAATGAAGCTTCGTACTTCGTGTACAAATGTGACGTTTAAACCCGTTTAATCTGATTACTTGTGTTATCCCATATCTGCAGCGCTCCTGGAGTTTGAACAAACTTTACTAACGATGAATGACTACTAATCGCAGTTATTTAAATAATAAGGATTGGTTCAAATTACAGAGCTATCACGCTGATTACAGGACAGTAACTTCAGCTAGTCTAACGTTACGATGTTTATGGGAAAAGCTCATGATCTCCCGCGATAAAGGATTCCTCTCGTGAACGGATTTAATAATCGTCATAATCACATGCATGTCTAACTGAATAAATTATTAACGATAAATTAAAACAAAGATCATCCTTAGCTTAATCTGACTCAGCCGGCGGCTGCTCCAGGAAGCCTGACGTAAAAAAAAAAAAACACTGAAAAACAAATACCAACAACCACTTCCGGTTAACATGTTTCAAAATAGAAGGCCATGATAAAATATATCAAAAGTGAGACCACATTCTAATTTCCTATAAATACACTAGATTTATAAGGATGTGTGTGAGTGTCTGTGTATGCATGTATGTATATATACACACACACACACACACACACACACACACACACACACAGCTGTTCAAATATTTGGGATTAGTAATAATTGTTTGTTTTTTTAAGCATTTTAAGCTCATCAAGGCTGCATTTATTTGATTATTTTTTCTGTATTTCTGATCAAATAAATGCAGTCTTGATAAGCATAAAAGACTTCTTAAAAAAACTGATCTCAAACTTGACTATATATATATATATATATATATATATATATGTGTGTGTGTGTGTGTGTGTGTGTGTGTGTGTGTGTGTGTGTGTGTGGGTACATGTGTATATCTATGTATCTGTCTGTTATTCTGGATATTTCCATATTAATACACATAAATATATATCGGTAGCACTTTATTTTACAGTCCTGTTCCCCGTGTACATACTATGTACTTATTATAGTAATTACAATAACTATGTAATAACTAGGTACTAACCCTGAACCTACCCCTAAACCTAACCCTACCCCATGTAGTTACCTTGTATTACCAGAACTTTCTTAGATAAATACACTGTAAGTACACTATAAGTACATGGAAGTACACGTACTGTAAAATAAAGTGCAACCTATATATCTATATACACAATATATAAACATATACAATTACATATATAATATACACAATTTATACAATTGGTACTTAGCAATAGATATATATATCAATTGTGTGTGTGTGTGTGTGTGTCATATGTTATGAAATTAGATTTTCAGAAACTAGAGGAACCTCAGGTTTCACTAAATACTTCTGTACAGTATGCAAACATCAAAGCATGAATTTGAATTGTTTATTGTTCATCTTTAAATAACCAAAAAACTGCAGCTTGCTGTGCTGCATTGTTCAATATTGGAAAAATTAGAAGAAAGAAAAACCAAAATATTTTCAAAATTCTTATACTAATTATAAGTATAATTTGTTTTGCTGAAATAATGAAAACACCTGATAATAATAAACAGTTGAGTTGATATTTTTAATATTAATTTTACAATGTATATTTATTTAAACATGCACCTAACTAGGTCCATGACGCTTAATGAAAATAAGGAAAATGGGTTAGCCAAAAAAATGAAACAGAAAAAAGATCAAAATACAGTGGTATTTATAAAGAGTGGAGAGGAAGAAACATTGCAAGGTGTTGAAATATAGAAATGCAGCTGTTCTGTGATTTGTGCTGTCAGTTGTGCTGTCCATTATATCAACTGCAGTCTGGAGAAGATTCTCTGTGCATTGCATTTTTCTTCAAGCTGTCGAGGTATTCCTGTTGTGAAGCAGCCAGAACTGAGGCCAGAACGTCATCATCTTCCCAATCTGTTAAACCTAAAAACAAATCAACCACCTAAGTAAGTAAGTTTGTTTAAAGACATGTAGTGTAAATCAACAAACATTTATAAAGAAGCATATGATGCCTTACCGAAGGCAGTAGGTGACATATCCTGCATTAGAGTCCTGTAGCCCAAAGTTGGGTAGAGAGACACGAGGGAAGAGTTGGCAGAAGACTGATGACTTGGACCTTGAAAAGAAGTCCAGGAAGAACCAGTTAGTAAGCAAGAAATGCACATTAGTGTAAACAAAGAAAACATACATATACATAGATACCTGGGGCACATGGTGACGGGGGTTTAGGAAAAACCAGAGAAGCTCCAGCTGGGGAGGGGGGTTTGACAGGGGGTTCAGGGTGAGCCGGGCCTGGATGCTCTGGAGAGGGGGCAGAGCTGCGCTGACGGGGAGACCGGCATCCCCAGTCCTCAAAGCCACTGGATGTAGCAGCTGTGGCAGAACTGCAGGTGGCAGTAGCTTTACGAGGCTGAATGGAAAAGCAGAGAGGGAAATGTTTCAGAGTTGTTTAAACTTTTTTGTTTGATTAGGACGGGGGGGGGGATGGTTTCATACCTGTCTTGCTTGCTTCTCTTGGTCCTGAAGCCATTGCAAGTAGGACTCACGAGCCACCTGCTCCTCGATTGCCTCATTGGTGGCCTCCCAATCAGATGCTCTCTTCTTGTCCTCCAGCATCTGCTGCTCAATCCAAGACTCCTCAGACGTCTTAATAGCGTTTTTCATGAGACTCTGGTCAGCGTACTACACTCAAACAAAATAACAAATATTAAAGGAACAGTTCATCCAAAAAATAAAACTGTACTCGCCATCAGGCCATAAAAGATGTTTATAGGTTTGTTTCTTTATCATCTGGTGACTGGTGATTACATTATGCTCACCAGTAGATCCTTTTCAGTGAATGGGTGCCGTCAGAATGAGAGTTCAAACAGTTGATAAAAACATTACAGTAATCCACACAACTGCAATCCATCAATTAAAGCTGCGGTAGGGAACTTTTGACGTTCTAGCGGTTAATAAACAGAACTGCTTGTGTCTTGCGGAAGAACATCGTAGCCGGAACTACTTCTCTCGGTTTATGTCTATGAAGAATCACAAAGGTACTGGGTTACTCCACCGCGGTACCCCCGAAGCAATCTTAACTAGTCCGAATATAAACACTTATTATAGGTGCACCCTAGTGATTCAGGACAAGCCAAAAACACAGTTTGGAAAATGGATTCATGGTATACTCGCTTATTATATACATTTTTCTACATTTTGAACACAAACAAAGTTACGGACCGCAGCTCTGATTGGTTGTTTTTTACCGGGAGCGATGGAGTTTCTGCAAATGGCAATAGGACCACTGGGAGGAGCCAGAGGAGCTTGATTTTTTTTCACAGATTATCTGTCTCATATTCTACTGTCAGGACATAAAGACAGGTTTAACAAATATGTAAAAAATATTTTTTTACAAAAGTTCCCTACAGCACCTTTAATGCCTTGTGAGTTGTTTATTAGCTGTTGAACTCTCGCTCTGATGGCACCCATTCACAGAGGATCCATTGGTAAGCAAGTGATGTAATGCTAAACTTATGAAGAAAACCCATCCCCATCTTGGATGGCTTGAGGGCGAGTACATTCTCAGCAAAATTACGGAGTGAAATATTATAAGGGTAAACACATATGAATCTTATTTCACAACACCTACCCCCGGTTTGAAGGAGGGGAGGCCCAGCCCTACCCCAATACTGGCCTTGAAGGGATTCACCACAGAGTTATAATGGATGTTTTTATGGTAACTGACACGTATCGGCTCATCTTTATTCTCTTGGATGCCATGGAACGTATTTATTGGCTCTGGAAATTGGGGATTTTTAAATAAAATTAAAATGTATTTCCTCTTCTTTTCTCAAATATACCACAGACAGCCTATAAGGTGCCAGGAATTTAACAGATATTAACTAACCTATGCCATACTGGTAAACCTCCACCGGCCGGTTGTACATTTCTGCCATGGCCTGCATCTCAATGTGATTCCCATGACAGTTGTTCTTCCTCTTTCTGTTAATGTATGTGGTGAAGTCCTCTGTGACATAACTGGAGAAGTAATCTGCATTTTTCGTCTGCAATGCAAGTATAAACAAAAAATCAAAACGGCACCTTGGTCAATAATTCAAAAGGGTAAAGTTCACATTTCACATTTATTTAAATGCAAATAATTTATTCTTAAATATGAAACTGACTCACCAAATAATCCATACACTGCTTCCGTACCACATCGTGCATGTCTTGGTCCCCATATACTTGATCAGCTTTAAAAAAAAATGATAAAATGATAAAAGTAGATAACAAAATCACAATTTTTTTAAAATGTAAAATCAAAGCATTAATAAAAACAGAAATTATAGATTTTTTAAAGGTTTTAATAATTTCCATCACTACTTTAGGACTGAAAAACTGATATTTCAAGGGTTTCTTTAATTGTGGAAACCCTGCCACAATGTAGTACCTATGCGCTGAAAAAGCACATGACTGCATCTGCACAGCTAAACGATAATTTCAGCACATTCAAAGCATAGCATATTTCCTAAAGACAAACTAACTCAGATTTCAAGTAATAAACTCTTAAAAAGACACAGAAGAGAAATATTACCGACTGCTCTGAAAAGACATGCTCCATCTTCATTCATTTTTTTTATTTCAAAGCCTTTCTTTTCCCTCAAGGCTTTCTCAAACCATTCTTCTTGCTGTAGGCAAGAAGGTAATCAGGAAAGTATATTATATGACAACGAGCACATATATAACACCAAAATAGACAGTTTCTCCAAAAAGTATTTGGGCATAAAGTTTAATAGTTGGTTCAAAAAAATTATTTAGGTTTACTTTTATGAGGTTATGTCGATAATAAAATAAAATAAAAATTGTGTGTGTTTACTGAACTTTTAACTGTATTTTCATATAATTAAATAGGTCAATAATTAAAAGACCAAAACTCAAAACAGAATCGGAAAGAAATTAGGGGGTTAATAACGAGAGAATGTTCATTCATTCTAGTAACATTACTGTATTTCTTAGGAAAAAATATTTATTTTCTTTCAATTATGAATGACATTAAAAACGTTTACAGAAACAGTAACAGTGAATATGTAGAGATAATTAAGAACAACAGCTACACATTTAATGCATTTTAGAGGAGAACACAACTGGCAACCTGTTCTTGTGTTGCCAGGTGTCCTGACAAACGGCAGTTTGATTGATACCTGCTCGACTGTGGCGGGGTCCACCACCTGAAGACTGGCCGCATTCTCATACTCATCCTCACTGTTGTTGCCTCCAGCTCCGTCCTCGGATTCTGAGACTGGACTGCCGCCCCCTCCGCCGCCTCCCACTCTACCTCCTCCACCTGTCAGACCGCTGGAGCACACCGCCTGTCGTCTGCGCTTGCTGAGTCCGGGTCCCGAGCAGCAACTTACAACAACACCTGCGCCGCAGGGCACCTCGACACGACTCGCAACTACAACCGAGTTCGCGTTCCCTTCGCATTGCACGACCGGTGCTCCAGCGGGACCTGGCTGCGGGGAGGCCTGCTGCGGACGAGCGCTCGCCTCGATCCGCCGCTCCTCTCTGGACGTGTGCGGTGTGGCCTGGTATGTCCACGGCGGCGGAGAGGCCCTGGGTCTGGACCCCGATCGTCCTGCGAGGGGATGAGGGTGCGACTCAGAGCCGCCTCTTCTGTCCGCTTCGTCCGTGTGATCCCCACCACCGGCTGTAGAGGCCGGTTTCTTCTTCGGGAGGATTGTCATCGCTGGCCCAGCGTGCGGTGATGTGTGTTGTTATGAGTTACACACAGATCATAAACTGGCGTTTTCGCTAGTCTGTGAACAGTTTGCTCACTACATGTATAGTTACACCCGTCCTAACATAATACCAGGTCTCGGCGAATCAACACAGTCGTCACAGGTCGACTTTATTTCTTTCGTAACACCTAAAGACCGAGCGTTTGACACAAATATCAACAAACCACAATGCGATTTTTACGTCACTTCCGACCCTTGCTCAGCTTTGTCCTGTCAAATGGGCTCAAATTGCTTTGTACTGCCCCCTAGCGCATTAACCCTTCTATTGACTGTTATTCTTGACCCTTTTCCCAGTAAAACCATAGGAAATTAGGAATTAGGAAAGATAGGAACCATAGACTGTATAAAAACAGTATTTGTGACCGTGTAGATTTGCTTTATATATTTAAAACAAATTTTAAATGTATTAGTTTCTTTCTTCGGCTGAACGCAAAAGAAGATATTTTGAAGAATGTTGTTGATAATGAAACTAATTGAGTAGCCATCGACGACTTCTTTTGTGCTAAACAAAAAAGAAAAATAAACTCATACAGGTTTGGAATGAGATTGAGTAAATGATGACAGAATTTTAATTTTTGGGGTAAACTATCCCCTAAAAAATAAGTGTGTCTCATGTTTGTCATTCACCAACACAGCTGAATCTTGATTCTGATTGGTTCATAAACATTCTATAATTGCACGGCTATGAACTAGTTCCAGGTGTGTTGACCACATTATTTTAGTTATTTTGAACACGAATATAGCATACTAAAGCAAAAGAACAGAAAATAATGATTAATCATTCAAACTCTATAAAAATTACAATTTGTGTAATTTAAGAGATAGTTTCCATAGAAAGTTTGAATCAAAAAAACTATTTTTCAAATACTTCACCATTTACACATACTAAGTCAATGAGAAACTAATATGGTTTTATATAATTGGGAACAATGGGTGAGAATCCAGTAAAGGGACCATTGAATGCAATTCTGTTCTAAACACTATGAGAACAAAAACACTCACAATCACAAACATGATTTCTTACATATCAATTTATTTTTCAGGATTTTTTTAAATCATTTTTTCCAACATGCATTGAATCAATATATTTTACATCTCTTAAATGAAAACGAGACACCCACAAAATTCATCAAGGTAAATAAGCCTAACTGGAACCTGAGTTTACAGTAACTGCATGATCATCATTAAATATTAACTGCTTCTTTAATGCTGAAAATACAAGTAACTGAACAATAATGCATGGTCTTCTTTTCCCCTCTCCTTTACTAAGATACAAGTGACTGCTCTGAAAGCCAGCTGCATGTGACAATAAAAGGATCTAAAATTTTACTAGTTTAATTTAAATTATTCAATAAATATCAATCAATACAATATATTTTTTGTTTAAAATCAATATTTCTCGGGAAGCTCAAGGAAACATGATACAACTAAAAATCTCTGATCAAAACTTTTGTTGTTTCATTAGATTGTCATTGCTTTTTCTTGGTAATATATACATTTTAATAAATATAATGAAGAATACAGGATTTTGCACACAAGACACTTAAAACATTTATACTGAAAGTTATGGCACGTTTTTAAAACCAAAGAGTTCAAAGAGAGTGCACTCCACTGAGTGAATTGTCGAAGCACATTTGATCCCAGCATTGTCTCTGTAGCTCTGAAAGTCTCATTTGATCTTTTGTGATATATATTTAGGATAAGGAGATCAGGATGGAGATGACACTGAAGCTGAATCTGACTCACTGATGTGTGCCCAAGTTTAATTGTCTGATTCCATTTAGACACATCAGAGACAAACATGTAATCCTTCAAGGAATGCTGGTGCAAGACATTTTCTGTTGTTTTGTTTTTTTTTCTCCAAAGGGACTCTGTTTGGCCAGTCTTCTTCATCATGAATTCATGAATCATTTCAACTCAACTGGTGATGCTGTGGTGACAAAGGAAATTTTAAAGGGGACAAATACTTTTGGTCTCGAAGCGAAAAAAGTGAGTTCCACACCACAAAGAATCCACTGATCCTCTAATTCCTTTACATATCGTACTATGCATTTATATTAGTGTTCTTCTCACTCAGCCTCTTGAATTTTTGCAGATATTGGGGGGTGGGAGTGTTATAAAAAAAACACATGTACAATATATATATATATATATATATATATATATATATATATATATATATATATATATATATATATATATATATATATATATATATATATATATATATATATATATATATATATATATATATATATGTGTATGTATGTATGTATGTATGTATATTTACCTCCTGGTCTTTATTTGGATCTATCTGGTTCAACTTTGGTCTCTCCGTTCTGCTTGTCGCTGGACTTCTGTGAGAGGTGAGTGGAAATGGTAGCTGCCTGGACCACGGCTTTGAAGCTGCGCTTGCGTTTCTGAACGTTCTGCTCTGGGTGGAAGATGATGACGTAGACTTTGGGAATGTACAACATGCCAAGGGACACCATGGCGCTCAAGCTCATGGACACGGTCAGTGTGGTGGTTTGAATGAACATCTGGTTCAGGGCAAAAAAAAAAAGATTAAGAGTAATATTTCAGCCTGGCCTCAGCCACGACCTATCACATGATACAGATCAGCATTCAGGGCTTTAGCGCTGAGATATCACTGCACATTACACACACACACACACACATATATATTTATATATAAACTCTCTGTTGATTGTCACAGTGCATTTCCTGGAAATCAATGCAATGACTACTAATAGTGTAAGACAAATGGCTGAAATCACCCACAAGCAATAATTTCAATCAGTTTACAATACAAACCTATAGAGGAAAAGCTACATGTAATTTGCATACATTTTGTATTCAAGCAAGGTTGATTTGAGGTCTGGTATGTGACTACATATTTTTGCTTTGTTTAATGTGAGCCAAAAAAGCCTTTATATCATGTATGTTTATGACAAAAGCTGAAGATGCACAACATACAGTTAATGAAAAATGTAAACACGAGAATAAAATGTCCTATTAGAAGAATAAAGATAAACAAAATACACTTTAAAATCTGAACTCGATATGATAAAATGTTAGCTAACATCCCACAAATATATATACTGCAGCCCGCTGTATAGTCTGGTATTTTATTCTTCCATGCTCTTCTTTTCGTTTACAAGAAATGAAAAGACTTGAAGGCCACCTGAGGGCCAAAAGCTTTTCGGTTGACCGGCCACTAAAAGACCTCTCTATTAGTCAGAGTATACTTTCCATTTTTAAATCCCTGTGCTTTGTAAGCAAAACCATCCCCCACAGGATGAATAGATGTGAAAAACTGAATGACTAAATGCATGAAGTGTGGCTAGCATCTGAACAGCTTTTAGGTCAACACAAAACAGCCCCACAATTAAATAGCAATTACGTTAACCTGACATTAGCTAGATTTGTTTTAGGTTTCTTATCATCTGATTATGGCTGAAGCATTCACAAGTAAATGTTGGAGCATCATTAACTGAAACAGAACCATCTAATCTAGTGAAATGTATGTCTAGACACTCTCAGGGTGAAGATCATATTCCTGTATGTCATGTTAATATCAGGCACCAGCCAATCTTTTACACTAATAGCATGGAAGTAATGGTTTTATATAGATGAGAAAATCTAGGAACAGACATGTCAACAGACCCAAATATAGACTGTTAATAGTCAAACAATAGTAAAATCATTGCAATGTAAGTGATGCATGTATCTCTGGTAATATTAAATAAAAATGAAATTAAATAATTTAGTAAAAAAAACAATAATATCATATCTCTATTGTTCTCTTTAAATGTATCCTTAGATCAAGTGTTTTAATAATTTTATTTTATAAAAAAAATTTTTGTTTGTTGCTAATTTAGTTTTTGTTTCTGACTAATTTTAATGTGCTTTTTTACATACGAAAATATATAGCAATGGAAAAATCAAAATAAATGCAATGTTGCAACAAAAAGTACATATATTTTTATTGCCTATAAAAATGTAAAAACCTCTGTTCAAAAGCATAGTCTCTAATCTTAAACTACATTTTATTTAAAATTTACCTTTTCTGTGGATTGTGCCGTGCCAAAAAATATGGGAACAAAGGCCAGCCAGATGATACAGGTAGTGTACATGGTGAAGCCAATGGGTTTGGCCTCATTGAAGGTCTCAGGAACCCCTCTGCTCTTAATGGCATAGACTGTACACGTGACCATCAGCACCATACTGTAGCTCAGACAGCCAATCAGAGACAGATCTGACATATCACATTTCAGGATCCCACGGGCATACTCTGGGTTGGGGGGATGTAGCTCATCAAAGTCGACGATTGTGTGAGGTGGAACCACTCCGAACCAAATGAAAATACCCAGGAGCTGTGAACAGAAAGAGGCATGAATGTTTATACAAAACCAGTGTCCGTAATGGTCAATGATATCTGACCTACCTTCAAACAAAATGACATCTTTGAGAAGGAGACCATGTCTCTTAACGTTTCCTCAAATAATATGCATTAACAACCATTAATGGAACACCAAAAGAGAAGAGCTTTCAGTGAAATGCTACTCTCAAAAATATTGCTGCTTTAATTATTCAATGGATAAAATGTTCTCAGACAAAAATGTATTTCGGGGACATAAAGCACAGTGACAAGACTGTAAACAACTTGGAAAAGCAGTTACTCTGAACAAGATTAATTTTAGCAAGTGAATTAATAGATATACAATTATTATTGTTATTATTATTATTAATAATTTTCGACATACAAAATGTTATATATATATATATATATATTTCAAGACATACATTAATTCACTGTATATACTGTATATACTACATGTTATAAGTTATGTGTAATTTATTAATTTTTTATTTATTCAAAATGTATGTTGGTCTCCAGCACGCTTTGAATAAAAAGCATCTGCTAAATGAAAAAAAGGTACATTTATCACAGACATACACGCACCTGTACTGAGATCAAAATAAATGTGATGATCAGTTGGGATGTGGGGCTGATAAATTTCGGTGGTGTCACTGATTTCTTTCCCTGCTCAAAGATCCTGTAGATCCGATTTGTTTTGGTGAGCATGGCAGAGTAACTGATGGACATGCCCAGCCCCAAAATCAACCTGCGAAACGCGCACACCACAGTGCTCGGCTCAGCGATCATGAGGAAGGTGATGAGATAGATGAGGAAGATGCCCGTCAGGAGAACATAGCTGAGCTCTCGGCCCGAAGCGCGGACTATGGGGGTGTCATTGAAGCGGATGAAGGTGATGATGACTCCTGATGTAGCAAGAATGCCCAGCACCGCCAGAAATACTGGGATAATGGCCCACGGAGAGCTCCACTCCAGCTTGATGATGGGAGTAGGACGGCAGCCAGTGCGGTTGGACGTGGGCCTCATGTCAAAGGGGCACGTATCGCAGTTAAACTCATCCAGGAGGTACTGATAGCCATCACATAGTTCACAGTGCCAGCAGCACGGCACACCTTTCACCATCCTCTTCCTCTCTCCAGACTCACAGGGAAAACTGCAAACCGAGTCTGGAACCAGTTTATCCCCTCCAGACCACTGCATGTCCTCCGCCTTACAGAAAGAGAGAGGAACATTTCAAGAACACAAATTCAAAAATGTTCCAAACTACAAAGGGGCTTAACACGCTTACACTGAGTCGTAAGTGGTTGGTCCACTGGCCGATGACTTTATATCCCGGGTTGGTGGTATTGGAAAGCTGGTACTGGAAGATATCGTATCGTCCTGGGGCATCACCGTTTTCATTAAACATCACACCTGTCCCAGCGCTGCCTTCAGAGTAAACAGAGGGTTTTGATATTCAACATCACTAGTTATTACTTCAAATGCAATCATTTGAAACAACAGAATAGAAACGGCCCACTTCAAGGGCATAAAAATGGATTAATGTGTAGAAACGCGTGCCTCGGCACATCATTGTTCTCTTTCACCCTTTGATTTTATAGTCAAATTTCAAACATAACTTTAAAGGTGACTTTTCCATATCAAAGGTTGTTTACAAGAAAACATGGTGTTGTAATCGAACAAAACACACACATCTCAGATGTAATTCTGTAAAGACAGATGTGTCACAACAAAGCAAACTCAATCCCAGGTTTCTTTCAGTAAACCAGAGTTTACAAATCACCAGGGGCAAGGTCTCCACGCGGCGTGATTTTGTTCCCCTTAGGCTCTCAAAGCTGAATAGATTTCCATACAAGAGTGTGAGGACGTCCACTGTGCATAAACTGAATAGCTGTGCTTTTCATAGAAATCTCTTAGAAGTGAGTGACGAAAAGAAAAAGGATTTTCACAGAGAGATAGTGCTGAAAAAAGGAAATGCGCCTTGTGTTTGAAGAGAGGCTGCCCGAGGGAAAATCACAGACAAGGAAAGAGACGAGGGGAGGGGGTTGAAACAAGTATGTGCGCTGCTGGATTGTGCATTAGTGGATCTCTTCAGGCTGGGATTGAGTGCTGACCTCTCTCGCCGCACTCTGACTAACCCATGGGACTTGCATGCCTCCTCCTTGGAAACAGCAGCTTCGTTTCTGGCCTTTCCCCTCTTGTAGAAACTACTCTTCACCTATTTTCACCTGACAGTCTCACAGTAAAGGAAATATCATCGATTTGAGAGTGTTTGGCAAATCTGTTTATTATGTGTAATCTTCCTGGCAGAGTCGAACAAAGCATTCCTCGGAAATAAAAGCTTACATTCAAATTCTTGAGATGTTCATATAAGTCTTGCACTGTATGAATACAGACCCAATGCTAAAATTCTGGCTGTTTCAAGGTCTCTTTCACAATGTTTGAAATGGCTCACATGCTTCAGCTGTGTCCTTGGGAAGGCTTACCATTAAAACTGACAGCACGGATGTAACTCAGCAGCATTCTTCCATCCACCGGGTCCATTTTGTCACAAACGCCCATCGAACCTGGACAGAGGTCCATGTGCATGCTATGGAGAGCATGAGCCATGGCGTACACGGCGTCGATCACAAACTGCACCTTCCCTTCCTGTTCATATACAGAATCCTGGCTGATCCGTTCCTCTCCTGAATGACGAAAGCAACATGACAGGAATGTAAAAGCAATGCTGAGGGAATAATCCACTTAGATGTGCTTTACATGTCTTAAAAGCATAAGAAAGTACGATAATCCAAGTACTACTGCATTTATGGGAGTAATTTGTTGGAAATTATGTCCTCGCCTGTGCATTTCCTCAGCCCGCTGTCTCCTCGGATGCCAAGACGTGTCAGTTTGCATTTGAAGTCATCCTCCCAGAACTCAGCGAACCAGATGTTCCTCCTGTTGTTTTCCAGTGATCTTGATGTGAAGTATTGGTCAAACCCTGAGAAACAGATTAAAGGGATATGAAAAAATGTAACATTGTACTGTTAAAAAAAAACAGGACGCAGGTTTGGAATGGCATGGATGATTACAGAATTTTTGGATGAACTATCCCTTTAAGCAATTAAATGAGCAGAAATCTTCAGAATAATTGACCTACTGGTAAGCCCCGCCCCCTTAGTTACTGTTGCTCACTCGGACAAACAAACGTTGCTCACAGTCTTACAATGACAGCTTTCAGTTTAAACCTTCTTCCGAGGTGTTTCTGATAAATTTGGGACACAGATGGGACACTCAAATGGGACTTTAATATGCCATGGAGGGATATATAAAATATATTAAAATAAATATACAGTTCACAGCAGTGTTGAGTACTCGAGACTCGGACTCGGTCTTGGACTCGGTCTCGAGACCGTATTTTAATGGTCTCGGTCTTGTCATGGACTCGTGTGCATTTTGACTCGGTATTGACTCGGACTCGAACATATTAGGAATCGTACTTATGCCCGAGTCCACTCGAGTCCCAATCAAAATATTTCATGATTATTACTGTATGTTAATGTTTATTTAAATTGATGTATGTTTGAGACATCCAATGACTGGTGATTTTCTTTTGACGTGAGACGTTAGGCCAGCGACACAATGGATGTGTGGCGCAAGCGTCTCAGCTGCGTGGCGTGTCTGTTTTTAATTCGGCTCCCATGTTAACAGGTTAGATCTTGCAGACTGCCTGCGTGAGACGCGCTTAAAACCTGTGCATGCTAGAAATAGAACCGATGCCTATTTTTCACGCGACACGTGTTGGAAGCGTTTCCAGGCAAAAAAGTAAAATATGTTTATATGTCATTTTGTACACAAATACATATTAATTCATGACATTTTGATATTTGAAAGTCTATAGGTTGGCATAAATTCAGATATAAATGTAATTTAAAAAATTAATTAATAATGAACGTTTTTCAAATATTGCACCTGTCAAACATACTCTATTGTGCCGTCAATACTGTTGACGGTGTCCTATCAGTAGGTGTGTAAAAAAAAAGTTGATATTGTTGTCATGAAGACAAGAGCCTGGTTTTTTGGCGGCCTCCCTCTATGTCACCTACAGCAGTAGGTGTGTAAAGACACAGAAAACGCGAAGCAGCCACCACGCTTCTGGCACGCAGCAGAGACGCCATGCAGCCAGTGTGTCACCGGCCTTAAGTTACCCTCCTGCCATCCGCCTGTAGTGATCCCGCTTTCCAGGAAGCCACATTGCTACATTATTTCTCTCAACTGTGTTATTTTTACAAAGTAGGACAAAATGGTCACAGAAAAAAAAACTAATATCGTTTAATAAACTTATATAATGAATACAGACACAGATTGACTGTCTCAACACTAATCATCTCCCCCCAAAAACATGTCTGACAGAATGCATTGAACTTATATGGCATTTCATCCAGCTTTCTTCCCCTGGCACATACACACTTTTGCATGAAATTTTGCTGGACAGTCAGTCGGCTCTTGTGTGTATGCCCTTCGTAACTAAAAAAAAACTTGGACTAGTGTGTATTTTACCCTGCATTAAAATGCACCATCCAGTGAAATTAGCATTAGATTATCCGTTGCTGTTACAGAAAGTGATGAAATGGTAACTTTTGTCAGTCCCCGCTTCCTCTGCACCAGTAGAGAGAGTTTTTAGTTGGGGTGGATTGATCATGAGACCACATCATGCTTGGTTGGGTAGCAGGATGGTCTCCTCACTTATTTTTTTGAAAGGTAATTATGCCCATCTGTAATCTTCACAACATCTAAAGTGCACATAATCCAAGACATTGTAAGGATATTAGCAGTCATTAGTTAAGCTTCAAGGTTAAAAGTTATGTAAAAGCTGTTACAGTTGAACATTTACAGGTATAGTGGTACAGTAATGTTACTTGTACTAGAAAGGTTATATGGATGTGTATAGTGGTACAAAGATGTTATGTGAAAATGAGCACTTAATATTGACAAGTTACAATTCATAATACTAATAAAATTACCTTTACACCACATACTATGTGGCCCTTTTACCCTTTATTGTTTCCACCAAACATTTTACATAATCTTGAAGATTTCTTTAGGTCTTGTCTCAGACCCAATCTCTCTGGTCTCGGTCTTGACTCGGACTCGACCCTTTCTGAACTCGGTCTTGACTCGGACTCGACCCTTTCTGAACTCGGTCTTGTATCGGACTCGACCCTCTCTGGACTCGATCTGGACTCGGACTCGAATGAGCTGGTCTCGACTACAACACTGGTTCACAGTGTAAAAGGGGGAATTATGTTAAGGTCGTCACGATCGCAATGACAACATCCCGCATCAACACGTTCATATACTGCAGCGTAAGATTTAATTTACATTTAACCAGATTAATATGGATAGACACTCTCATATAGACCTTCGTTTATGTGTTTTTGACTTTCACTGCACGGTACACAACGTGAGAACAGTTCGCTATTTAGATTTGTGCGTTAGCATGGACTTACTAACTTTAACGCTAAGGTTAGCTCGTTTTATCCAGAGATACCTTGCTGAAGCACAAGATGACATTAACATTCTCCTGGAGCAGATTTTTAAAAAAGTGTAACTTAATGAGAGTGACAACTAAAAAATAAACGTTTTCATCTTCATTGTGATGTTTAGGGACATTTTGCTCTGTTTCGGTTGGATTTAGGAAATGGAATAAATTGCATTGCCTATCCTCTCAGGATACCTTTAATTAGCGTTAAAAGTACCCTAGGCACATTGTTTTTCCATTTTGAAGCATAAACACAATGAAACCGATGCAAGCTTCGGATCTTCTAATGTTTCTCTCTGGCTTTGAAACCTAAAGATGTCCGAGTTCTGCTCTCTGTGCAACTGATACTCGACTGGCATTGGCTCGTCTGCGTTCGATTGGAGGGGCTTACCAATAGTTCAACTGAGACTTTCAGATGGATTTTTTTATGTAAATGATCAAGCCTTCATTGATTTTGTAGTTGCCTGTGTTGTCATTTTATACCCTCAATGGATGCCCGCTTGGGGAGGATAGTAACTGCACCCTCAGCCACGTCTTCCAGGTTTAGGATGGGTGAGTTTTTTGCTCCCCAGCTATCAGATCCCACAAACAAAAAGTGACCTGTAAGATTGGCTCTTTTTGCTGCTTCCAGGACACGCCTACAATACAAAGAATACAAAAATATCAGACACCTCACAAAAGGCAGGTTTCATTAAAGATAAGGACAATGAGATCCATCATAGTTAGAAATCTGTTGATTGCTGCTGATTTCAAAGCTAACTTTTAATGCATTTAATGCTTCCTTGCTAGATAAAATATAAGAAATGTTTCTTGAGCACTAAATCAGCATATTAAAATGATTTGTGAAGAATCATGTGACAGCTTTGCTATCACAGAACTTAATTACACAAAAAAAAATTATAATATATAAATTTGACAATTTATAGTATTAAAATAGAATACAGTTCTTTTAAATTCTAATAATATTGTAATATTTCTCTGTTACTGCTTTTACTGTATATGCCTTGGTGTGTGTATGTGTGTGTGTGTATATATATATATATATATATATATATATATATATATATATATATATATATATATATGTAATTTTTTTGTATTAGCAGCATTTTATATTATGCAAATTAAATTATATTATGCAAATGCAAATTAGACTAGACTAAAAATTCACACTGTAGTACATTCATTTGCCATAAATTCTTCCAAGACTCCTGATATTCCCATTTTAAGGTGATTGATCTGTTCTCTAATCATTTATAAACCCTTTCCAAGGCCATACCTCCTGCCTCAGAGAGATTCAGAATTACCACTAAAAAGTTACTCACTTGATGTCATCTTCATTAGCGAAAATAATAACCCCTCTGGCATTGGATGTCTCCATTAGCCTTTTGATAATCTTGTCAAACTCTCCTGGTCTTGGCTCCCTAGGAATTTTTATGGACTGTGCGATACAAAGACCTCATGAAAAAAAAAGGACAGACAGTTTTGAAGGACTCTGAGGACATTACCATTTTCCATAACTAAAGTAAAATGTAATTCATGGTAAATTAACCTGCAACCAAAACACATGTATTTGTTTACATATATACATTTATGCATTTATATACGCATTCTTTAATTAAATTTTTTAGCAATTCAGTTTTCTGTACCTGCCTCCCTTGATAACTGAACGAAAGCATCTACACCACTCTCTCCATAATTCCCCTCTGAAGCCAGAGTAGAAACATAGTTCCACCCCATGGCTTTGACGATGTCCACCATCGCCTGGGCCTGGAAGGAATCGGGTGGCACGACTCGGGAGAAAAAGTCGTAGCGATTGTTGTCACTAAGCTCAGGTGCTGTTGAAGCATAACTGATCTGAGGTATCTGCAAAATGAAAGATGCATAAAAGATTAGCGAGCATCAGGACTCACTTTCCATCAAAATGTGAACATGAATTTCTCTGATCTGTATATGTCTGAACATTATTCATAAAACAGTAGGTGAAAAGTAACCGGATGACCCAGATTACATCCTGCGGAATTCAGAAGAGCACAACAAATGAACACTTTACTATGCCATGAGGCCATGGGAGAGGATTTGTGAGTGTATTAAGTGTCACAATAGATGCTGGCCACATAATGTTGGTCAAATAAACATTATGTCCAAATTACAGTGGGTCTAGAAAAGAATTACACTCTTTAAAATAATCACATTTTGCTGCTTTGTAGCCTGAAATGAAGATGGACACAGTTTTTGTTTTATCCAGCTGTACTCAATGAAACGTACTGTATAACATCATAGTGAAAGATATAACACAAACAAGCAGGAAAAAAAATCACTGATTTGGAAAATGGATCACCACTCTCCTAAAAAGTGTTCATTCCACTCAATCAGGTGTAGCTAATCACCTTCTCATCTGTGATCAGCTGTGCTCATTTTGATCAGCTGAGCATGAAAAGAGCTTTCGTGGAGCATTGCAGTCCTTGTAGTGTAACTGAAGCAAACAATTAGCTATGGGTGGCAAGGCACTGTCAAAAGATAAAGTTGATAAAGTTGTGGACAGACACTAGTCAGGAGATGGATACAAAAATATTTTAAATGCTTTACCAATGCATAGAAGCACAGTCGAGTCTATTATTAAGAAGTGAAGTGTATTTGGTACAACACAGACCCTCTCTGGATTAGGACGTCACTCCAAACTGGATAAAAGAGCCAGGAGGAACCTGGTCGGAGAGGCAACCAAGAGCTACAGCAACTCTGAAGCAGCAGCAAGAATTTATGACAAAGAGTGCTCATTGTGTGCATGTGATAACAATATCACAAATTCTCCACAAACGTGGCTTGTATGGAAGAAAAAAAAGCATGTACTGCAAGAAAAAAATACTCCTCAAGAAAAGCCACATGCAGTCACAACTGAGCTTTGCCAAAACACACCTTAAAGATTCTGAGGTAGATGAGACTAAAATTGATTATTTGGCCTCAACAACAAATGGTATTGTTTGGCAGAAATCTGATACACATTGACCAGAGGAGAGCGAGACCGCGCACATCAACGCGCTTCAAAATCGTCACCAGCACTGGATTGGATTTGTTCAAAAATGCCTCCAATTAAGTGCGTTTTTGGATGTGAGGGAAAGTTTACCGTGATCAGCTTCCTCAAGAAACCCAGCGTTACATGAACAGTGGATGCAGTTTGTTTTTCCGGGGCAGCAACGGAGTGTATCAAGTGCCTTTGTGTGTTCTGTTCATTTGAGTGACGAATGTTTTATAAACAAGGCCCAGGTCGATGCTGGATTTGCACATCGTTTGCTATTAAAACATGGAGCCGTCCCTGTAACAAAAGACCCCATTCATGTAAGTACAATTGCATCAGATTTCTGTATTTTGTTGGAAATCAGCACATAAGTGAATATATGTTAATGGAAACAACATAAAACATCAGTATTATAGCTCCGCTCACGGCACGCTGACACAAGACTGACACAGGGAAGTGATCTTTTTTCTTTTTCAGGCTTTTTTTTTCTGACATGTTGGTGTTATATCTTTCACTTGTATGTTATAAGTTGCACTGAGTAAGTACAGCTAGATAAAACAAAAACTGTCTATCTTTATTTCATGCTGCAAAAAACCAAAATGTGATTATTTTTAAGGGGATGATTCTTTTCTATACCCACTGTACATTCATAACTAACCACATTCATACCATTTAGATTTTTTTTTTTTTAATGGTTGCAAAGTAAGTACTTATTCAAAACAACTTCCTAAATCGAGTATACGATTTAGGACAAAGCTATTTGTGAGCCATTCATTCAACCATTTCCTTCAAAAAGCTGATTCAAATATGTCATTGAATCATTCATTCCACCAATTTGTTTAAATTTGATTCATACAGAAGCGAAGCTTGGAGATTCATCAATTTTTAAATCAGCTGTGACTTTGGTTTAAACTATTTTGGATGGCAAACAATAGACAAAGTATATGACAAAGTATCTTACTGGGTCTAAGATAAAACACAACATTTTGAAATCAGAATTTTCTTGTATTTCTATAGTCTATAGTATTTCTCTGTCTACAATGGTCTTTGAATTGACACTTTGATTTGAAAAATAACTTTTTACAGGCTTCTCTTGTTTACTGAACTGTTCTATAAAAGAAGTATCACTCCAAGTATACTCCTTTGTGATATAATCAGGTTTTAAGATCATCATATTCAGTGCAACCGCACAGTTGTTCATGTTGTATTGTCCTAGCAAGTCTTTTGCAGCAAAACAACCCTAGTGGTAATGTTCTCTGCAGCACATAAAAATCCTGGGGAAATACAGATGGCACGAGCTACCACTGTAAAAGCATTTGTTTGTATGAAAAAAGGATGAGAAGATTAATTTACTGTTGTGCTAGTTTCTTAATGATGCACCTGATGTCATTGGACTACGCTTTCCACAGACTAATATCTGTTGAGCCTGTGTGGCTTAATGAAAGGTTCTTTAAAGAAGCCGGACAGCGGACAGTGAGAAAAGGTGGATAAAGACCGGAGAAGGAAAGAAGAGGGAGAGGACCATTTGACAGATTATCTGGAAGGATTAGAGGGGTTTTAGTCAAATTACGTTAAGCTCAGAGGGAGAGAGACAGATCAAGAGACAAGGTTGCCATTTCTCAGCCATAAGCCATACAATATATTTAATTCTACTAGCTTAGATGCTGCGGCATATTTAACCACTCCTCCCCCATCAAGCAACATATACATTACAGTGTGTGGCACTACTGTTGATCTACCCATGACCATCCAGACACTTGTTACATCTTGCATGAGAAAGAACTTATTTTTAAGTTTGCAAATGCAATCTATCCATCCAACCATCCAAATGCAATTATAATACATAAGTTTCATGAAAATGTACAAGCAAAAAACATGGTTATAGGGGGACGTTACTGAAATATTTAGTCTCAGATACTGATTTGTTGCTATCCTCCATTGATATATAGCCTTCAAGCCTTTCCACACCTGAGTCATGTCAAGATTAACAGCAGTCAAATGTTCATATTTCCTAGAAGTGTTTCAACTTGTTCTCGAAACATCCAATTTTGTAAAAATATGAGTATCTGCATTATTTTGTCATGATCTGACACTTAAAAGTGACTTTCACTGTTTGCCAAATACAACCGTCACGTGACAAAAGAAAGAATGATAGGTTAAAGCCTTTTATACAGTCAATGGTTGAAACTTATGGGGCTGTCACGTGATGAAAGAACGACTCAAACCCTGTGAGATAAGAGGTGAGCTAATCATAGGCTAAAGACCCAGGTAAACAACAAATTAATACTTTCTGTTTCTTATAGAATTATAGTTTTGTATTGTTTGTACTGTGATCAACGTTTGTGTAAGTACTAGTAGACATCTTAGGGAAGTAACATGTAACAATTATTTATATTTTGATAAAAATTAACAAAATGACTCGAAAATGTTTTTGCTCATTTTGCTAAAATGAGACTCAAAGGTCAGAGTCGGTAAAATGATCCGAACTTCCCATCACTAGTCTACATTTATTTTTAAAAAGATGAAGCTTGCGATTATGGAAAGGAGTGTTACATTTCCGCCGAGTGCTTGTGGTGTTTGGCCAATCACAATGCACTGGGTCAGTTGGCCATTCAGAGCAGACAGTGCTTTTCAGAAGGAAGGACTTCATAGAAAACAATACATTTGGGAGAGGTGGGGCATAGAGGACCTACCAAAATGTACAGTATTTGAAATATAATGTGTTTTTGAACATTAAAGCATGTCAACATATTCTATTATACCAAATAAACAAAATAATAATCTTTTAAAAAGCATCATATGACCCCTTATTTTTTAATATGACCCCTTTAAAGATTTACAATATGATTTAGATTTTACGATTTAATTTATTTTTATTATGACTTTTTGTTTAAGGAAATTCCAAATTATTCCTTTAAAAGTGACAATGTTGCAAGATAAAAACTTTTGTAAGCAACTTAATCCAATTATACAACAATCTGCTTTAGGCTGAATGTCAACCACCAATCGCATAGATCAGATATAGAATGGTTAATGTAAATTTATATATAGAAATAAAACTTGTGTTTTTTTTTTTAAAACAACCTTTTCTGGATTTGTGAATATCATTAATTACGGAATGTGATACTAAGTGGCACCCATAAATGCTGGCTATCTGTCCATGTCCATCTACTTGCTAAAGGCCTTCACTCATTGAGCTAAAGGCACAGAACAGACGCTGCCTGTATCTGATAACAGGGCAGCTGCATTTCTCTGGGCCCACGCTTGATTTCCCATCAGGAGTCTGAGCTGGTCAGAAGGCTTTAATGGAGAGCAGATCCTGGGTAGTATCTGCCATCCTTAGTTCCCACTTACCAGAACTCAGTAAGGAACATAGACATAAACTAGTGGGAAGATTGACATTTATAGAAAAACATTCAATATGACACCTTGATGGATATTTTTAATCTCTGTGTGACTAAATCATTGTGGTAAGTCCATACACACAGTCTCTTTCATTGCTTTCTTTCAGTCACTATTTAAAATTATTCATGGAGGTCTCTTTGTTCTTATTGTATTACAATATTTGCCAAAAACACTGTAAAAATATTGATGTTTATGTACTGTTGTACATAAACAAAAAAAATATTTTTGTGGATAACAGTGTGGAAAACTACCTCGATAGTTAATAAATTATTCATTTTATTTTAATTGTATTTTACATAATGCACTAAACATTATGAATCTAATGAGCTGTTTGGTTGAAATTATACTTTTAATAATGAAGAAAACAAACCTGGGAAGATATTAGGGTAAAATATGGTAAAAGATTTTAACTATACAGTACAGTTGATTAACCAAAGTACAAGATTGTTTTGCATTACACGTTTTCTGAAATGTTATGTTAACATTTATGTTAAGTCATGTTCAAAATTCTTGATTAAATTTGTTGTCAATTTAAAAAAAAAAATTGTTAGAGAGAGAATTTTGCATATCACTCCATTTATCAGAAAATACTGTTTAAGGAATTAAATATCATATAGATCAGGCAAATAATATATGCACCCCCCTCCACCCTGAAACCTTCAGAATATGGAAAATAATAAAACTCACAACTCACAAGTTTGGTGGACGTAAGAGCTGCTGGACTGAATTTTCTGGCCCAGTATATGAGGGGGAAAAAAGCTTTAAATATACAGTATGTATTGTAATTGAAATCTACAGAAGCACATAGATAAAGTGTATAAAGTGTAATAAAATAATGTGCTTTTTTCCCAAGTATGTAAAAAAAAAAACAAAAAAAAAACTATGATTTTTGCCTGTAGTGTTTTCTAGATACGGAAGTCTGGGTGACACTTTTTATTCCAATAAATATTTCTCAATGTTCATTTGCTAATTTATTTATCTAGACCCAGTCTCCCCTTTATCCAATATAACAAAAAGGCTAGAAAATTTAGATATGATTGTTTTAGCCATATCAGCCAGTCGTGTTCCAGAGCGTATCACTAAAAGTAATGAATAATCACTGCAAAATATGATTACGATGTACAAATTCCAGGTATCATGTCCTGAGAGCAACCTAATGGAGCTCTGACTAAGTCACTTTTATTTTGTGAATTGTTTATCTTCCCTGAAACTGTGATGACTGAAAATGATTGCAGATAACTCCTGGGTGAGGTTATCAGCTCATGTACTAAAGCACACACAGCCTGATGCGGTGACCACAAAGAACACTATTGATTAAAACAAATGAATAAAAAAATCCGAAAAAGTGGCAGAGGGTGGAATGAAATTGAATGTAGCTCAGGTGTAGGATTTACTGAATGACGGTCTGAAAATGAGAAAGGACTTGAAATTAAATGACATGCACACAGCACATTTCACCTTCGTGCTTGTCAAAAACATTTCTCACTTCAAAGAAAATCTGATACACTCTCCCTCAGAACTAAATAAAGGAAGAATCTATATTGTTTAAGAAGCTCTTGCTGAGAGGGCAGTGAGTTGAAACACAATCCAAACCTTTTAACAGAATTAGTTATACTTCCTGCAGCACTGCAGAATCCAGTCGTGCAGCAAAATCAGAGAGCTCCTCACAAAACAGAAGGGAATCCAATGACTGCCACACACATATACAACATAAACAGAGCCTTAAATATCACACAAAAAACCACCTAATTACAAATCTGTCTTATAGAAAGTACATTTTGAGATTTTGTTTCATACCATGTCTTTTTAAAATTAAGGCATAACGTGTGGAAAGAAAACTTCCAAAGTGTACATTTATTTATTTATTATTATTATTTTACATTTTGAGGTTTTGCACCTGTACATTACAAATACAATACACACTTTTAAAAGCTGTTTTCTCAAAATAATTTTTTTTTTCTCACGCACTTTGTCTGAAATCTTTCCTTCAGTAGCACTACTTTGCAAACTTCGCAGTTTTGTTTCTATCTATATTCTATATTATTACGATTTTTACAGATGGGTTTGCTCATTATAACATCCACCTGATTTGTTTTATACTTATATTTTATTTATGGAGAGATGTTCAAAATCCTCCCTCAGTCTTCTGAATGTATGCAAATGAATCCATATTTAATTAATTGCCTCATTTGCATATTAAGACATTACATTTTAGAAAACTTGTGATTAATAAACTAGCTGGTTAACTAAATGGTGAATTTTTTTACACTGATCACCTGTAGTTTCATGCTTTGAAAATGAAGACTTTTTCCCATAACTGAGGGAATCATCATTAAAATGCAATTAATTAAAATTAGGTTTATTAAAAAGATCTCTCACCGCAAACAGACGAAGGACGTTGGCCACCATTATGGACACTGAGCTGGCCGAAGCCCCGATGACCCCTATCACACGCTCTGGTTTTGGGATGATGGGTGGTTCTCCGTTGGAACAGCGAACATCTGAGTTGTCCTTCTGGATGAGGGCCTGGACAAAGGTGAGGGACTGTTCCAGTGCGTACGTATCCCTGGAGCACGTGTCCAGTATCCTGGCACCCAGGGTGATATTAGGAAGCAGGTCTGGGTCACTGTTGATCTGGTCCAGCGCATACAACATGGCCTCCATACGATGGATCCCCTTCTCCTTCTTAATTTCCCCACAAGGAACACCAGCGGGGCCCCTGGAATGCACAGGAAAAAGGCCTCCCAGAGTGACGTCCCCCTCTATCTTTATGGAATGAGGCTGAGTTTCTGAGGAGGCCCAGGTTTCTGGAGTGAATCCCATCATCACTATCCACATGACGTGAATCAGGGAGCTCACACGTTGTCCGGGCGCCCCGCTGATCCTGCAGCGATGACATAGTGATGTTGTGTGGTGCTGTGATGTCATAGTTGTCGTAGTAGTCTTCTACTACAGCACAGTGCTTTCTTCTCTACCTGTGTCTCCTATGGAGAAATGAGACAGAAAGTGTACATGAAATATGTATAAAACATACCTTACGACAGCACTGCTTTGCATGTGATAATGCAGCTGAATGTTTGACCTCATGACCCACACTCACTGCTTTTATAAAGATTAGATTTAAAAACTATAAATATAATTAAATACAAATACATTTAATTAAATATTATAATTACAGTATATTAATATATAATTTAAAATATTGTAAAATAATTTGTAGTAAGATTTTAAAAGTATATAAATTTTAGTTAATACAGAATAGGAATGTGTTATATTTTGATTAAATATGTAATCAATTACAATGCCTATTTAAATAATAAATGTATATTATTACCGTTTTTACAAACACACATTTATTTTACAACTTGCCATTCCATTTATATATTTAGATTTTTTTTAAAACAAAGGATTAAGGCTTTGATTTCCATTTTTCCTATTTCATTTGTTCCACCAGAAATATTCAACAAAGAATAAAAAATAGTACTAAACAACTTGTTTACATATTCATATACCATGGCACAGT